>NC_043713.1:36557918-36582353 GCF_006229205.1 Suricata suricatta
TGAATTCTTATTGACTTATGCTGCTTGTGTCTTTTGAGCAGTTCTGTAGCTGTGATTTCTTCCTGGAGTTTCTTTGGAGAAGAGTTCTTTTGTTTTGTCATTTTGGCTAGCTTTCTGTCTCTTGTCAGTTTTAAAAGCTCGCTCTGCACTGTGTGTTTATTAGTATTTCTCTATAGAAGGAGGCTCTTTAAGTGTCTAGGGTCTGTCGTTTCAGGAGATGTTCTTTTAATGGTGTCTCTCAGTTTCTCTTGTTATGCCTCTGATTAATTTATTTCCCTACTCAGCGATATTTGGAATTTTCCACTATGTGTGCTTTGGGTTGTTTCTTGAGGTAGCCCTGAAAAGGAAAACAGATGGACAAACACACAGAGAACACAAGCACACGAAGGTACTGATAAATAAGCAAACCTAAGGGGGAAAGAAAAAAAAGAACAAGAAAGAAAAGAGAGGAGAAAAAAAAAGAGAGAAAAAAAACAAAAGGAGAAAGAAAAAAAAAGCAAGCAGGGAGTAGGAGGGGGACAGCAACAATCAGAGATAAAGGACAGTCTGAGGGCTTAAAACCTGCAGTGGGGGTTGGGGGTGATAAGGATGGAATAAAGGAAAAACTATCTGGATGGTAAGAGTTGATCTAAGCACAGCAGCTCTCCAGCATGATGGGCGCGGCTTGGTGTAGGTGGATTGGGTCTCAGGGGCTCTGCTCTCTGAGGCCCCGCCTTGGTGGATGTGAGGAGAAGAATGGCGGCGGGCACTCCAAGTCCCCCTCAGACCATGTGTTGCCAGCCACTCTCTGAAGTCCAACCTTGTGCCTCAGGCGGGTCTAATTGTTTCTGTTTTTTAAGTTCTGCCCAGTTTCTAAGTCCTTGCCCGCACACTCAATATTGCCACCACAGTTAAAATCGCCTGCAGGTGGGTGGCTTTCTGGTTGTGATCGAATAGGGGGATTGTGAAGTCAGATTTTTCCCCTGGCTCCGCCTGAAGTGGGTGAGCTGCCTGGTCTGACTAACCACCCCCACTGAAGGGGCAGATATCTCTTTCTCAGTGCTCAGTGACCCTCAGTCCCGGGCTGAATCTCTCCTCTGCAGGGATTGCGCTGTGGGTGATACAGTCTCTACTTCTCTTCCCCTGGTCTCTCTCCTGCCTTGCCCAGTGGTCCCGTGTGCGGCTGTAAAGGACCCTGCGCCTCTGGATACCTGGCGCCCGCGTGAGCGACGACTGTCCGGGGATCTGTGTGCCTCCAGTCTTCCGGCCACCCGCCCGTCTAGGAACGGTGTGCCTAGGGACACAGGGGTTTCAGCGGGCCCAGCACCAAGCCTCTGGGTGCTCGGCGCTTTGTCTCCGGAGCCCGCACTCCCTTCCCCTAAAGTCTCCGGTCCCAGTTTGCACTCACTCAGGGAACCATGAGACTGCTGTCAATAAGGGGTCTGTCCGCACACCTCTGTTCTTGGAGATCAGAGAGCTGTGGCTTTTTAATTCTTCTCAGTTTGATAATTCTGGGTGGACGGAGGTAATGGGGCTCCCTACTTCTCCTCCATCTTGCTGCTCCCCCCACACCACAGGCCTGCCTTTACTTTAAAATCCAGTTTGTCTGATATAAGTATGGCTACTCTGGCTTTCTTCTGGCTTCCAGCCTCATGATAGATATTTCTCCATCCCTTTCCTTTCAATCCTAAGGTGTCTTCAGGTCTAAAATGAGTCTCTTGTAGACAGCAAATAGATGGATCTTGATTTTTAATCCATTCTGCTACCCTGTGTAATTTGGTTGGGGCATTCAGTCCATTTACATTCAGTGTTATTATTGAAAAATGTGGATTTAGATTCATTGTGTTCTCTGTAGAGTTCATGTTTGTAGTGGTGTCTCTGGTACCTTGTATTCTTTGCAACATTTCCCTCATAGAGTCCCTCTTAGGATTTCTTGTAGGGCTGGTTTGGTGGTCATGAATTCTCTCAATTTTTGCTTATTTGGTAACATTTGGTAACACCTCTATCTCTCCTATTTTGAAGGCTTTCTGGATAAAGGATTCTTGGCTGCATATTTTTTCTGTTTATCACATTGAAGATTTCCTGCCATTCCTTCCTGGCCTGCCAAGTTTCATTAGATAGGTCTGTAACCACTCTGATTGGTTTCCGTTTTTATATTAGGGCCTTTTTATCCTTAGCTGCTTTCAGAATTCTCTCTTTATCTTTATATTTTGCCAGTTTCACTATGATATATTGTGCCGAAGGTTGATTCAAGTTATGTCTTAAGGGTGTTCTTTGTGTCTCTTGAATTTGAATGTCTATTTCTTTCCCCAGATTCAAGAAAATCTCAGTTATAATTTGGTCTAGTACCTCTTGAGGACCTCTCTCTCTTTCTTCCTCTTCAGGAATTCCTGTGATACAGATGTTGTTCCTTTTGATGTATCACTCAAGTCTCAAATTCTCCTTTTCTGCTCCTGGATCAATTACTCTCTTTTTTTCTTGGATTCCTCTTTTGCTATAACTGTGTCTTCTAATTCACCTATTCTTCTCTCTGCCTCTTCAATCCTTGAGGTGGCAGCCTTCATTTTTATTATTCACCTCTTTATAGCCTTTTCTCTTTTTTTAAACTCATCACAGCTATTTTGAAAGTCCCTAGTCATTGTATCAGTAGCTTCTCTGATGCCTTTCTCAAGTCCAGTGATTAATTTTATGACAATTGTTCTAAATTCTTATTTGGTTATGTTGCTTAGATCTGTTTTGACCAATTGTGTGGCTGTGACTGCTTCCTGGAGTTTCTTTAGGGGAGAGTTCTTTGGTTTTGTTATTTTGGCTAGCTTTGTCTCTTGTCAGTTTTAAAAACTCATTGTGCACTGTGCACCTGTTAGTATTGCTCTGTTAAAGGAGGCTTATTGACTGTCCAGGGCCTGTCATTTCAGGAAATGTTCTTTTAATGGTGTCTCTCCGTTTCTCTTGTTGTGCCTTTGATTATTTTACTTCCCAGACTCAGCAATATTGGGGACTCTCCATCATGCGTACTTTGGCTTTTTTTCTTGGGGTAGCCCTGAAAAGGAAAACAGACAAACACAAAGGGAACAAAAGCATGCAAACACACGGACAAATCAAACAAACAAATTAAAAGGGGGAAAGGAAGAAAAGAAAAGGAAGGGAAAGGAAAGAGAAGAAAAGAAGAGAAGAAAAAAGTAAAGGGTGGCAGAGACAACATAGGACAATGGACAGTCTAAAAGTGTATAACCAGTCGAGGGGAGAGATAAGGATGAGATTAGGATAATATATCTGAATGGCAAGAGAAAAAAAAGAAAAGGGAGGAAGGAAAAAGGAAAATAAAGAGTAAAAATAAAAAAATTAAGAAAAAGTAGAAAAGGTAATAATAATAAAAGTTAAGTACAAAAAAAGCAGCAGCTCCTCCTAGTGGATAGGCATGGTTTGGTGTAGTAAGTCTCTCGGGCTGCTCTCGGAGGCCCCGCCTTGGTGTTTGTGGAGAGAAGAATGGCAGCGCCTCAAGCTCTGCTGGAACTAAGCGCTGCAGGCCACTCTTATGAGTCTGATCTCCTTGTGTCACGGGCAGTCCAAGCTGTATTTTCCAGGCCCACCTTACTCCAAAATCCTAGTCCATGCACTTTTATGCTACTGCAGATGAGATGTACTCGCTTTGGTGGCCAGCTCCTTAGCCGGGATCTCTTAGGGAGAGGGAGCAGTTTCTCTTGGCAGTGCCAAGCAACTGGGATTTGTGCTGCAGCTCCCGCAGCCTCAGTGTGCTCATGCATCCACAGCCGCCACCTCCCTGCCGGGATCGTGTGCGGTGGGGGCTATTGTTTCCTGGTGGCACCCAGGATTCGTGCAGCCAATGCTGGAGGCAAGATGTGCTGTGGAAATGAGGTGTGTGCTCCCAGAGCCGAAGTGCGCACCCCCGGAGCCGCTGTCCGCACCCCCTGGAGCCATTGTTGTCACCAACTCCTTGCTGGGATTGTGCAGGGGTGGGGGCTGTTTTTCCCCTTGTGCCACCCAGGTTCGGGATTCACGCTGCCCAGCATTTATAAATGGAGTGAGGGTTTTTCTCTCTGTACCAGGTTAAACATTCTTTATCTCTTCTCTGGAGACAGTACTATGAGTGTGTCAGTTTCTCTTTCTCTTCCCTTTGTCTTTCAGGGGCTCCGTGCGTTCCCTGTGTTGGGCTGGGTCTCCCACCTCCCCTGCCCTTCTCAGGCTGGCCTGTTTTCCAATCTCCCCAGTTCACACTCATTCACTCAGGCATCTTTGAGGTTGTCTTCTTTCTGGAGTCTGTATTTTCTCCTTCCACTCTTGTAGTTAAGAGTAATGTCCTTCTCAGTTCGATAGATGGGGCAGATGAAGTTTACAGAGCTCCCTTCTTCTCCGCCATCTTGCCTCCCCTCCTCCATCTCCACGGATTTTAATTGTCAAGTATTTTATAGCAAGTTTTCTGAATGTGGGATAGCTTGGACAATAGGTGCCTCATGGGGGTCCCTGCCAAACTTATGTTAGCAACAGGAGAGGAACCCGGGGGCATTGGAAAGTGTTCCTCACAAGAGGTTTGCCTGTGGACAAAAGAGCAGTTTTGAAAGTAGCCTGCCTTTCTTCTGGGGCAAAGTAAGAAGTCAGGAGCAATGAAGCTGTCACTTAGAGAGCAATCTCCCAGCGATTGGCAAGCTCCCACTCCCTTCCTGTGCCAACCTGGACAAATTTCTATTTCTTAATTTTTAAAAATTTTATTGGAGAGCAAGAGAGCAAGTGAGCAGAAGCTGGGGAGAGGGGCAGAGGGAGAGAATCTTTTTTTTAAATGTCTATTTTTGGAGATAGCATTTGTAGGGGAGGGAGGGAGAGGGAGAGTGTGTGTGAGTGTGTGTATGACAGAGAGAGAGGGAGAAGAATACCAAGCAGGCTCCAAACTGTCAGTGCAGAGCCCATGAACCACGAGATAATGACCTGAGCCTAATTCAGGAGTTGGACACTCAACCAACTACACTACCCAGGCACCTCACATGTAATTCTTACTTACCGAGCCCTGTGGATGTGCTAGCCTGTGGGTATACAGCAAGACTACTGTTGCTATCCCTGTTCCAGATAAGCAAATGGAGTAAGCAGAGGATGGGCCATCTGTGGGGTCACTGTCTTTGCTGTGGTTTTCCTCATCAGAGGTAACCAAAGCAGAATGTGCCATCTGGTATCATCAGGCCATTGGGAGATAGTGTCATGGTGAATGTAGCAGTGGCTAAGTTTCTTCCCTGGATATTTGGAAGCTGGGAATACAGAGACAGGTAGATAGTGTGATATCTATGTTGAAAGTGAAGGGCATGTCCATTAAAATATGATTTTCAAATTATCCCCGAGATGTTTTTAAAATCAGAACCAATAAAGAAATCTACCTAGAGGAAGCATTTCCCATTAAGTTCCCCTTTGGAAATAGCCCAGGTTTTCTTGTCCTTAGGATAAGGAAGGCAGTTTTAGGAGAAGGAAGTTTGGGGGAGAAAGCAGGGCAGGAAGAATAGGAGATTTTTATAGATAATGGTGACTTGTAATGGGTTTCCTTTTACCAACACTGCCTCCCTGGTTACTCACAGTGTGCCTGTTTGTTACTTCACAGTAAGGAGGGATGGTTGCCAGGTGAGTGACATCACATCGGAGCCCTTCCACTGGCTCTGTTTCCTCCTGGTCCCATACTCCTCTCCACAGCTCTAGAGCTTCTGGAAAGCTTGGAGGAATTGACACTCATCCTGTTCACTGTGTCATGTTCAGGGCAGACGGTGTGGTAAATACAGGATCTTTTCTTCCTTCTTAGGAGTGAAAAAAAAGTGCCAGGAAAAGGATGGAAAAGTGTCCTTACTGCTGAGAGAGGGGCTCATGGGAAATCTGGGTGTGGTATGTAAGGGGTGACTTGTTAGTAGTTTCCACCTGCTCGGCTGCCCTGGGAGGAAGAACTGAAGAGGCAGCAGGTTGGGTAGACATGCTTGTTGCTTGGAATACTGAGAAGTTTGGTACAAGTCTCCAGAGGAGAGTGGAAGAACAGAACAGAGATGATTGTTTAACTGGTTTGTGTTGATAGTTCACTTTGGATCTGTGTTTATTCTTATTCCATTGGCTTAGGAAGTGACCTCAGATTGAGTCAGGAAAAAAAAATTTAAGTCAAAGGACCCATGAGAGTGGTGTCAAATTTTAAGCACTAACTGTGCCTCTAAAAGCAGTTTTATTTTGCATTTCCCTTTTTAAAAAAATAAGTATTTAAGCTAAGCCCAGGGAACCACCACTTCAGATCCAGGTTTTGATTGTGTCATTTGCAGGCAATCAGAATTTTTAAGAACCAGAGAGTATCTCAACGATCATGTAGTCTGATTCTCTCATTTTATGTTTTCATTTATGAAACTCAAAAAAGTGATGTGCCAAATTATGTTAGCACAGGTATAGCAAAAATATGACTGAAATCACATTCCCTCTGCACGATGTCCACACAAAGCAACAACATAAAACTCGTCTTTCACTATTAACTACATTGCACCGGTTATCTGTTTCTGCATCACCAACCACCAACAATGCAGGAGGGTGCCCATTTCTCCACATACTCGCCAGCATGTATAGTTTCCTGATTTGTTCATTTTAGCCACTCTGACCAGCATGAGGTTGTATCTCAGTGTGGTTTTGATTTATAGTTCTCTAATGATGAGTGACGCTGAGCATCGTTTTATGTGTCTGTTGGCCATCTAGATGTCCTCTTTGGAGAAGTGTAGGTTCATGTCTTCTGCCCATCTTCACTGGATTATTCATTTTTCAAATGTGGAGTTTGATGATTCCTTATCTATTTTGGATACTAGCCCTTTATCTGATATGTCATCTGCAACTATCTTTTCCCATTCCATTGGTTGCTTATTAGTTTTATTGATTGTTTCGTTTGCAGTGCAGAACATTTTTATCTTGGTGAGGTCCCAATAGTTCATTTTTGCTCTTGATTCCCTTGCCTTTGGAGATGTTTCCAGTAAGAAATTGCTGTGGCTGAGGTCAACGAGGTTGTTTTCTGCTTTCTCCTCAAGGGTTTTGATGGTTTCCTGTCTCACATTCAGGTCCTTCATCCATTTTCAGTTTATTTTTATGTATGGTATATGAAAGTGGCCTAGTTTCATTCTTCGGCATGTTGCTGTCCAGTTCTCCCAGCACCATATGCTAAAGAGACTGTCTTTTTTCCATTGGATACCCTTTCCTGCTTTGTCAAAGATTAGTTGGCCATATATTTGTATGTCTAATTCTGGGTTCTCTATTGAATTGGTCTATGTGTCTGTTTTTGTGCCAATACCATACTGTCTTGATGATGACAGCTTTGTAGTAAAGGCTACAGTCTGGGATTGTGATGCCTCCCATTTTGGTTTTTTCTTCAATATTACTTTGGCTATTCGGGGTCTTTTGTGGTATCATACAAATTTTAGGATTGTTTGTTCTAGCTTTGAAAAGAATGCTGGTGCAATTTTGATTGGGATTTCACTGAATGTGTAGATTGCTTTGGGTAGTATTGATATTTTAACAATACTTATTCTTCCACTCCATGAGCATGGAATGTTTTTCCATTTCTTTGTGTCTTCCTCAGTTTCCTTCTTAAATTTTCTATAGTTTTCAGCATACAGATTTTTACATCTTTGGTTAGGTTTATTCCTAGGTATTTTATGGTTTTTGTGCAATTGTGAATGGGATCAGTTTCTTGATTTCTCTTTCTGTTGCTTCATTATTGGTGTATAAAAATGCAGCTGACTTCTGTACATTGATTTTGTACCCTGTGACTTTGCTGAATTCATAGGTCAGTTCTAGTAGGCTTCTGGTAGAGTCTGTAGGGTTTTCCACGTAGAATATCATGTCATCTGCAAAAAGTGAAAGTTTAACTTCATCTTTGCAAATTTTGATTTGCACTATGTTAAACAACAGTGGTGAGAGTGGAAATCCCTGTCTTGTTCCTGATCTCAGGGGGAAAGGTCTCAGTTTTTCCCCATAGAGGATGATACTGGCTGTGGGCTTTTCATAAAGTTTATGTAACTTTCTTCTATCCCGACTTTCTGGAGGGTTTTTATTAAGAAAGAATGCTGTATTTTGTCAAATGCTTTTTCTGCATCTATTGACAGAATCATATGGTTTTTATCTTTTCTTTTGTTAATGTGCTGTATCACATTGATTTTGTGAATATTGATCCAACCCTGTAACCCAGGAATAAGTCCCACTTGATCATGGTGTGTAATTCTTTTTATATGCTGTTGAATTCGACTTACTAGTAGCTTGTTGAGGAGTTTTGCATCCATATTCATCAGAGATGTTGGCCTGTAGTTCTCTTTTCTGTGTGTCTCTCTGGTTTAGGAATCAAAGTAATGCTGGCTTCGTGGAATGAGTCTGGAAGTTTTCCTTCCATTTCTATTTTTTGGAATAGCTTGAGAAGAATGTGTATTAACTCTGCTTTAAATGTCTTGTAGAACTCCCCAGGGAAGCCAGGGCTCTCATTTGTTGGAGATTTTTGATAACTGATTGAATTTCTTCACTATTAATGGATCTGTTAAGATTTTCTATCTCTTTCCGTTTGAATTGTGGAAGTGTGTGTGCATTTAGGAATTTGTCCACTTCTAGGTTGTCCAGTTTGTTGGCATATAAATTTTCACAGGATTCCCTGATAATTGCTTATATATCTGAGGGATTGGTTGTAATAAATCCATTTTTATTTAGGATTTTGTCTATTTGGGTGCTCTTTTCTTTTTGAGAAGCCTGGCTAGAGGTTTATCAATTTTGTTTATTTTTTCAAAATACCAACTTTGGTTTCATTGATCCATTCAACTGTTTTTGGGTTTTGTTTTTTTGGTTGGTTTTTTTTTTTTTTTTTGCATTCTACATTGTTTATTTCTGTCCCCATCTTTATTATTTCCCTTCTTCTGCTCCGTTTGGGGTGTTCTTGCTGCTCTGCTTCTAGCTCCTTTAGGTGTGCTGTTAGATTTTATATTTGCACTTTTTCTAGTTTCTTGAAATAGGCCTGGATTGTCAAGTATTTTCCTCTTATCCCAAAGAGTTTGGATTGTTGTATTTTCATTTGTTTCCATATATTTTTTTAATTTCTTCTCTAATTACTTGATTGGCCCATTCGTTTTTTAGTAGGGTGTTCTTTAACCTTCATGTATTTGGATGTTTCCAGACTTTTTCCTGTGATTGTGTCTGAAAGTGTGCATGGTATGATATCAATTCTTTTATATTTATTGAGGGCTGCTTTATGACCCAGTATGTGATCTGTCATGGAGAATATACCATATGTACTTGAGAAGAAAGTGAATTCCAAAGTTTCAGGATGTAGCATTCTAAATAGATCTGTCAAGTCCATCTGGTTCAATGTGTTGTTCAGGTCCATTGTTTCTTTAGTGATTTTCTGTCTAGTTATCTATCCATTGCTGTAAGTGGAGTATTAAAGTCTCCTGCAATTAGCACATTCGTATGAATAAAATGGCTTATGTTTGTGATTGTTTTATATATTTGGGTGCTTCCTAATTCGGTGCATAGATATTTATAATTGTTAGCTCTTCCTGATGGATAATTATTATATAATTCTTCATCTCTTCTTCATCTCTTGTTACTGCCTTTACTTTAAAGTACAGTTTGTCCAATATAAGTATGGCTACTCCAGCTTTCTTTTGACTTACACTAGCATGATAGATATTTCCCCATCCCCTCACTTTCATTCTGCTGTCTTCTATGCCTTTTTTCTAGCCCAGTGATTAATTTTATGACTATTGTTCTAAATTCTTGGTCAGTTATGTTGCTTATATATGTTTTGACTAATTTTTCAGCTGTCACTTCTTCCTGGAATTTCTTTTGAGGAGAGTATTGTCATTTTGGCTAGCTTTCTGTCTCTTGTAAGTTTTTGTTTTTTAACATTATTGAGAAACAGAGAGAGACAGAGCATGAGCATGGGAGGGAGAGAGAGAGAGGGGGGAGACACAGCATCTGAAGCAGGCTCCAGGCTCTAGGCTGTCAGCACAGAGCCCGATGCGGGGCTCGAGCCCATGAGTGGTAAGATCATGACCTGAGCTGAAGTCGGACCCTCAACGGACTGAGCCCCTCAGGCACCCCATGTCTCTTCTACGTTTTAAAAGCTCGTTATGCGCTAGGCACCTGCAAGTACTGCTTTATTAAAGGAGGCTCGTAGAATGTCCAGCGTGTGTCCATTCAGGAAGTGTTCTTTTAATGTGTCCCTTGGTCTTTCTTGTTGTGACTTTGGTTATTTTATTTCCTTACTCATAGTGATATTTGGGACTCTCCACCATGTGTACTTTGGTTTGTTTTTTGAGGTAGCCCTGGAAAAGAAAACAAACAGGAATAAAAGCGTGCAAACGCACAAACAGATCAAACAAGCAAACTGGAAAAAAAAACCCCACAAAACAAAAACAAAAAAGACAAAGGATAGTCTAAAAGCATAAAACCAGAAATCCCAGCTACAAATAAAGAGCAGTGTGGAGGCATGGCTGATGGTAGAGCATATACAAAGAGAGAAATGACAGGGGTGGGAAGAAATAGAACATTGACCAGGCAGAGAGGCTAAAAGGCTGAGGAACTATATAGTCTGTGATTATTTCAGAGAGAGAGAAAGGAAGGTAAGGAAGGAGGTGTAGAACATGCATCAAGAGAATGATTAAATATGCCCGTTTAAGCAAACCTATAACCAGAAAACCCAGTCCAGCAGAGGGATGAGATAAGAATGAGATAAAGGAGAATATATCTGAATAGCAAGAATTGATCTAGAGTTAATCATGGTAGTGCATCAGTGCTGATCTTGGGGGAGGGGCTGTCTGTTTCTGCAGCCTCTATCCAGCCCTGTTAACAAAGCAGCTACCCAGTGCAGATGGGTGTGGTTTGGTGTAGGTGGCTCTTGCCTTTACTGTGTGTCCTGCAGCCCTCCGAGTCCCTTCTCGAATCGGGTATTCCAGATCACTCCTTTGGGTCCGATCTCACTGTGCCACAGGTGCACCCAACATGGGTCGTGTTCTATGTCCCATACCCAGCCGCATTTCAAGCTCTTACTCCCTGGCATTAATGATACCACCCAAAATATAATCCAGGGCACTTCCTAGCAGCGGTTCAAGCAGGGGACTGGTTCCTCCTGGTGCTGACTGCATCCCTTGTGTACTGTCTATCCCAGAGGGAACTTCTGGAACCCAGGGTACTTCCTAGTAGGGGGCCGGTTCCTCCAGATGCTGACTGCATCCCTTGCATACTGTCTATCCCAGAGGGAATTTCTGGGACTGGGGCACCGAGCCCAAAGAAGGCTCTACAGTTAGAGATGGGGTCTCTCCCAGAAAGCCCTGCAGTTAGATAAGCGATGATAGAATCCCTCTCCATCCTGGGCCGAGGTTTTTCTCTTCTCCAGGTACAGTTCTACAATTCCGCCGCTTTTTCTCTTCCCTTTGTCTCTCCGCAGAAGGGGCTCCCTTCCCCAGTTCACAGTCATGCATCTATGAGGCTGTCTTCTTAGTGGACTCCATCTCTTTTTCTCTCAGACTCTTGTGTTCAGAGTCATTTGGCTTCAGCCCTTCCTTGTTTGAGAGATGCAGGTGTTAAGTACAGAACTCCCTACTTCTCTGCCATCTTGCCCTATTGTTTGTTTTTCCTAAATTCCACATATGAGTATGAGTGAAATCATATGGTATTTGTCTTTTTCTGGCTTCTTTCATTCAGCTTATATTTTCTAGCTCAACCCATGTCATTGCAAATGACAAGACTTCATTCTTTTTATGGCTGAGTAATACTCTATCGTGTGTGTTTGTGTAACACTTTTTTATCCATTTATCCATACACATACGGACATTCAGGCTGCTTCCGTAATTTGGCTATACTAAACAACGCTGTAGTAAACATAGGGGTGTATATAGCTTTTCAAATTTGTGTTTTTGTATTTTTAGATAAATGCCCACTAGTGCAATTACTGGATCATATGGTAGTTCTATTTTTAATTTGTTGAGGGACCTCCATACTGTTTTCTACATTGGCTGTGCCAGTTTGCCTTCCCATTAACTGCAAGAGGATTGCTTTTTCTCCATATCCTTGCCAACACTTGTTGCTTCTTTAGGCATTCTGACAGTTGTGAGGTGATACCTCATTATAGACCTTAAAAAAACTTATTTATTTTGAGAGAGGGAGAGAGAGAATCCCAGCAGGCTCTACACCGTTCACGTGGAGCCTGATGTAGGGCATGAACCTACGAACATGAGATCATGACCTGAAGTTGCACGCTTAAGCAACTGAGCCACATAGGCCCCCTCACTGTAGTTTTGATTTGCATTTCTCTGATGATGAGTCATGTTGGGGCATTTTTTCATGTCTCTGTTGACCATCTATATGTCTTGCTTGGAGAAATGTCTGTTCATGTTTTCTGCCCTTTTTTAATTGGCTTCTTTGTGTGTGTTAAGGTGTGTAAGTTCTTTACACATTTTGAGCACTAGCCCCTTACTGGAGATGCCATTTGCAAATATTTTCTCCTATTCAGTAGGGTTGTCTTTTAGTTTTGTTGTTTCCTTCGCTGTGCAGAAGCTTTTTATTTTTATGTGGTCCTAATAGTTTATTTTTGCTTTTGTTTCCCTTCCTTCAAGAGATGTACATCTATAAAAATATTGCTATAGCCAATGGGAGAAATTACTGCCTGTGCTCTCTTCTAAGATTTTTATGATTTCAGGTCTTGCATTTAGGTCTTTAATCCATTTTGAGTTTATTTTTTTGAATGGTGTAAGAAAGTGGTCCAATTTCATTTTTTTCATGTAGGTGTCCAGTTCTCCCCAACACCATTTGTTGAAGAGATGGTCTTTTTCCCATTGCATATTCTTGCCTCCTTTGTTGAAGATTAATTGACCATATAATTGTGGGTTTACTTCTGGGCTCTCTATTCTGTTCCACTTATCTCTGCCACTATTTTTGTGCCAGTGCTATGCTGTTTTGATTACTACAGCTTTTCAATATAATTTGATGTTTGGGATTGTGATACTTCCAGCTTAGTTTTTTAAGATTTCTTTGGCTATCTGTTTTTTTTTTTTGTTTTTTTTTTTGTTTTTTTTTTTTTGTCCTTCCATACAAATCTTAGGATTGTTTGTTCTAGTTTTGTAAAAAAAAAAAAAATGCTGTGGTATTCTGATAGGGATTGCATTGACTCTGTAGATTGCTTTGGGCAATATGGACATTTTGACAATATTCTTCCAATCCATAAGCATGGAATATGTTTCTGTTTTTTTTGTGTGTGTGTGTGTCATCTTCAATTTCTTTCACCAGTGCTTTATATTTTACATATAGTACAGGTCTTTAACCTCCTTGGTTAAGTTTATTCCTAGGTATTTTATTATTTTTGGTGCAATTGTAAATGGGAATATTTTCTTAATTTCTCTTTTGGCTGCTTCATTATTAGTGTACAGAAATGCAATGGATTTCTATGTATTGGTTTTGTACCCTACAACATTATTGAATTCATTTATCAGTTCTAGTAATTTTTGGAGGGGGTCTTTAGGGATTTCTATATTTTGGTACCATGTCACTTTCAAACAGTGAAAGTTTTACTTCTTCCTTACCAATGTGGATGCCTTTTATTTATGTGGTCTAGTTGCTGCAGCCAGGACTTCCAGTACTATTGAATAAAAGTGGTGAGAGTAGATATCCTTGTCTTGTTCCTGATATTAAAAGCTTTCAGTTTTTCACCATTGAGTGTGATATTAGTGTAGGTTTTTTATATATGGCTTAAAAATTGTTTTTAAGTTTATTTGAGAAACAGAGACAACATGGGCTTGGGAAGGGCGGGGGGGTGGGGGGAGGGAGAATCCCTAATAGGCTTTGTGCTGTCAGTGCAGAGCCCAATGTGGGGGCTCAATCCCATGAACCATGAGAGCATGACCTGAAAGCAAGGTTGTGTAACTGAGCTACCCAAGCACTTCTCATATATGGCCTTTATTATATTGAGGTATGTTCCCTTTACTTTGGTGAGGGTTTTTATCATGAATGGATGTTATACTTTGTCAAATGCTTTTTTTCTCCATCTATTGAAATGATCATATGGTTTTATCCTTTCTCTTATTAATGTAACGTATCATGTTGATTGATTTGTGAATATTGAACCACCCTTGCATCTTGAGAATAAATCCCACTTAATCATGATGAGTTTTTTATTTTAAAGAATTGTTGGATTCAGTTTGCTAATATTTTGTTGAGGATTTTTCATCTATGTTCATCAGCGGTATTGGTAGTTCTTTTTTGTTTGTGGGGTATTTATCTGGTTTTTGTATCAGGGTAATGCTGACTCAGAATGAATTTGGAAGTTGTCCTTCCTTTTGTATTTTTTTTTTAATAGTTTGAGAAGAATAAGTATTAACTATTTTTTAAATGTTTGGTAGAATTTACCTGTGAAGCTGTCTGGTCTTCGACTTTTGTGTTTTTGGAGTTTTTTGATTATTGATTCAATTTCATTGCTGGTAATTGGTCTGTTCAAATTTTCTATTTCTTCCTGATTTAGTTTTGGGAGGTTATAGGTTTCAAGGGATTTGTCCATTTCTTCTAGTTTGTCTAATTTGTTGGCATATAATTTCTCCTAATATTCTCTTACAATCCTTTGTAATTCTGGGATGTTGGTTATTATTTCTCCTCTTTCATTTATTTGGGTCCTCTCTCTATTTTTTCCCCAAGAGTCTGGATAATAGTTTATCAATTTTGTTGATCTTTTCAGAGAAATCAGCTCCAGGTTTTATTAATTTGTTGTTTTGTTTTGTGTCTTTTGTTTTAGTTTCTATTTTATTTCTGCTCTTATCTTTAGGATTTCCTTACTTCTACTGGGTTTGGGTTTTATTTGTACTTTTTCTAGTTCCATTAGGTGTAAGGTAGATTGTTCGAGATTTGTCTTCCTGAGGTAGGCCTGTATTGCTATAAAGTTCCCTCTTAGAAGAGTTTTTGCTGCATTCTAAAGATTTTGGACCATTATGCTTACATTTTCATTTGTCTCCATGTATTTTTTAAAGTTTCCTCTTTGATTTCTTGGTTGATCCATTTGTTGTTTAGTAGCATGTTATTTAACCTCTGTGTTACCTGTGTCTTTTCCAGATTTTTTCTTTTGGTTGACTTCTAGTTTCATAGTGTTGTGGTCAGAAAGATGCATGGCATGACTTTGATATTTTTGAATTTGAGACTTGTTTTGTGCTTTAATGTGTTACCTACACTGGAGAGTTTTTAATGTACACATGAAAAGAATGTGTATTGTTTTAGGATGGAATGTTCTGAATATGTCTCATATCCCTCTGGTCCAATGTGTCATTGAAAGCTATTGTTTTCCTATAGATTTTGTTTGGATGATCTGTCCATTAATGTAGGTGGGATTACTTACTTGCTTGATTTTTGTTAGAACTGCTTTATGTATTTGGGTGCTTTAATGTTTAGTGCAAAAATATTTACAATTTTTACATCTTCATGTTGGATTGTTCCTTTTATGAGTATATAACGTCCTTCCTTGTCTCATCACAGTCTCTGTTTTTTATTTATCCAATATAAGTACTACTACCCTGGTTTTGTTTTCACTTCTGTTTGCATGATAAATGTTTTTCTATCCCTTCACTTTGAATCTGCATGTATCTTTAGTCTGAAATGAGTCTCTTGTAGACACCCTGTAGATGTGTCTTATTTTTTTTTACTTATCATCCTGTGTCTTTTGATTGGAGCATTAGTCCACTTACATTCAAAGTAATTTTTGATAGGTATGTATTTATTGCCATCATCTCTTGACTGATTTTTATAGATATACTTAATTTTACATCTTTTGTGCTTCCTACTTTTCTTCCTCCTGCTTAGGGTCTTTCCTTTCCATTCAAAGAATTCTCTTTAACATTTCTTATAAGGCGTTTAGGGGTGATGAATTCCTTTAACTTTTGTTTGTCTGGGAAACTCTTTACCTCACATTCTGAGTGATTGCCCAGCTGAACAGAGCAGCTACTGGCGGCAGATCCACCCCCTCCAGCCAGGCCTTAGCTCTGGCAGTGGCAAGCCCTCTCTCCCAGAGGACCAGCACGCAAACCTGGCTGCCACTGTGTGGGCAGGACACACATTGTGCACAGTGTGCACACGACCTGCACATTATGGATCTGTCCCCTCCAATACTCTTGGCTGGAGACCATCCAAAGCGGTGCCACAAGCATGGCAGTGTGCAAGCAGCCTCCACAGGGTCCAGCACGACCACACAGTGACTCCAGCCCTGGGGAGAGGGAACGATAACGACACCCGCCAGTCAGACTGCAGGCCCCGTCCACCAATGAAAGCTTCTCAGGGGACAACACAGGGAAAACACCCTGCACGTGGACGCTAACACATCTCTGGCAAATACCTGGTCTTACTCAAGCCCAAGGCAGCCCCAGGCTGACCCACAAACATCAGAGGGACTGAACCCTGCCCCTAGCAGGCAGAGAGAGCTCCTGCTGACAACTGGACTGAAGGAAAAAGTAGCTCAGTCACAACAGCTGGATGCATGCAACACACATAGGACACACCCCTGAAACATCAGGTTCTGGTGAGTAGGGGACACTACAGGACCTCCTCTTTAGAGGGCCGCTACTGTCCAGAGCAGACATAGCTGATTTTCCTAACGCAGAAACAGACACAGGCGTTAGACAAAATGAGGAGACAGAGAAGTGCCTCAAATCAAAGAACAGAATGAAATCACAGCAATAAACCTCAGTGAAATTGAGGTAAATAGTATGCCTGACAGAATTTAGAGTAATGATCATATTCGCTGGGTTTGAGAAGAGAATGGAAGACATCTGTGAGACCCTTAACAATGACCCCAAGAGCAGCAGAACAAAGTCCATAGCTAAGTGTAGAGACAAGGCCACATCAAAGAGGGTGAGGAAGGGTGGAGATGTGATGGGGAGCTAAATGGACTTACAGGGCTGTCTTCCAGAGGAAGGGACCTGCGGGCACAAAGAGGGGAGAGAGACTGTCACACTGGGGATTCCACACGGGTTAGAGGAATCCCCAACACTGGGCTTCGGGCCAAGTTTCATGAGTTCTTAAAACCATCAGGATTAAAATGTGGAATTTCAAAAATCAGCGGCTCTGCTGTGTGTGAGGAAAATGAATCCCAACCCTTAAAAAGACAGCCCAACCAACAGCCTGTGGGGATAGAGCATAAAAGCAGCAGTTCGAAAAAGGCCTGGGGCCTGTGTCAGGGAGAATTATTTAAATGAGTGTAACTAGAGGTACGGAGCTTGCTGGGAGCCACCTCCAGGAGCGAAGGAGCTGACTTACAACTTCCCTCCCGTGCCCCCAGCATAGAGACAGTGGGGGAACCAGTGGGGGTGCCAACACACTCCCCAACTTGCTAACACTGCTGACCCCACCCCCATTTTACCGTTTTAATCCTGGGATAAAGCCTGAAATTTTGGGAGCAATTTCTGAGGATAGACAGTTT
The DNA here is from genome assembly GCF_006229205.1 of Suricata suricatta. Classification (NCBI taxonomy): domain Eukaryota; kingdom Metazoa; phylum Chordata; class Mammalia; order Carnivora; family Herpestidae; genus Suricata; species Suricata suricatta. Next base: position 36,575,332 of record NC_043713.1, read on the forward strand.
TGGTCCTTGGTAGATTGGTTTTTACGGAACTGAATCTTGGCCTCATGTCGTCAGGGATGATAATAGGAGCAGGCCCACTCTAAGGTTCCCGCATGAGCTGTGAGATGCTGTGACTGCCAGGCTCCCTACATCATTTGATTTCTTAGGAGCCATAGAGAAATTTCTCTGAGACCTAAGTATGTCCACTCTAAAGTAACTGTTTTCAGCTTATGGACTTCTTAAATTGAGTAATGCTTACTTACCTCTTGGTATTGGCAACTAGGAAGCTCAGTGGTAATTCTTCTCCTTCATCCTAGTAAATTCTAGAAGACCTTAGGGCAGGTGTGAAGCTCTTGACCATACTTCTGGCTTCATCTCTTCTCTCTTCCTTATTTGCCTTTGCTCTGATTTCCTCACTTACAAATGTAATATACTGCTTAAAAAAAACTGCTTTACTTATTTTTGGACTGAGGGAAGGTATGGATTCAAAATGCCTTTTTTATTTTAAGAGTTCCTTTACAATAATTGAAGGGTAGTGATGTGATATTAGGAGTAAGAAGTCACTACTGACTTGTATTCTACCCATTATAGGTGCTAAGCTTTTGAAATGTAGTAGAGGAGAAAACAAAAACACCCTCCCCTTCCCTCTGCCTTTCTTTAGCTTAACAATCTCCTTTGGGTCTGAGGTGGTAGGAGCAGCTTTCTTGGATATGGGTTTTAAAGAGTGTCTGTATTCAGTAGTATTTCTTCTTGGGAGGACAGTTCAGTCAATGCATATAATATACATACACACACACACACACACACCCCTTTTCAGTAAAGAAACGTGCCCAGGAATAAACACCCTCTGAATCAGCAGCCTGGTCCCTCTGGTTTCTAGGGCATGGTGTCTCCAGAGGAACCCACGACCAAAGATCTTCCACGGACAAGATACTTGGAATCGTGGGCTTCTCTTGTGCCAAGGCTGCAGGCTTGGTGGAATCCTCTTCCCGGCCCTTTGCCCCTTGCCCATCTCCGCTGGCCTTGGGTCACCGGTCCAGCTGGTCCCCCCCCACCCCATCCGAGGACCCCGGCTCTTCCCTTGCCTGTCCTATGAAGTGAGTGCACAGCTCCTGCCTCAATGTAATGTGTTCTTGTGGAGCTGCACCTGGGTTGATGACGAGATCAAACCCTCCTTCCCCCCATGCAATTTTCAAAACGGGGACAAGCAACGTGAAGGATACTGGATTATTCTTAAAATATCTTAAAAAGCAAGAGGGATCACCTCTTAAACCACTGTTTCCTCTTATATCATTGTCCCCATTGCAGTCTGTCCTTCAGTAGGGACATCGTATAAGGGTACTGCCAATGAGCTGGAAAAGTAGCAGCGACGAGGGAGCTGAAAGCTCTTGTAGGCCCAGCTTTGACAGATACAACCACTCCAGAGTCTTTCTTCTAGGTTTAAAAAGCCTCCGAAAGTTCAGCCCCACAGCACGCCACATCAGGTTAGGGGGCACTTCTACGTAGAAACTCACCACTTGTGTTTTTCTTTGTGGAATGCAGCGTAGTCCCGTAAGAAAATGGGAGAGGCAGTCCACAGCCTGGAAACCAGTGTGGGTAGCAGGACACCACAGTGCCGGGTGCCCAGGTCTGCCCCTCGCTTTCATCAGTCAGGATATTGAGGAGTTAGAGGAGGCTTTTTCACAGTGTCACGTGCGGAGTGTGTAGCTGTGTGGCCTGGTGTACCATTTTTAAGTTGCATGTAAACTGGCTATTATGAGTGTTTTCAAATAAATGTTTGGAGCCTCTTTAATTCTCAGAGGCTAACAAAATCATGTTCTAACGGGGGTTCCCTATGCTGTGAAGTCTTTGCTTAGTAAAAACGGTGGAGATACAACCAAATGTCTGCAATTTCCAACATTGTTTTCAGAAGAGAAAAATTACATTTGATCCTTTTTAGAGCTGTAGGTATGACAAATCCAACCGTTCACTCTGTGCTTATTAAATCTTAAGGATGAAAACTATACTCATTTTAAAGTATATGTTACCAAAATTTAAAGAAGAAAGGAAAACTAGATGACCCTGGATGTTGTACTGATGTCCTCTTAGCTGGGACTGGCCAGCATTCTGTGACATTGATTTTAAAACCACTCAAGAAAAATGGAAAATGTTCTGAGGTGAAATTCACATTTTCCTTTTTTGTCCCATTACATGAGCTAAAAAGGGGGGTGGGGAGGGCGAGGTCTGTGTCTGTAGGTTCAGGGATCGTCCTGGCATATCTCTGAGACACTATGAGAGACTGACATTTAATGCAATTTTCTGTACTGTCTCTCTGGAAGAACTTTAAAGAACTCTAGAACTTTGAAAAGCTGGTTTCATTGGGAGGTCACATTGCATCTGTATGATAAATATATCAGATTGGAAGGGAGTGTCCTAGTAGTAAGCTGTGAACTTAGATGAAAATTGTGAATACATTGATGGGAACTTTTCATTCCTTCTCTATTTCTAAAGGTTAGAAATTAAGGTGTGAGAGCAGTCAGACTGGACCAAAAATTTTTAGTGAATAAGATAAACACTTTAAAATTTAAAAAGTTATAAACTTCAAGACCTAAAGGAATAATATAGTGTAAAAATATGAGGGGCATTTGCTATATAGCTTTTTTCTGAAAAAGAACAACTTTAGATACTGGGCTAGTTCCTTCTGAATATCATAAATCAGAAATGTTGATTATGTTACTAGCCTTTAAAAACTTTGTTCATAATTATTAACAAAATACCACAGGAAACCTGTTGAAGAAGTTAAAACTTGACAGGCTAAAAAGATTCTACATTTTCAGTGGAAAAAGAAAAATGCATTCAACAATTCACTTCAGCTGGGCCTTACATTTTTTTCACAATTCTAATCCCAACACAGGAGACAGCCACAGGTGCTGTTGGGCAAGGTGCGCCAGCGCGGAGAAGCCGAGTCAGGGGCTGCTTACTAGCGCCAGAAGCTGTAAGGACCATACAAGCTGTGTTCTAGAATGAAGAGGAAGACTAAGGAAGACCAAAAATGAAGTGATGTGTTTCATGTTAGAGAACTGGCATTTTATAACTTAGTGGAATTACGCGAACTCCTCTCTGCTCCCCCGTCTCCCCCCAGACTCCTGGGCCTACCCATAATCCCAGTAGGAATGCATTACATCTTTAGAGACCAACTCAGATTTAATCAATGGAGCAAACATGTTATTTCACCACTCTGTACTGTTAGTGATGTGTTTAAAGGCACACTGGTGGACTCTAGTAAAGAAAAATCACATGTATTCTTGACTATTTGTGTGCAGACGGCTAAGCGTAGATCTAGTGTTTAAAATCCCGGGGTTAGGGAATGAAATGGAAACACCTGTGTGTTTTGCGCATGAGCTTTCCTAGCCTAGGTTATGGCTCAGATTTCTGTCACGAACTTACCAGGTGTAGACATGCGTGTAGACGATGAACAGTGGTAGTGTCTTTGCCTTCTGGCCTTTTCCCACTTCTCCGCTCTTAAAAGGGCCTAAAGGCAAGTGAACGGAAAACGGTTGCCAAAGGATAGTAAAGAAGGAAACTGGCCTCTAGGTGGTGCCTGAAAGCAGTTCAGGGAAGGCTGGCCTCTTCAGGGTGACGGGTACCAGCGGAGCCTCAGTAACCGGCCAGCTCCTGGCCGGAGTCTCCCGTGGACTGCGGCCACCTGTTCCAGGCTCGCCAGGTGGCTCACTGGGCCACTTCTAGTACATTTCTTTCTTTCTTTCACCTATTCCTGGGCTTCTAAGTTTGTATGCTATTTATGTGTATAAATCATGACTGTTAGTCACAGTTGTCAAACCGGAGGGGGAGAGTACACCTAACCCATGCGCTTTTGCTGATCCTCGGTCACTGTGTCATGAAGCCTTACTCTGACACACCGGCCTGCTTCTCTCACGGCTCCTATTTGCCCAGCTGGAGCAGGCTGGGCCTGCGGGCCGAGTGTCTCCTAAGGGAACGGCTTCTCCTTATTTTGGATGAAGTTTTTAAAAAGGTATCACAGCTGCTACATTTGATATCAGATACTAGTCTTTAATTCCTGTTAAAACATTTGCCATCAGGAAAAGCAAAGCCACGGCCCTGCCCCACCCCCCACCCCCGGTAAATCTTAGTAAAATGTGGGAAGATGTGTGAATCCACGTAAACAGCCAATTCATACACGCTCACTGAGAAGGAAACCTCTAGCATAAAAATTTAAGAATCTGCAAATCCAGTCCTTTTAACATATACTTTTTTTTATTAAATATGTAAAAAGATAAACGCAAGTCAAGTTATTCACATATTCAGAGACAAAAAAACTATTCTACCATGCGACAATAGGCGGGTAATGTAAATGAATGAGATACATCTGAATAAGACTTTTTCATCTATTATGTCATTACTTATCTATATTTATAATTAACAATACATATGTTTACATTCCTTTCAGTTTACATTTAATATATAACAAAAGCTTTATGGGGTACTATTTAGTAAAAGTAATCTGAATGCATATTAAACCTTAACGGAATAATGGAAATACTCACCAGGGAAGGGAGGAGTTCTTGGTTCCCTTCTGGAGTTTACTTCTCTCTGGTCAACAAGATGTTTGTCTTTTCTTTTTCTGCTTTTCTGCTTAGAAAGTAGTTGGGCTCGCTCTCTCTGCCCCCTGCTTCAATCACTTCCTATCTGACATGAGCAGCAGAAGTGCTATAACCAGCCACAGGCGTGTGACTAAGAACAAGGTCCGGCTTCCAAGGAGGGGGAGCACACGGAGGGGTACTTCTCAAGCCCAGCGTGAGGATGTGTGATGGACAGGGAGCCGTGGAGTAAAGCCTGCCCTGGATGCTGAGAGGCGAGAATGACGGGGTACAGTCCTCGGGGAAGAAGGAACAGCCCTGGTAAAGGAGATGAGGTCTGCACAGAGGCAGGGGTGCAGCCAAAGACGATGGAGAGCTAGCTGTTACAGACTTCCCGAAGCTTCCGTGAGGATACGGCAAAATGGAAGAGGTTTCAGATAGAGACAGAAAGAGGAGCTCTTGTCTAAATCAATGAAGAGTTGGCTCCAAGACTCTCGGATGGAGAATCAAGTATGACCCCTGGGGAAGGGGAGGGTATCGGGCCAGTAGGTTTTTCCAGCTGAGAAGGCTGGGGCTTTGGGGACAGAGTGGTGGTCACCTGTGAGGCTGAGGCCAGTTAGTTGCACAGTGATCACACAATCACTCCCATGACAGGAGTCTGGGTCACAATCCCCCTGGTGCTGGGTTTTATGGAGATGTCCAGGCCTAGGGCCCCCCGGAGTATCATCTGCATGGAATTACTTACTGTGCCACATTACAAGAGCTATCTTCTGACAAGGAAACTCAGGGCAAAGGGCCGCAAGGGACCGCACCGTTAAGCATGATATCACGTATAGCACAACCACCACCTGTAACCAGGTGTGGGAGGGACGTCACTGCCGAGAGCCAGGCTTTCCAGCCTGAGAGAAAGGAGCTGCTGCTGGCGTGCAGAGCAAGCAGGAGAGAGAAGAAAGGGAGACCAAATATCACAGACCATCTGTCCAATTCTGCACAGTGTGTTGTAAGAACCTCAAAAATACAAGCAATCTCTTTCACATGTAACTCAGATACCACTTTGCTGCAAAAGATTTTGAGAAGACTTTTGGTGGAAAGCTTCAATGGTGGAATTTAGACTTAGTAGTTCATCAGTTAATAAAGAAATGTCAAAGCTTTATGATGTATAATTCAGAAATTTATTTTAAGCTTTTCAGTTAAGAGGCAAGTGGGGTGGGCACACTTGTTTTTGTTGCACCTGCTAAGTCAAATAACAAGTGAAGTAAATCTGAAGTTAGAAACCAAGTGAAATGAATGATCCAGGAAGGGATACCATCTGTCAAAGGAATAAAAGAGGTAAAGATTTGGAAAGATACTAAGAAAATGTGCAAATATTAGTTAAAAAAATAAGGAATGCTTTTAATTCATCAATGCTTCCTCTCTTTATGAATTGCCACGGTTATCAAAGGCCAATGACAAGGAGGGCCACAGTATTAACGAGGGGGAAATTCCTTATTCCAGAAGGTACTGGGAGTCCTAGAGTTTTCTGTGCTGTCATTCCTGTGTCAACACCAGACTTGGGAAGCAGGTGTCTCCCTTGGAATGATGCTCCTAGTAAGAAGGTCTGCACTTCCGGTGAGTGTGCAGCGCGTGCCGCGGAACCCCGCTGCTCAGGCCGCACACCCTCAGCTCACTCTGGAGGAGGAGCCCCCTCTCATGGAGGACAGGGACCTCTGCCGACCCCCTCTGGACGGGAGCCAACTGATAGCTTACGGGAGAGGGGCTGCCCAGCAAAGAGGACCCTGAGAAAGAAAACAGCATGAGAACCCGGGTGGGGGAGGGGGGCACGAGCACTCGGAGGGCTAAGCTGAGAGGGTGCTGTCCTTGAATTGAACGTCTTTCAAAACTAACTGTGTGGTTGTCTAACATGCTCAGGGAGAAGCACTGGGCCCGGAAGTCCTAGTTTGAGTCCATCTTTTTTTCCCTTTAGTGTTGGAAGTAGAGGGAGAAACTGGTTTTCCTTATAAAACAAGTCACTGTCCTTATGGCTTTCATATCAAGTATCTCTTTCCCTTTGCTCCAATTTATTATTTGACCAAATTTATGTTCAGAGGTTAGACTTGCAAACATCAAAGCACCACAAATGTGTGACATCTAGTGACACTGGGTTGAGAAATGCCAATATAAATACCATATATCAAATTACCATTGTTTCACACCAGGATAAAAAGGGGGTGTTGGTGGGGGGAGGGGAGAGTTGTTCTGGAAAGAAACGAAAAGAGCAGAATCAATCTCAAGCAGCCAAGTGAAGTAGAAGATGTGTGACCCCGTGATCTCAGGTAGGCCGCCACGCGGCCGGCTGCTAACGCGTCTTGGCAAAGGAAACGGGAACCGAGTGCGGTGGCTGGCGTATGCAACAGTGCGTTGGTGTTAACGGCAGACTGGGAACAACTGGTTTCTGCTGAGCTTGAGGCCACACGTTTCTCCAGAAGA
>NC_043713.1:36582453-36634621 GCF_006229205.1 Suricata suricatta
CAGTGCGCGCACCAGCCGCCCGTGCTTTCCTGTTCAAGGGGCGGGTCATACATTCCTTTTGTTTTGGAAAGCCCTCTTCAAAGAACACGTTTTGTACTCTCCGACCCATGGGAGAGAGAAGCGAAGGCACCGCCTCAGAAGCATCCTGACCACCACGCGGAAACCTGGTGTGAGACAGCACACGGCCCCAGGCCACCGCCAGGCCAGGACGCGGGGCTTCTGATGCCTGCCCCGCCCGAGGCCCTGTGTTACGACCTGCTGCTGTGCCGCATAGACCAGGCTCACTCCAGCCGTAAGGCAAGGAAGACACGCGGGTCTGGGGGCTTCTCCAGCGGGGGGGGGGCGGCAGCTGGAGCTCAAGGCCTTCGCTCTGGGCACTCAGTCCTTTATGTGTCCCTCACGGGTTGAGGTGCCCACGGACCCCCACTCCAGGGACCACTGGCCGGAGTCGGCTGACCTCACAAACAGCAAGCTGCTCTCTTTATTACCCAAGCAGAGGGAGCCTGGCCAAGCAGTGCAGCTGATGGCTCCCTCAGCAAGGCACACAGGGACCCTGAGCCCTGGCGTGCTTGTGGCCCCTGCCAGTAGGCACACGCACTCCTTTCTCGGCCAGAGGCGCCCCGCTTCAGGTCTGTTCCCTGCTGCTTAGGACAAGCCAATCCCCCTGCCCACTGTCAGTCTTCCCCGAGCCACAGTTCATTCTTTCCCTGGTCCTGTGGCACTTTGTTTCCTGCTTGGCTGTAAAACTTGGGCCTGCAATCTTGTCTCCACACTGTGGCCTCAACCACTGGTTCTGAGGTTACTCAGGACCCCCAGAGGGCCTCATCCATCTGTGTCCAACCTCACTTATTTCAGAATCAATGCAGGCTGTGTTGAGAAGAAGAAAAATCCCCAAGGACAAAACAACAGAGGATTTGAGACTCTCAGCCAAGGTTCCATGCTGTATATTTTCTTAGTAACAGAAAAATGTCAAGGTTCTAAACACAGACTCAAGTTCATATCCTGGTTCTGCACTTTACCAGCTGGATGACTGTGCACATGTAACTTAACTGCCCTGTGCCTCAGTTTTCTCATCTGTAAAATGGGGGATTGTAACACATACACAACAGTTTTCCATCAGTTTCACTGATCAAGGAGTCCATGGAGTCCTTGGACTCAACAGAAGAGTTAAGGTAGGTATAGAACGGTGTTGGGTTCATAATACATACTTGTGTGAGCTGCAATTATAATTTCTTGGTGGGAGAACTCTGAAATATATTCTAGAAGTGAAACATTTTTTAAAAGTCACCTTTTCTCCAACAGTAGAAAGGGACATTGTGTTGAAGACCCTGGTTCAAATTTAGTGCTGTTCCTTACTGGGTCTGTGTCAAGAGGCATGTTACTGCTCTCTCCTAGCCCAGGACCACACCCTATCACGAGCACCCCCAGCCTCTTGTCTAGGGGCAAAAAAGAGAGCTAGTGGTCATGGGACTTTACCTGGACCGGTGCCCTGGGAACTCGCAGGTGACTGTCCTGCCAATGTTCCTTGTTCGGGCCTCTTCTCTCTGCTTCACTCCAGAGCTAGTCACTCCTCTAAGCTTCACATCCTGTCCATGCTTCCATCTGGCTACGCACTCAGCCCCAAGTGTGTGCGTGCACACTCACGGGCGGGCTACACAGCTGCCTCTGGTGGAGCTCCCGCCCCCTCTGAGGGTCAGGGCTGTTAATGCACCCGTCATCCTCACTCTCCGAGGCTGGCGTGGTGCCTTCGTTTCGCACTGCTAGGAGTTCAGCAGGTCTCCAGAGTACTTTCTTACCTGTTTGTGCACGTTAGGCTGCATGGAAGATCTCAAAAAGGAGGATCCATTGGACCTTTTACAGAAAATATTATTTGCTCACATCACAGCTGGGAGTTACCCCAAGACTGAAAGTCAAAGCTTTGATTCAAACACTGTGGGCCTGTGCTAAGCTGTAGGACCAAGGCCCTCTAAGCTCAGACCTCACCCCTGGCCTCCCCTTTGTACTTGTCCAGGCAGGGGGCTCTGTGGTCTCCAGCTGGCCAAGGGCAGCTCTCTGTCGCAGGACCCAAAGGGGATGTCCTCCATCTGCAGGAACTGCAGACCCCAGATAAAGAGCAAAACCTCGCAGCTTACCAACGGATTGCTCATGCTTGGGGCGCAGGTTAAGGCGGTCTGAAAGTCCGCAGACCTCTAACTCTGAGGCAGTTACACTGCCTACCACAGGTGAGTGCTCCCACCTCACACACTACTTTGTAGGCTCACAGAAAAGAAACACGATCTTTTTCTTACACCCCATACTAGAAAAAACAACTTCGCACATAGGCAGGAGGCCAGACAAAACCTAAGCCAGATATGTGACTAAAGCCCTGGTGTGCCACCTGCTTAGTTCTGATATTTGCATATCAATCCATCACCTCTTTCTGGATGTTTAGCTGTGAGTAATGTTAGAGTTCCTTATTCTTATGATAATCATTAGAAAGAGAAGGTGGATACAGTAAAGAAGGCTCTTGCCTGCAATAGGAAGAAAAGGGGGGCAAAGGACGCTGGCGGGGTCATCAAGAAGCGCTGAGGGCCCCCTCCTTCCTAGATGGACCTGGTGACACTCCACAGGCTCCGCTGCCCCCACGCACCCCCGCCACGTCCGGCCGTTCTTTCCTCTCCGCTTTGGCCATGCTGTTTTCTCTGTCTGAAATACCCTCCCTGCCTTGGCTCCAGGACTGCTGACGTTCCTGGTCATTCTCCAAGCCCACACAGGTGTCTTCTCTGTCTCTCCAGGCTGCCTTTCCATGCTCACCACCCAAGTTTACGTCTTTGTGAGCACGTGCATCCCACTCCAACATACTCCAGTTAGTGGTGCCCGTCTGTCTGCCTCACGGAGGCAGCGGCTCTGTCCCCTTTCTGTATACCCAATGCTTCGTCCAGTGACAGAAACAAAGGCTCTTCCCAAGAGATCTTGGTGGAGGAGGGAAGAATCGTTAGGTCACTTAGTGGCTTCTGTGACAGTGCCTCAGGAAATAAGTCGCCTGTTTATATCAGCAGCTGTACCTCAGCTGACCGATGGACAAGGCAGCAGTTAACCAATGACTAAGTCGAGATACCTATGACCCCTGAGGAAAAAGATCCTGACAATGATAGAGAGAGGCACTGGAGAGATGTCTGCTGATCTGCTTTGGAACCTTCCATTAGGTTTCTACCACTATGAACTTAACTGAACCTGTTTACTTCTGTACATAAACTGCTATCTGGATTTTACATCTTCCAAGCATTCTATTCTAGGATTGTCTGATTCCAAGAATCAAAGACCTGCCACCATCAAATAAAGACTTAAAGAGGCTGCTCCAGCAAATACCTGCACCTGAAATGGCCACCCAGGGCTCATGTGTGTTTTCCTGAAGAGCAGGCACTGAGGTAGGACCACACTCAGAAGGCAGGAACTCTCTCCTGGGCCGGCCCTGCCTACCTGCCGCTGCCAGCAGCATTCAGTGGCTCATGTCGACTCTGAATTTGGAGTTCACCTGAGAGGGCTCCTGCACAAGGACTCCACTGGCGGACGAGATCTGGCCTGAGGTGACAATTGCAAGGGTTTTCCTCCTGCCGACAGCGCAAGGCTGGGAAGATCTGACCTTGCAGGCTGCCTTCCTCCCTCAGTGGCAATGGCCCTTCAGAGACCCAGTGCTGGGAAGACTGCACCGGATTTGGCCTCCCACCAGCTTGGGAGGAGAGTAACTGTAACTCACTAGGTCCCTGACCGACTACCAAGCACTCAGGGTGGCGCAGGCACACTAGACCTCAACCTGAGGTTTCTGCCGTCAGATCTGAAAATAACTGAGAACCATATTTTACGGAGCCATCACTCCCTCTGGAGCCTGGCCAGGCAGCTTCCCAGGGCTTCAAGATCTACAGTTTGCACCAATGTTAACGGAGAAAGAAGCTTAAAAAAAATACAAGGCAGGGGGACAGGGAATTTAAAAAGTGGTGGAGAGGCCTCAACCCTCAGATTTCATCACTCAGATTTCAAATCTTACATGGAGTCAACATGTGTCTGGTACTGGGCTGGGACAAGTCATAAAGTACACTCGCCAGTGACTTGTTCTGTTCTGTCCAAGTGCTAACACATGCAACTTGACCACAGCGCCCTGGGAGCGTCCCCAGGCCTCCTGCTCCAACAGAGTCCGAGCTCTTCCACCAGGTTCACACCGCCTGCTGAGGAGCCCGAGACCCCGGCCCACTGTTCCGCATCTTCCCCAGGCGGCGCGGTGGAAGGTGAGGCTCCGTCAGGCTCCCGCACTTGCTCCTCGCTCCCTACCCGGGCAGACTTAGTCTCCGTTTATCCCACCCCTTCCCTTCCTTGATTCTTGAGCGCTTTGGTCCTCTGCTGCTCCTCACACCTGCTTTCTGTCACCAGGATGCATCCACCTCCTGGCCGCCCCCCTTCCGCACACTCCTGAGTAGCAAAAGCTGGACAGCCAGGTCTCCCTGCAGAGAAGACCTTCTAAAAGCATTTTTCAACTAAGGGCTGTTACACGGCACCAGTCTGTACCGGCAATGAATAACCAAGACAACCAGCTCTGAAATAAAAATTGTGGGGCTTATGGGGATCAGAAAAACATCCAGACTAATTCCTCCTCTCACCATACTCTGGTCTGTCATGAAGAATCTTTATATACATTTTTATAGCTCATCTGCTCAGGGCAGCAAACCAGTTGAAATCTGGCTGCATAAACCCATTTTTCTCAATCAGTCCTCCTCCTCTCCCCCTCCCATCCCCCTCTACTCATCTTCTCCCAGATGAATTCACGAATGCACATCCCACAAGCCTGGGCCAGTGGTTCACGACGACGATGATGAGGTGGAGGAGGAGGACACTTGTCCTCTGGGAAGAGCAAACCCACAGGAGTCCTCATAATTCTCAGGGATCCCAGGGAAGCACCCGAAGACACACTACTGCACCCTGACCAAGAGAATCGCTTTAGGAGCGAAGAGCCAATGGCTCTCCTCACACTTACGTGTTCTTCCGAAGCATAGAGGACTTCCATTAGTCGCTGCACAAGGTCATCATTTTCCTGCCCATGCTCTTGACAGAGGAGTTCAATCTCTCTCAACTTGCCAAAGTAGAAATCCCTTTCCTTTTCCACACCTTCGAGGGCAAGTTTTAATGAATGTACCTGCAAGGGAATGAGGGTGGAAAGAAACCCCCCCCAAAATACAGTATAAGAAATGTGACCCAACTACGGCTGCCTATGAAGACATGAAACATGCAAAGACAGATGTGCCACAAGGACTGACAGGCACAGAGCTTGAGCCTGGGCCACAACGCCCAACTTCGACAACATGCTAGTCATTCCCTCTGCCAACTGAGTGGCCATAACCACTGTGGGAGGGACTGTTCTGCTCAAGACGGTGCATCCAGACCCGAATGAGTTTTCCTCCTCTCCTAACGTGGGCTAGAGCAAATCCTTCTACCCTGTCCATCCTCCGCAGGGAGGGGGGGGCAGAGGAGAGGGGCTGGCCCTGTGGTTACTTGAGGTGTACTTTGAGGACCCTCCTTTCTTCAGGTAACCGTATTTTTGTTATGGATCCCTTCATAAATGTTCCTGAGCCACACTAGGCAAAGTCTTTCTACTGAGATACTGGGTCTTAGCTATGTGAGGAAAACTGGGCAAGACTGCCAGCCTGGTTGTGTGGATCCGTATTAATTCCTCTGGTTCTAGCTTTGGGGACATTGCAGGAAATAGGGGGAAGACGAATAGAAGGAAGCTCCATTCCTTCAGAATAAGAACCCTTATTCCTTTTTCCCCTGTTGATGCTGGTTCCAGGCCCTTCCAGGGCCGAGTGGCCTTTCACAATGATTACAGAGATGCGGCCAGGGAAGGAGCCCACAGTGAGGCAGGGTCACCGGGGCCGAAGGAAAACTGATGGTGCCACACTCCTACGAGCACAGTAGCGAGCTACACATTGGCCTAAACATCACCCTGTTCCCGCTTCCTGAGAATTCCGCCCCCCGCCCCTTTTAAACCCTTTGTACATTTATATTTACACAGAATATCTGTTAGGAGGTAAATTAAATCTTTCATGGTCTCAGTCTGGTGAAATCTCTCAGAGTATTAAAAAAATCACCCTAACAGAATTTCCAAAAATGACATCTGGAATGGGAAATTTTCTTTGGTTAATTCTAGACCTGTGCACATGCTATTTATCAAACGTCTACCAAACACATGCAGCATTGGTCCCTTCCTGCACACTTGGCATAGGATGCAGGCATGTGGCCCCTCTGAGTCCACCTCAGGGCCTCCCTCACACGCTGCTCAAAGAGCAGGTTTCCTTAACTTTCACTCCTATTTCTGATGATACTACAGTGGGAATATTTGTAAGAAATGAAGGCAACCCCAGCAGCCTCAAGTCCAGGGAAAAGAAAACTTCCCTTTTTCTAGAAATCCTTCCTTGCTTTACACCAAGCTGACCCCCTCCCCAGGCTTGGCCACAGAATCCCTGTGAAGCCTGCGTTGGTGCCAGTGGACAGAGGAGTCTTGAGTCGGTCAGCTCTCCCTGGAGGAGGCAAGAAGGGTCTCTTCAGCCTTCAGCCCATGGAAACTAGGTTTGTCTGCCTCTCGAGGGGGCTCTGGTGTGTACAATGTGCAAAGAGCTGAGGCTGTTGCAGACATATCCAGCCCAGGCTGGCCTTGGGTGGCCCTCACAGCTACAGACATCTCTAGTAAAAACCAGCAGGGGCCGAAGCATATGAGGATAGCCGACTGGCAGAGGAGAGTCTGTGTTCACGGTCCCACGCTTGAAGACTGATGCCACCCGCACCCTCATGTATCAAAGCAGCCTAGGTGGTGGAGGGGGCGCTAGGGATGGACCCTTGAGTAAGGCAAGAGGAAGAGACAAGAGGGGGATGTTCTCTTCTCCCAATGCTCCCCGCCCTCAGCGTCTGCGCACTGCACATCCTCCTAGCCAGGCCGCCCAGGCCCCAGCATCTACCCAGGCCAACTGACGCCCACTCTCCAGCCTCCAGTGGTCCCTGAGCACAGTGGGGACTCCACCTCACTTCCTGTTTGCTAACCCACTCGCCATAAACGGCCCCTAATTATTTTACTTCTTTTTTTCTCCTCTGTCTTTTGATTCATTTCTATCACTAGAATTGTCTAGCACAGTGGTACTTTTATAGCATGTCATGGGAGACTGCCTGAATAGAGACAGAAGGCCAAGTAAATGAGAATTCTTCAAGTTTATGGCACTCGTCACTTTCTCTATTATGACTGTAATTCACTCTCCAGCCTAGGCATTTCCTCATCCTAGAGTCCTGAGTCCCAACAGAGCCATGCCTCTGCGGCTTCAGGGGGCTACCCTGCAGGCTCCAAGGACAGAAAATGGAGGGGGGCAATAATAGATAACCACGGAAACGGATCTGGGCTAAGTGTTCAGTAAACAGTTGAAGAATGCTCACTATTTGGGGTGCGCATGACCTTCCCTCTGAGGGACTGGGGAAGGGAGGGGCGGGCATACTCACTCCTGCTTCATGTAAACGCATCAGGGTAGAGGCGGGGGAGTGGAGCCCTTTGGAAGTAATAAAGTAATTATAAGACCATTGGAAAGTTCCTTTCTCTTCTCCCTCTCCCCCTCTAGAGTGACGTTTTGGATGGTAGGATGAGGTCTGGGTCCCTTGGGGCTGGGAGGCTCTTTGTGTAACTGGACAGCTAATGAGTGTAGAGCCAGCCCCAAGGAGAGGGTGTGGGTCGAGCGGACTAAAACTGAAGGGGGTAGGGGAAGGGTCTTGAGGTTTGTGTGTGCTTATACGTTGGGTTCGAAGTTTGGAGACCGGGGGGTGGTAGAGGGAGACAAGAGGGAGGAGAGAAATCATGACAAAACATGAGATAATCAAGAGATCAAAAGAATTTGGGTTCCTATGAGAAAAGAATTATAAATCTAAAGCATTATAGACCCACGCCTGATTCTCTTTAGGTCTGACTTGCTCAGAGCCTTAGGCACGTGGTCCAAGGCTCATGATGCTGTCGTACCTGCCTTTTGTGTGAGAAAAACTCATTAGTGGAAATACCACATGGGCTCAAACTGAGAATCAGCAGGTAATTAGAACATTCCTGAGTTTTTAAATCAAAGCACTGACCACTGGATGACTTAAGGTTTCACTGTTTCCATTAAAGTGATCAGAATTGTAAAGAAACACCCTCGTTAAGCAGCTGCCTGCTTTTAAACTAGATTCTTGATTGCAAATATACAATTATCTCAAAAACGGTTTCCAGACTTGCTGGCTCATCAGGTACCCAGTTAATCACTGGGAACGGCCCAGCCACTGGGCTGGGAACAGCCTAAGAACCTTGAATAAAGGTTCCGCTCCTGGTGATGGGAGTAGCCAGGATAAGAGACTCCGCAACCCAGGGTCAGGGCAGGTGGCTTCTTCAGTGGGTGGGCCTCATGCTGCCGATCGTTTTATTACCTTTAAGCTACATATAATCTTAGCAAAATTAGCTATTGTTAGGTAGAAAGCATACCTCAACTTTTATATTGAAATTTGCAAAGGTAGTAGAGCTAGATTTACCATAACCATGAAAAATATTAGACAAAAAGGAAAAGTTCTTTGACTTAAAACACAATTGTGGCCCTTTTGATCCCCCAATATTGGGTTCAGTGCTTCTGTGGCAACAGACTTCTGCTGTCGTGGCAAATGTTAGGTTCTTGCTTTTGTTCTCACAAGCGCCTGCTCCGTACAACTGCTGGAAGCGCCAGGAGGGGAGGGATACCTGGCTCACTACCATTATATTGGCACTAAGCAGGGAGTCTGTCACACACAACAAGCTTATTAACAGATAGCTCCAGCAGGAAGGGAAGGAGGAAGAGAGACTAACCCTAATTAAAGTCATGAATGCTATCTAGACTGGCCCAAAGTGGGCAGAGTCTGGCCTGGAGCTCTGGACAGGCACTGAGGTGGGGGAGGGGGCACGCGGTCTACAAACCTGCATCTACCTCGGCTGAGTCATCTGTCCTTCTGGCTTAGGTGCAGCTTTGAGATGTCTGACTAACGTCTTATATTACGGGTGGGCCACTGATTTCATCTGCCTGAACGATCCCTTTTATTCTCACTCGCTTGGAACCAGATTCGCTCACCTGCCCTCCCTTATCTCAGGCCTGCAGTGTTGGTCCCCTCTCAGAGACAGGGCCGCGGCTGAGGAGTTACCTGCTCATTAAGCTGTATGACCTGTGTTTCTAAGTCTTTATCAGATTTGGATGCTGAGCTGCTGGACGAAGCCCTTTTGGCTGATGAGGGACGAGAAGGTGTAGATCCTGGCTTAGATGCTGGACTTGATTTAGCCGCACCTGAAAGTAACAAGAATAGATCATAAATATGGGCAACGTTAGGGATGCTTGTTAGATATACTGCAAATGTACAAACGAGTTTACTAAGAAGCATAAAAGCTACCCCGCCGTGACCCTTTCCGATGACAAAAGCAGCCTATATATACTTAGAAAAAACGCACACAACATGGGACAGTGTCATCTTTGGCAACTTATGTAATCTGAGTACTTTGCCCACCCCCTCAAGTTAAAAGGAGATGAAGCTGTCCTTTGTCCCTCTGGTGAGAGAATAATGATACTAAGAGATTTTAATATTTTTTCTGTGATAACCTCAAAGCATCACCATAGTTGAGTTTCTGACAAACAACAAAAAAGAGTGTGAATACTTTAGAAAAAAATACAGAAGTGTAGGGTTTTTTTCTTGTTTCCCAGGTTAGCCACCAAAAGCATCTGGGAGCGGTGACACCTCCATAGCAGTGTGTGCTGTTGGTGCCTCCGTCCTGGTGTCTAAGTTTTACTGTGCAGCAAGAGCTTCTTGAGAGATGGCAGATGCCGTGGGTGGGGCAGGCCAAGTACAGCGTGAGCCTGGGACACCTTCTTGTGCTGAAAAGCAAGGATGTGCTCAAGGACTAAGGACAACGGGAATGGGCCGGTTTGAAGATGCTTCCAGCCAGCCACAGCTTGGACAGTTTACATATCAAGAGTAATGGCTCTCATGTGCTAGAATGCACTGAATAAATAACAATCCAGTCTATAATGACGGGGGAGGGAGGGTATAAAGATCTTTATAGAACACAGACAGCTAGTGAACGTCGAAGAACTGTTAGAACTTGAAAAATCACAATGTGACAACAAACATAACTGATCCAGGAAAGGCTCACTCGACAGACTCTGAAATGTTAAGTGGGAAGTTTGGAGGGAAAAAGATATTCACGGGTGTCTAGATACTGACCTAGGATTTATTTACTACAATGGCAATTTACAATTTACAGCAGGGGCTCAGCATCTTAAGTGATTAAATAGCATCACTAATGATGACAGAAACTGGGGGAAAGAAGGTCATTAATGTCAGGTAAGTGCTCACCCATCAGAGGCTTAGCTCCTGATAGGTGCTTGCAATCTAGAACATGACACAGACACAGGGAAAGGCTTCTGGAGCCAGAACAGAAGCCACAAGGTAGATGTGGTGAAACTGACACACCACATGGATTAAGAAATTCAGGGTCATTATCGGGGGCCCACCCAGGCCCTTTTACTCTGAACACAGTCTCGACCATGTGGCAGCTCAGGCTGGTGGAAAGGCCCCTCTTATGTGCTTCCATCAGCCCAATCCCCCTCACATCCCATGCACTCCTCCTCCAGAAGGCTCTGGGGACGCAGGGGCCAGTGATAATCACCTTTGTAACCCTGGTACTTAGCACCATGCTGGGCTGAACCGATATTTAGCGAAGGTACAAATGTTGAAATAAATACACGAACAAGTAAATACAACTTGGTTATGCGGTTTCCGGTCTCACGGTTTATCAGTACCAACAGATCAGAAACAGGCAGGGGGTTATGAAGCCAAGTGTGCTGACAGCAGTTACAAGTTTCGACTAATCTCCTAATTACAAAGTGGTGAACAGGAAGAGTTCTGGTGCCTGGAATCATCAGTTATGAACATGAAGTCACACGCCCCCTCAGGAAGCACGGACAACATCATACCCTCTAAAATCCGTTACAAAGAAACAAAGAGAATCTCCTTCTAAAAATACAGGGAAAGGCCTAATATATTTTAAGATGAAAAGTTAAATTGGGAAGGACCTTAAAATAGTTTGAGTGCCTGAAGGTAAACCTTCAGTGCCCTGGGAACCTCGCCCATGCAGAAGACCTTCTCAAGGGTTCTAGAGAGCTGATAGTCTGCTTCAGTCGTGATTCACATCAGGTTGCAAGCACCCTTCATATCTGGAGGAGCCCACAGACAATACTCCGGGAACGCCACCTCTGATCCCACTGGCAGGGCTCTCTACAGGCCGGGCCGGCAGGGTAGAGAAGACGACGTGGATAATGGCAGAGGACGCAGGCTGCGGACCGGCTGACCTGGCAAAGCGCCTCCTCTGAGGGCTGCTACCAGCCAGCCTCGCTCGGGGAAAAGCTTCTGAAAAATCAAGTTACCTCAGAGCTTTTTATAAGCAAGATGTCGTATTTTAATATCCATCAAATCTAACAGAAAGCAGCATCCCTTATTTACAAAATCCAGGTTTACCCAGTGCCTGCCATGAGCCACGCCCGCTGGAGGTCCCTGCTCTCCAGGAGCTCACGGTCTCCTGAGGTGACAGCTAGGCACGGCCACACTCCCCATTCCCAGGGACAAGGCTGTGTTCCCGACCACACGGCCATAGAGTGTGCTTTGGGCTGTAACCCCCTGCCTCAAACACTCCTCTTCCCCTGTGAGGGACTAAGTGTAGCACCCTGCGGCTCCGGGAGGCCACAGCACCCGTCCACTGTAACAGCACAGCCGTTTATCCTGTTCTCCCATTCAAGTCCACAAGGGAGGGGTTTTATCTGTTCTGTTTACTATTTAATGTTCTCAAGGCCCATCTCCATGCCTGACCCAGAGGCCAGGACACTGCAGAGAGGTTTTTATAAGTACATTAAAACAACTCCAAGGAGAGGTACCTATCCAGGGTAAACAAACCGGGGAGAGCTCAAGGAGCTGAAGCCAACGTCAAAGTCACTTGACAGCAAGAGCTGGCAATACAAGCCAAACATCATTGGGTTCCCCAGAGAGCTCAGACTTGGGTTTTAAGATCCTCTTATTACCTGGGCCCTTTATAGATGGAACCAGGAAAAAGTTCAAGTAGGGAAATTGAGTCAGTAAGTGTTTAAGTCTGAGGAGGGAGGAGCAAGCTAGTTTGTACTGTAGCGTCCAAGGCTCTGACATGTTTATGCCTCTTCTGAAGCAAAGGGGCAGATGGGGCTGCCCTAGAGTGAGTGGACCCCCCAGGGCACGCTCCCTGCGCAGGCAGCGCAGTGATGTGGCTCACTGCAACCGCTGAGCTCATTCATCAGCCACGCCTTCTCACACCCTGCTCCAGCCAGTCCCATGTAAACTTTAAGAGAAAACCACGGAAGGAAGAGAAACCTGGTTGCTTGTAAAACAAAGCCACTACTAATTACGTTTTTAGGACATCATCAAATGCACCCTGAGAAAAAAACTCTGAAATGTCTAATAGGAAGTACAAGTGGAAGGATCAGGGGCAAGCCAAAGCCCCCTGCAAGACCAAGTTATGGAAGAGAACTATACGTAAGCTGAGGAGGCTGGCTCAGGGAGGAACAGGGGCTGCAGGAGGCCCCATGTGGCTCCCGGGGGACAGGCCAGAGCTGTTGCAGGGACTGCCAGGTTGGCTGGGGCACAGAGTCCCCGTCTGTCACCTGGTACACGTGCATGCGGCCTGTGGAGATGGGAAACATGAAAGCCACGGGTATCAGAAGCGGCATCCTCTGCTTGGGGCAGGGCAGGATGGTGGAGAAGAGGGCATTTGGTCCACACTGCAGCACTTCCACCCCACCCAGGACAGTCACTCACAGGCTGGACAAAGGAATGGAAAATACATTTGAAAACCTGAGTTAACAGATGAAGTAATTAGTATTTGAAATTTAAAATCAGGGGTTTTGAAATTCTGATTGTTTGGAAAAAAATTAACAAAGGGAAGTAAATGTCTAATGAGGTGTGAGAGGGCAGTGCTAGTCAACTGCATTTATTTTTAAATGTTTATTTATATTGAGGGCAGAGAGAGAGGGGGAGAGAGAACCCTAAATAGGTTCTGTGCTGTCACAGCCTGATATGGGGCTTGATCCATATACCATGAGATGGTGACCTGAGCCGAAATCAAGAGTCAGATGCCTAACTGACTGAGCCAACCAGGTGGCCGTCTGTCAACTGTGCATTTATATAGCTTCTAAGGGATGAAGAAATTAAAGAACAGGAAGGCCATGCAGAAGATCTTAGTGTCTTCAGAGCTTTAAAGTTTTAAAAAACTAGACAACTAAGTGTTAAACTAAAAGCCCATTTTTCAAAAGAATGTAAAGTGAGCTCTTTAAATTATCACAAGCTATAATTTGAAGTGGAAGTAATTTGCCCCTCACAGCTATTTCTCACATTGAGAAAAACTAAATAGTAAAATTCATAAAAATAAAAATGAAGGCTTGTGTTCATTCTACTTAATGATTTCATGGTTTACTTTTTAGAACAGTAAACAATAACCTAAATTATATGACCCTCATTAGACCATCAAGAACTGTTTTTGTTTGCTTTGAAAGTCTTGCTGTCTCCTTTCAAGCAAACATACTCCAAAGTGCACCCCGCTTCTGGGGTGCCAGATATTCTCCTCCCACGGACCTGGGCTGCTAGAATAAGGGTGCTGTTAGGAAATTATAATGATCGACATCAGCAAATTTAACATTGACGTACTACTTTTTTGTGAAACGACCCGATAACTGATAGCATCTGATCCCGGTTCACGTATCAGGGTCCTCGGTAGCTGCCCTCCCGCTTCCTAGAACGCAGCCAGGGCCACGGCGACTTCGCTTCTGTGCCTTCCATGCCTCTGTGCTCAGTGATGCTTCCATGAAAAACACTGACATAATGGCTTTTACACAGTGCAGCTCCTTCAGCAGATACAGATTTTCTTCCTTGCAGCTATCAACCATTCCGAAAAAATTTCTGAAGCTGCATCTGATGTCCTGAAAACATAATTAGTGGTAGCCCTGTTTTACAAGAATTTTTTTCCCCTCAAGCTTTTCTCTCTCTCCCTAATTTTCCCTTTCAAAATAAAAAGGAGTTTCAGAAGCAGAGAAAAATAGACATAAATTCTGCACAAGTCCCTATAATTCTCTGACTTTACTCACTGGATATGGACATGATTTACAATGGAAGTCTTTGAGCAGTTGTGTCTTAATTAATGCCTTTAGGATTTGGTGTATAAATATGATTCTAAGACATTTTAACCATAGTTGTAAAAAAACAAAGAGTGGCCTTATTCATTGCTTTGTGAAGCCACAGCATCACTGTCTAATGTCAATAATTAGTAGCTTAATGTTTATGGAAAATGCTACATTTCGGGCATATGAGGCCCAATGAATTCTTAACGATAAAGCAAAGAAAACCATTGTACGCAGCTTTATCCTTCATGGCTGGAGCTCTGATGGAATTTAAAAATTCTTCTCACTTAATCTGCCTATTCCTTCTGCCAAAGTCATAAACAGAGGAGCTAAAAATATGACATTAATACTGTTGACAAGAACCACAGAGACATTAAAAACATGTGCACTCGTGCATACACACTGGAGAGGCAATCGATCTTCTGGTCATCCGGGCTGCTTCCCTGCTTTGAGAGCATATTCCCTCCTCCCCCGGGTCCTCCTCACTTAGTTAAAGCCCCACAGAGGTGGGGGCTGGGGAGTGCGTTAAATGGGTGAAGGTGCTCAAAAGGCAGAAACTTCCAGTTATACACAATGAGATACCACATCACACCTGTCAGAATGGCTAAAATGAACTCAGAAAACAACAGATGTTAGCGAGGATGCAGAGAAAGGGGGACCCTCTTCACAGTGGAAATACAAACTGGTGCAGCCACTCTGGAAAACAGTATGGAGGGTCCTCAGAAAGTTAAAAATGGAACTACCCTACAACCCAGCAATTGCATTACTGGGCACTTATCCAAAGGATACAAAAATGCTGATTTGAAGGGGCACATGCACTCCAATGTTTATTTTTATTTCTATTTATTTTTTTAAGTTTATTTATTTTGAGAGAGACAGAGACAGCACAAGTGGGGGAAGGGCAGAGTGAAAGAGGGGTAGCACCGAGCCCTATGCAGGGCTCTAACTCACGAACCGTGAGATCACGACCTGAGCTGAAGCCAAGGGTTGGACACTTAACCGAATAAGCTACCCAGGTGCCCCTCACCCCAGTGTTTACAGCAGCACTATCAATAGCAGCCAAATTACAGAAAGGATCCAAGTGTCTACCAACTGATGAATGGATAAAGGAAATATGGTGTGTGTGTGTGTGTGTGTGTGTGTGTGTATACACACAATGGAATATTACTCAGCAATAAAAAAGAATGAAATCTTGCCATTTGCAACAGTGTGGATGGACCTAAAGTATATTTTGCTAAGCGAAATAAGTCAGTCAGAGGAAAACAAGTATCCTATGATTTCACTCATGTGGAATTTAAGAAACAAAAAACATGAACACGGGGAAGGGAAGAAAAAATAAAATGAAAACAGAAAGGGAGGAAACCAGAACAGACTCCTAAATACAGAGAACAAACTGAGGGTTGCTGGAGGGGAGGGGGGAAGGAGGTAGGTGGGTGGGGGGAGGGCCACATGGGTGACGGGCATGAAGAGGGCACTTGCTGAGCACTGGGTGTTATAGGTACGTGAGGAATCACTGAATTCTATTCCTGAAACCAAGAGTACACTAATAGTACACCAATATTAACCAACAGTTAACAAATATGTTAACTAATTTGAATCTAAATAATACAAAAAAACTTCCAGTTACAAAATAAGTCTGAGGAACTCATGTACAGCAAGGTGGTTTTTCTAACACTGTATGTTTGAGAGTTGCTAAGAGAATAGCTCTTAAAAGTTCTTATCACGAGAAAAAAATTCTAATTGTATGGTGATGGATGTCAACTAGACTTACTGTCGTGATCATTTTGCAATATATATATATATAAATATTTAATCATGTTTATGCCTGAAACAATTATGCTGTATGTCAACTATAGCCCCAAAAGACGACCCCACAGACCTGAAAGGTGACAGAAGATGCAGTGCACCTGCACTGCTTAGTTATTTGTGGATGATCTGCCTTCACTTCCTTATTCTTTTTACCTTGATCAACAGATTTTATTTTTTAACTGGGAATAATGAACTTGGTTAAAATAAAAGTAAATAAAGCCACTGCTGGGGACAGAGTCCAGGGCTGGAGTGATGAGGAGATACAGTTCTCACAGCAAGCGGGTTTCCTGAGTGCCGAAACGGACGCCAGAGCAGCCTCGCCGCACTAGGGCTGACAGCCCCCACCGTTCTGACTGCTTCAAGGTCTGACCCTTTCCCACCTCCACTGTGTAGGCTCAAAATCCATTCTCTAAGGGCAAAAAAAAAAAAAGGAAAGCACCTCTGTGCCCAGAGTCTGGTCCACATGGAACATCAATGGGGGCTCCAGGATGCTCTGATTCAGATTATTAAGAGGCAAGTTCGTATATTCTGAAGCTGTTAGTTCACAGCCCTTATGGCTTCTGTCGCCAGTGCAGCCCATGGCCAAGTTTGGCTCTTCCTTCTTGCCACTCAGAGTCAACTTGTAAAAGTGAGCAGCCCCTTTTCTGAGTGCCTTGAAGCCTCACAGGAGGCACATTAGCCATGTGGGGATGGGTATCGGGTATGGAAGTGGGGATCCTTCAGCTTGCCCGTAGGGAGGCAACGGCCGAGCGTGGGGGCCAGGGAGCCAGGTGGCTTCCCAGCAGTCCTGGCTCTGCTAGGGCTGAGCCGTGTGGCTTGTGCTGCCACCTGCACCCCTGGATGCTGAAGACCACAATAGTGGTGCCTGCTTCCCAGAGTCGGGAACAACACGGGAAAGTCCTTACACAAGAGCCTGGCAAACAGTAGGCGCTCGATAAATGTTAGCTCACAACAGTTGTACTGTTACTCAGCAAATGTGACCCAACCAATGATGAAATACACAGGTTTCCCATTTTCAGACGTTAGCAACATGAAAACTAAACTGAAGTAATAAAAACATCAGACTCTCTCCAAGAAAATGTAAAAACTTTTAACCCATAAACCACCAGTGGGCACCAAGGCCTAGGTTCTTCCCTTCCATTCACGCTCTGTCTCGAAAATCAGCAGGCTGGAGCCCAAGTCTCTGTGCTCCTTCTTAAATTATCCTGACTCATTCATTCAAGCAGCCAACAATTACTGACCTCCTACTGTGTACCTGGCAAGCTCTCCGCAGTTGGGACAAATCAATGAATGAAAAACAGAAGATGCCTTTGTGGAATTTACATTCTAACAGCAAAATTAAGATAATAAATAACATGATAAATTAGTAAGTGCCATAATAAATTGGCAAGGAAAAGCTATGGTGAAGCGACAGGCAGAGCAGGGCAAGGGTGAGCAGCGTGTGCAGCAGCAACTCCAGGGCCCCTGAGTGCCCAGCACTGGTCTTTCTCTGGTCTCAACTTCACAGACCCAGGAGCCTCCCATGAGTCTCACTAGACCCAGGTGCCCTCAGGACAGGGGTCAGGAACATAGAAGCCTCCTGATGGGAGTCCTGCCACAGGCCAGCAGAGACGTGAGGCAGCGAGATGTACGCTAGGCCCTTGTGGCGGTCACCCCATCCCGAAAGTCCCATTGCTCAACGAACCCCATGTCTCTTGTAACAGCTCCTGGGCCACAATCTTCAGAATCCCTGGATGGGCCATGACAGGTGCAGGAGTAACCCTTACTTCAAGGCCTCACGAGGAAAGTCAGAGGGCACAGAGGACTGAGAGAGGCGAAGCTGGTCCCCTGGACAGCCAGGAGCAGAGCATTCCAGGCAAAGGGCCACACGAAGGCCCTCCCTCATCTGGCCAGGGCCGGTGGGATGCTGGAGCACTGCGGGAGGGGGCAGACCATCGGGACCTTGGAGGCCGTGGTTAGGAGGTGGGCTTGCGTTCTGAGGGAAGGGGAAGCAGGGGAAGCTGCTGCAGGGTCCCAAGCGGAGGAGTGACACGGTCTGAATGCTGGGTGGAGAACGGACTGCAGGAGGGTGAGGGCAGAGGCAGAGTGGCCAGTGAGGAGGCCGCTGCCGTAATTCTCCTGGGTATGAGTAGTGAGTGCTCAAGATGCGTTTCCTTTACGGTAAATCACTTACAACGCTCCAGTTCAGAAAGCCCGATTATGTACCCTATAAAACAGACACCACATGTCTGGCCCTTTTATACAGCTTACACTGTGCAATGTTAACAGCAACCAAAAAGAAATTTTGTGATCAATAGCATCTGCTATTGATTCTGAGGGAAGGCTGAAGAAAAGTATGCAGTGAGTGACAAGGGCTATGAGTCAGCCCGTGTCCCTCCCGATTGACTGTTCCGGGGTCATTACGCAGCGTGATAATGGGCTCTGCTCTGGGAGCGGGCCAGGGAGCTACACTCCAAGTCACAGGCCTGGGACAGCGTGGCTGCCTCTGTACCCTCTGCACCCAGAGGTCACCAGGCCTGGCCAGGGGTCACAAGGCCTGTCCCACGGTGGCCAAGAGGGCCTGAGCTTGGCCGGCCAGCTTGAGCATTCAGAAAATCGAATTATTTCTGCCCTGGTTACTGTCCCTGCTGGAGATGATGTGCTTATTTTTAGCCATCATGTGATTCTCCAGTATTTTCCAGGCTCTGCTTGAGTCACTATGGTTTCAGAGAATTTTTCATAGTGGGAAAAAATGCATAGAGGAACTCCTCCTCTTAGAATGGCTCAAGTACTGAAATATCTAGTTACTGAATAGTTATTTGAATGTGGTGTGTATTTTCTTATGATAAATGGACTTTTCTCACATCTTGGTAGGTAATTAAGTGTTCTTTGAAACACATTAGGTGCCGACCAATCACTATCTTTGGTCAAATTCTTGTTTTTAAATTGTCCTCAGAAGAATTTCTCTCTAGAAATGGCAAGGATCACTCACTCCCATGAAAACAATACACACCAGAATCCCAACAATTTAGGGGGACACCCCCTTGCTTGTTTACTGCAGCAGTAAGAAAAGTTGGTAGGTGAAACAGCCCCCCAATCCAGCCAGACCATCAGGAGTTAAAACACACAGGCATCACCATGACAGTCACGGTGTCACTGCTCTCCTGACAGACAGCAGTCCTTTAAGGAAAAAGCTTTCAAATTAAGATTGCTACTTTGTGGGCACACAAGTACTTAATTACCTCATATGTACAGATACAGTCCTGACTCCACAGTCAAGACCAGTACTTTAGGTGATTTTTCTGATGGTGGTAAGCTGAGTGTGCTCCATTAACAGGCTCTTACCCACACTCCCTTACAAGCCGAGAGACATGGTCTGCGGTCGCAGAGCTGGAGCTCAGGAAGGGGAGAACCACAGCTGAGCCCCTCTGAATCCTCTACTACAACAGGTCCCTGCCCCAGCGTCTCTGCTTCCACCAGCCAACCATCCAGCCAGAAAGTGTGCCTCATTTATCTTCGGCTTCCTTTCTCCTTTATTTCTCACATCTAATCATCAAGTTTTGGTGACTGTATCTCCTCCAAGTGTCCATAAGCCATATGGCCCATGGCCTTTGTTAACGCCAACATCCTCTCCTGCATAGTTTCTTAACAGCTTCTTAGCCAGTCTTCCGGACTGTGACCAACAGAACCTAAGATGACCCCTTCTCCTCAGTAATCTTCATCTCCTGGTATGCTAACCTTTGTATAGTCCCTTCCTCTAGAGTATGGGTGGGGCCTGTACCTTGCTTCTAACCAACAGAAGATGACAAAGATGATGGGAGGTCACTCTCATGATTATGGTACTCTACAGAACTCTGTTTGGCTAGCAAACATGGTAGAATCTTACTGGCCTAGAAGCAGCAAGCTGCCATGTAGTAAGCACCCATGTTGGAAAAGCCCATGTGGCAAGGAAGTAAGAAGGGGCCTCTGGGAACTGAGAGCAGCTGCCACCAAGAAACCGAAGCCTCAGTTGGGCAGCCTCAAGGCAACTGTCACAACCCAAGGAAGCTCTCCCCAGTTAGGCCTCTGATTAGACCACAGCCCCAGCAGATTATCTGGATTGCTGCTTGGTGGGACCTTAAAGCATGGAACACAGCTAAGCATGGCCTGGACTTCCGAAGGTGTAAGAAAACACAGGTCTGCTGTTTTAAGCAGCTAAGTTTGTAGTAGTTTTGTAGCAACACAATATGAACACCACCTCTCCACTCCTCATTCGAGGGCTCCACTCAGCTCTGCAGCCTTACTTCTCAACACCCATGCAAAATAACACACTTTACCAAATACAGCCTATTCTATATTGATGCCAACATTCTACTCTTTCTGTCTGCAGTGCTCTTGTCCTTACCCTTAACCTGGCTAACTTCAACTCATTCAGCAAGTCTTAGTCAAACCTCACTTCTCCCAAGAAGCCTTTCTAGAATATACAAGACCAGCTCAGATGGTCTTCCTACACACCCTGGAAGCACAAACCTCACTTTATTGTTACTGTCTATTTATTATGAGGTTTTCATCACAAAATTGTAACTTTCCTGAATCCTGGTGTGTCTCCAAAACCTCTTACAGTGCCTTGACAAATACATTTTGAGAGACTGAATGAAAATTCAAGTAAAGCTTTCAGAAGAGCAATGAATCCAATAAAAATGAGCTGTTGTTTAAGAAATGCTTTTCTACTGTGTGGTGCACCATGCTATTTCTGTAGCTATAGTATAAGGGGCTCCTCAGGTGATGCAGAGGACGGGAGAGAATGTTGAAAATAGCCATACATATGGGCTTACATGCCGCATCTTCCTGGATCCAAATGGACATGCTGTGAGTCAATTTAAATCAATTCAACAATTCTAAACGAGAAGCTTCTATGTGTCTGGTAATGGAGAAATAGTAATTCTTCAAAGTAAAAAATGCTTTCTATTCCCACCCAACATACCAAGTAAAAAAGAATGGCACCAATAAGAAAAACAGATCTCTTTCTGCCATCTTGGAATCTATGGAGGCCTGCTGGGAATAGAACTCCTAAAATGACAAGTATGTCTGGAAGGCTGTGGTCCAAGGTCATTTCTGCTGGCTAACGTGGGGTCTCCAGAAAGAGAGGGAGCACAGAGCTCTTCTTAAAATTAAATACCTTTATGCCCGGGATGAAACGGAACTGTATCTAGGCAAGAGAGACGCTTATGTGTGCCAAGCAAAGAATAGCAGAGTGACTCTTGGTGGCAAATTGAACAAAACCAGAGTAATCTGGGGAAAAGTACGTGCTCATGGAAACAGTGCTGTGGTTCGTGCCAAATTCCAACGCAACCTTCCTGCTAAAGCCACTGGCCACAGAACCTGTGCGATGCTGGATCCTTCAAGGATTTAAGCTTACTGTGAAATAAATAAAAGTGTAGTTTTGTTCACTTATTACAAAGAAAAGAAAGGAAGAAAAAAAGAAAAATAGGTCCATGGGTGACCTGTGTTATTCTGGTTATGGAAATGGAGAATAAATGCTAAATCACTGCCTTTGAAACCTCAAGTTTTATCATGAGGCAGAGAAACCAAATGCCAAGTTGTTATTCCTACAGAGAGAAAAGGGATGATCGGAGTAACACGTGGGATTTAACACAAAACCAGTGAATATTTCAACATACAAAGGGAGCAGTGACAATGACTCAAGACCAGTTATGAAAGGGATCAATGCTGTTTAAAAGAGGCCTTGGATGCTTCACTTCCCAGTGCAGGTGAGACAGTAACGGAGGCCATCGGCCCCCTCCTGCAAGGTCCTGAGTGAGGGAACAGAGCCCGGCAGCCAAAATACACAACAGTTCCATCTGAGGTGCTCACTCTTCCCTTTGAAATCACCTAGACCATCCATACAAGGAATGAGATCAATCCAAGGGTTACGAACTCAGAGAGAAGGAATCATGCTGATCTAGGGCCTAGACTCCCAGGCTTCCCGTACATTTCTGCTTCCGGGCTGCAAAGAGGCCTGGAACGCGAGGCCCAGGTTTCCTGCATTTACAAACCCATGTAAAATCCAGTACCTCGCACCCAGAACCTGAGGCAAGGATTGAATGAGAGTGTGAAAAAATGACTACTGGTTTTAAAAATAAAAACGAAGGCCATCAAATGCAATGGCATGTGCTCTGGCTCAAGCCTTTATGACACTGCAGAGACTCATTTCCTCCACACGCTATGCAGTTTGAATCTGGTTTCTGAAAATTCACTGTGGTTTAGTACAGTGTAAGGAGAAGATCAGAACATAAAACAAGACCACCCCCGTGATACTTCAGGACAATATAATGGTTTAAAGTGCATGCTTTGGAATCACAGGGTCAAGCTTCAAACTTTGGGCCCCGTATCTCTAGTGTATGACCCTGGCAAGTTACTGAACCTCTCTGTGCCTCAGTTTCCCCACCTCTACAACAGGGGTAATGGTTGTAGGTTTTGATCTCTAAGCTGTCAAATATTTTAGTTTTACAGAAAACTAGGTCATGGTTTGGTTCCAAAAAGCCAAAATAACTAAAAGCTGTAAACTGAATTAGTGAATCCTCTGTCAAAGATGCAGTCTCAGTAAGCAGGCACACTGGGATGGCAATGAAAAATGCATGGGTGTTCCCATGAAGAAGGCCCTTAGATACCGTCAGAAGATTCCTATCTGAAGCTCCTGAATTCTTCATGTCTCTCTTTCTCACTGTGCTCTCAATATTCCAAACTCACAGATAACCAGTATCCTGGCAATGCAGAGCCCTGCTCATACTGTATTGCTGTGGTTTTATCATTACAGGTTGAGAAATGCAGTTTTAATCATTCTTTGAGGAGATAAGCATCCCAGTGCACAGTGGTGTATCTTATACATATTACATAAGATACACGTGTAACTGGAGGAACAAAACCAACAACAGCCTTCTCCTTCCCATGAGCAGCCATTGCCTACTCTGCAGCTTAGCAAAGGGATGGTTTCCTAATATGAGGAGGTCAAGGGGATGCAATGCTGATATGGGCAGGGACTGAATGAAAGATACATCGTTCATATACTAAGTGCTAACATTTGCTTGAAGATATTTCTTGCTACTTATGGGACTGGTAAGAAAAATGTACCTCTTCCTTGTTGTAAGTTGTTATTACATGAACTCTTACAATAAATGTTTGATCCTTGAAGAAGCAGGAAGGTATGTGGGTGGTACAGTGTGCGGTTGGGTGACTGGGGCCTCTGAGAACAGTTAACAGCAGGAGCACACCAGGAAGGTGTGAGAATAAATAGGCGCGACTCATCCTGATGGGAAGACCACGAAGGGCCAAGAAGGATGCCTGTGCAGACCCTACAGCTCAGAGAAGTCCACGCCATCATGGACTGGTATGGTCCAAAGAGCAGATGGGGAAAAATGCATTCCTTGGAATAAATAATGGCTCTGGGGCGAGAGCAACATTTGTGTTTAAAGGGCAGACGGTTCTCAAAAGGTAAGTGAACACATGTGTTTTGTTAGTAATAAGGAAAAGGAAGTCCTGCATGAAGGCACAGGCCCGAGGCCAAGGTCAGGACCTTCTGAGTGAAATTTAACTTCTTGAGTACTTTTTTATGTGGACTCTAATTGAGTCCCTGTTAAATCAAAAACATCAATACTCTTTGAAGCAATATACACCAACAGCTGCAACATTCACCAAAAAAATCACAATGTCTACGATATAATCCAAAATTACTCAACAAATGAAGAGCCAGGAAAATGTGACACATTCTCAAATAAAATCAACCGATGCCAATGGTGAGGTGGTCAGAATGGCGGCATCAGCAGACAGGAGCTTTAAAGCAGCTATCATAACCATGCCCAGGGAAGTAAAGGATGTTCACAATAAATGAAAGGTAGGCAATATCAACAGAGAAAGAAAAAAAGGAAATTAACAACTGAAAACATAAAAGAGTTGAAATTTTAAAAACGCTCAATAGAAAGGAAATGACCAAGGACAAAGAGGGTAAACCTAAAGATGTATTAATAGAAACCATCTAATCTAAAGAAGAAAGAACGTGCTGAGAAAAAGGTGAACAGAGCCTCAGGAACCTGTGGGAGAATTTCAAAAGCTCTAACATATGAATAAACGGCATCCCAGAAGGACAGAGAGAATAGAGCTGAAAAAAATGGCTGAAAATCTCCCAAATATGGTAAAAGACATAAACTTACAGATTGAAAGTAGCTTAATGAACTCCAGAATAAGACAAATTCAAAGAGAACCATGATGAAGCACATCCCAGTTCTATTCACTGAAATCCAAAGATAAAGGGACTCTTGACTGTACCCAGAGAGGAACAATGCATTGCAAACGGGGAAGAACGATTAGAACAAGTAAGCACTTCTTATCTCTGGAAGCCATGGACACTGAAACATCCTTAAAGTGCATAAAGCAAGATCAGGTGGAATTCTTTATGTATGGAAATTTTCAATAATGAAATAAACACTTATGGAAGAAGGAGACTAGAAGAATTTGTTGCCACTGGACCTGCTCTACAAGAAACGCTAAAGCAAGTTCTTCAGTAGGAAGAGAATTGAGATCAGTAGGCAACTCATATCTTCAGAGATGAATGAAGATAACTGGAAATGGTAAAAAGATGAGGGAACCAACTCTTTTTTCTCTTAATTTCTTTTTTAAGGCATGAAATATAATATATGCAAAATACATGTAATATATATAGATTATAATTTCTAAATGTAATCAATAAAATTACTAGAGGTTTTACATTCATTTTTTCCCAACTAAGTCTACATCCAGCATGCATTTTATGCATATAGCACATTTCAATGGAGGATAAGCACATTTCCAGTGTTCAAAAGCCACTAATTGAACACTGCTGGTCTAAAACAAAAGTTGTAACATTGTCATGGGGAATTTATAATGTATGTAGATGTAACACATGTGACAAATGTAACAGTCATACAAACTATAACAAACTGGGAGGGAGGGTTGCCAAGGAAGTATGTATACTGTAATTCTGAGCACAACCACTGAAAAAATTAATGCAAAGAGCTACAATGAGAAAGGCAATCAGTTAAGTTGGGATGTACAATATCTGAAAAATCCAGAATATGGATATGGCACCTAAAGTGCAAGCAACCAAAAAACACAAGAGGGACTACGTCAAAGTAAAAGGCTTGTGCACAGCAAAAGAGACCATCAGCAAAGTTAAAAGACACCCTAGAGAATGGGAGAAATATTTGCAAACCATTTATCTGGTAAGAGATTAATATCTAAACTGCATAAAGAACTCCTACAACACAAGAGCAAAAAACCCAAATAACTCACCTCAATTAAAAAAGAAATGGACAAAGGACATGAATAGACATTTCTTCAAAGATATATGAAAGGCCAGTGGGTATATGAGAAGATGCCCAACGTCGGCATTCGTTAGGGAAACGTGAAGTAAAACCACAATGGGAGAGGGACGCCTGTGTGGCTCAGTCAGTTAAGCATTCAACTTCGACTCAGGTTATGATCTCACACTTTGTGACTTTTGAGCCCTGAGTCGGGCACTGTGCTCACAGCTCAGAGCCTGGAACATGCTTCGGATTCTGTGTCTCCCTCACTCTTTGTGTCCCTCCCCCACTTATACTGTCCGTCTCAAAAATAGGCATTAAAAAAATAAGTAAAAACACGAGTTATCACTTCATGCCCTTTTAGAATGGTTATCACCAAAAGGTAAGAAATAACAAATGCTAGTGTGGATGCAGAGAAAAGGGCACCCTTGTGCGCTATTGGTGGGAATGTAAATTGGTGCAGCCACTAAGAAGACAGTAAGAAGGATCCTAAAAAATAAAAAATGGAACTACCATATGACCCATCAATTCAACTTCTGGGTATTTTTCCAAAGGAAATAAAAACACTAACTCGTAAAGGTATCTGTACCCCCATGTTCATAGCACGATTTACAATAGCCAAGACATGGAAACTACCTAAATGTCCACTGATGGATGAATGGATAACTGTGGTACACATGCACACAAGTATTTTTCAGCCATAAAAAAAAAGACAAAATTCTAACATTTGCTACAACATGGAAGGACCTTGAAGGCATTATGCTACGTGAAATAAATCAGACAGAAAGACAAAGACTGATCTCACTTACACATGGACTCTTTAAAACAAACAAACAGGGGCACCTGGGTGGCTCAGTTGGTTGAGCATCCAGCTTCGGCTCAGGTCATGATCTCGTGGTTCATGGGTTCAAGCCCCGCATCGGGCTCTGTGCTGGCAGCTAGCTCAGAGCCTGAAGCCTGCTTCAAATTCTGTGTCTCCCTCTCTCTCTGACCCTCTCCTGCTCACACTGCCTCTCTCTGTCTCTCAAAAATAAATAAAAAACATTAAAAAAAATTAAAAAAACTAAAAAACAAAAAAACCACCAAACTCAGAAAAAGAGATCAGAACTTGTGGTTACGAGAGGCAGAGAACAGGGAGAGGTGAATTGGAAGGCAGCCAAAAGGCCAAAGTTTCTGGTTATCAGATACATAAATACTGGGGATACTACTAGGGATGTAATGTACAACATGGTGAAGACCACTAACACTGAGGTATGATCTATAGGAAAGTTGTTAAGAGAGTAGATCGTAGGAGTTTTCATCACAAGGAGAGATTGTTTCCTTCTTTTCTTCTTGTTGTATCTACACAGTGATATTAGCTGAACCTACTGTGGTAATCGTTTGACAACACATGTAAATCAAACTATTACGCTGTACTTATGGAATTCATAAACGAGGTATGTAAATTATTTCACAATAAAACTTGAAAAAAATCATAAAAAATCCAGAAGATAACAAGAAAACAGAAAAAACAGGAGATAAGCAGAAAATAAATGATAATATGGTAGACCTAAATCCAGCTAAATCACAATTACATTAAGTTGTAATGGACTGGACACTCCAACGTCCAGAGATAATGAGGATGAATAACAATGCAAGACCCAATCGTGTGCTTTTTATAAGAGACACACTTTAAACATGAGCTCAAAGACAGGTAGAAGTCTAACTTACCATCAGGAAAGACATACCATGCAAACAGTAAGCATAAGAAAGCTAGCACAGCTGTTTAGTATCAGATTAAAATAGACTTTAAGACTAAAAGTTTTGACGAAGATGAAGAGGGACATCTCCTAAAATACAAAGGTCAATTCATTGGAATGATTTAGCGTACCAATGTATGCGCCTCACAACAGAGCCTAATACAGGAGACGAGAACTGAGACGGAGTAAAGGGAGGTAAGACAATTCCACAATCAATGTAACACCCTCTCCACAGCAACAACTAGACAGAAACAAAAATCAGTAAAAACATGGATCTGAATAACACTATCCACTACCTTGATCTGGTATTTCTAACACTACACAACCAACAACTGCAGAATACATATTCTTTTCAAGGGCACAGGTATACTGTCCGAGCGAAACCGTATTTTGGGTCATAAAATCAAGTCTGGAACAAGGACAAACTCACTATCAACTGCTTACATCTCACCACCTCTCCTAAAAACACAAAACGAACTTTTAGAAAACTTCAAGCAACTCATTTTTCCCCAAAGGAGGGGACAGGCAATGCTTAGATTACAGGTGCTCAACAAATGTGTAAACACTGTAAAACAAATAAATCAATAAACACAACACCTTGTTCAGTTTGCATGAACAGCCTTGGAGAACCCAAATTAAAGATGATTGGGAGGGCATTTACATATTCAATAGTTTTGGAAATATACTGTTGGGGTTTATTTGTATCTACGTTTAGGGATTTAAATATTACTGTGCAAGTACTTTATTCTATTATACTTTTTAGGTTGCTTCCTTTTTGAACCATTTTTCTAATATTCTATTGATCTGATTTTAAGGCTGGAACACTCAAGTCCCTGAGGAAAAAAGAAAGCATAGCCTCAATTTCCATAGCAACTTGAAATCCATCACACTATATTTGTATATGAGAATTTGATTTAAATACATTAATATATGTGAATGTGCCATGTGTCTAAGCTGTGGTTGCCATAGGAACTGCAACTTCAAATTTCCTTTTAAGTTTAGTAAGTGCTCACACTTGACAACAGATCCCCCCCACCTTGACATCTATGTTGAGTTGCGGATATGGCTCACTGCAATAAACTTATACATATCATGATTCACAATGATAGATGCACTTAATAGATATCTATCATTATGAAGATGGATATTTTAATACATGCGCCTCCTTGGTAGATCAAAAGTAACTAGAGATGCAATTCTTTGGAACACATACAGAATAAGACTCACCAGGCAGCCAGCCATTCACCCTTAGGTGACAGCCTCTGCTTATGCTGAAGCTCGTTTCAGTCCAGGTAAGTCACCCAACCGCGCGCACACACACCAATGGGCTCTGTGGCTTCTCTGAATCTACACGAGGACATTTTGTGTCTGTACTGAAGTGGCAGGAAAATCTAGTATGTTCTCATGACAGCTGAATGCCCCAAGTATGTGGAGTGCATCTATTTTATAAAAAGGCATACAACCCATGGTGCAGGCCTATAGAAGTAGTCTGTGTGATGAAAACCCTTTATTTTTACCAATGCAGACAGTCCTTTTTTTTTTTTATACCTCAAATATACATGGTTTTATTTGTCAATTATACCTCAATAAAGTGGGATGGGGGGGGAAATCAAGCCATGGTCCGACAGTACTTTCTTAATTATCAACATGTGGAGAAGTCATTCCAGGATCGCATTTCCATTCTAATATGGGCCCTTTGCCACTTAATGCTGCTTTTAATGTATTATAGTCAGGACATGCAAGCTAATTTTATTATTAGCCTACGGAAATATTTGGGGAGAGAGAAATCCACTGCAAAATCAATCAAGTATTCCAAGGCCAAATGAAAAAAATAAAGACCATTGCTTGCTCTCAATTCTACCAGCCATTACGTGTTTCCACTAATGCAGATGGGTGAGAAATGGCAAGGCTCAGAGGTAGAGGGCGCCTGGGTGGCTCAGTCAGTTAAGCCTCTACTCTTAGCATAGAGCCTACTTTGTCTGAATCCTCTGTGCCCCTTTTTCTCTGCCCCTCTCTCACTCATGGTCTCTCTCTCTCTCTCAAAAAAAAATAAATAAACATTAAAATAAAAAAGAAATTACTTGGGCACCTGGTAGCTCAGTCGGTTAAGTATCTGACTGTGACTCAGGTCATGATGTCACAGTTTGTGGGTTCGAGTCCCGCATTGGGCTCTGTGCTGACAGCTCAGAGCCTGGAGCCTGCTTCAGATTCAATGTCTCCCCATCTCTCTGCCCCTCCCCTGCTCATGCTCTGTCTCTCTGTCTCCCAAAAGTAAACATAGAAAGAACAGTAAAAATAAAAAAAGAAACTACTGATATGACATCACTATTGGGTAACTGGGCTGTCCATCTGACAATTCCCAGAGAGCATACCCTCACCTCATCATTAAGCACTTATATTTTGGGTAGACAAAATCAGACTTGTGTATGAAGAGAATGGCTTTGAATGGTTTCAGATCAGAGGCAGGGGACCAGGTTAGAGACTGTAAATAGTTCATGAGGAAGATGATTATAGACAGAATCTTAAGAATTACAAGGGAACTCTGAGTAGATCAATTAGTGCAGGCTGGTGTCATACTGATCCTGAGGGATAAGGAGAGGCATGGAGTTATTTGATCCTATAATAAAGCATTCAGGCTGCTGGGCTGTTTAGTAAGGTTTTCTGAAGTTTTTTGGCTCTTTTACTGATGCTTGTACTTTCTATTGCTATCAGTCTATACCTTGCCCTAATAAGTTACGTGCCGAGAAACCATATCCCCATGTTTGTTAGAATTACACCTTTTGGGGTGCCTGGGTGGCTCAGTTGGTTAAGTGTCTGGCTTCGGCTCAGGTCATGATCTCACACCTTGTGAGTTCGAGCCCTGCATCAGGCTCTGCACGGA
This sequence comes from Suricata suricatta, assembly GCF_006229205.1. Classification (NCBI taxonomy): domain Eukaryota; kingdom Metazoa; phylum Chordata; class Mammalia; order Carnivora; family Herpestidae; genus Suricata; species Suricata suricatta. The sequence continues at coordinate 36,612,410 of NC_043713.1, forward strand.
CAGCTCAGAGCCTGGAGCTGCTTTGGATTCTGTGTCTCCCTCTCTCTCTGATCCTCCCCTGCTCTCACTGTCTTTGTCTCTCAAAAATAAATAAAAGACATAAAAAAATAATACACCTTATAATATAATCATGAAGGTGGCTAGAAAGTACAAACTTCCAGGGGCATCTGGGTGCCTCAGTCAGTTAAGCGTCCGACTTCAGCTCAGGTCATGATCTCACGGCTGGTGGGTTTGAGCCCTGTGTTGGGCTGTGTGCTGACAGCTCAAAGCCTGAAGCCTGTCTTTGGATTCTGTGTCTCCCCCTCTCTCTGGCCCTCCCCTGCTCGTGCTGTCTCTGTCTCTCAAAAATAAGTAAAAAACATAAAAAAATTTTTTTAAAAAGAATTACACCTTTTGTATCATAGACTTTAGAAGACATTTTGGCTTATATTTTCTTGGCTGTATTCCCAAGAGCTGGATACAGGACCTCGAGAAAAATGAGGTCTTACTGTATTTATAGGAGCTTTTCACCTATTAAAACTTTTAAAACAGTGTTCTACATGTGATGTATATCTTGCTATCATTTTTTCCACAGTATACTTTTTCCATCCCATGATATCTAAGAGACAGAACCTATTTTATTAAAAAGGCTATGACTAGTTTGACATTTGAAAATATCCTTTCTTCCTGATTAAGACCAATGAGGTGAACATGGTCAAAATAACAAAAACATGAATTAAAAAAAAATTTTTTTGTAATATTTGTTTATTTTTAAGAGCACAAGCAGGAAAGGATGGAGAGAGAAGGAGACACAGAATCTGAAGCAAGCTCAGGCTCTGCCCTGTTAGCAGAGAGCCCGACATGAGACTCGAACTCATGAGGCAAGAGATCATGACCTGAGCTGAAGTCAGTTGCTTAACCAACTGAGCCAACCAGGTGCCCCAAGAACATGAATCTTAACAGAACTACTGCCTTCTGGAACATTAAGAACCTTATTTATTTAAAAAAAAAACAAAACAAAACGTAAAAACCCTATTTACTACCTGTTGACTTTAATGTGTTTTCTGAGCCTTGTCACCCAAGAGGTTAAGCTCTAGAGGAAATCTATTTCTCTTCCAGGTTCACAGACATTCTATCAAAATGAGTCCTGTTTCCCTGTGGCTTCTGTGAAAAGCCTCTGGAGAAGTGCTAGAAAACGAGGCCGCGGCAGCACCCCGGGCAGGGATGCTGGACACACTGCGATCGTGGAACAAAACTGTACTTCTGAGGCCGGTCCAGTTTCACTGCTAAGGCCCCCAGAAACAAGTGGCAGCTGAGCTTTAGGATGAGTCTGTAAGTCTTTAACAGCTAGAGGACAAGACCCTCAGACGAGAAGTGGCAGCTACCCTGGGTCTTGCCTCCCCCCACGTCTTCCTACTCCGTCTGCCCACCAAACCCTCCGCTCTGGACAAAACACACCTTATTCTTCTACCCCGTCTCTACACTGACCCAAGTTTCTGACCAAACTCAAGGGCCAATTTGAACTGCTGTAACTTTTTGTTTCCCAAACTCCTTGTGGCTTTTAACCCAACCTCTTCCCAGCACTTCTGTCAAAAATAAGTAAGTAAATAAATAAATAAATAAATATCCCTTAGTCTCTAAGCCTTTATCAACACTGTTGACTTTATTTTCTCCCTCCAGCTTCAGGGTCCTGCGCCACGGACTTCCCCTCCTTTTTCCCATCATTAACTAATTCTCCCCCAGGGACCTTTTTCCCATCTCAGAAACTTGCTCCTTGTGCCTTGTCTTAGAAGCAAACAAGACCAGATCAAGGACACCACCATTCTCTTCCCAGTCTCCTTCTTGATGCTGTCTGCTTTCCCCCACAACTACTAAATGTTTTTCCTCCATTTTTCTCCTGACAAATTGGGGAAGGTGGGATCTCCTCTCACTGCATGATTCTCCCACTTGTCAGGTCACGCCCTCGCCTGGTCTCTGGGTCTCTGTGATCTAGGTGTATGCTTTCAGCACCTTAACACGCCAGTTCTCAAAAGAATTTTTCATCGCCTCCCAGGCGTCAGGTATCTTTGGGCTATTTTCAGGCTTCATCCTCTTTGATCTCTTCACAATTAATATTCGGCACTGCTGGTGATCCCTCTTTCTAGAAATTTCCTACTGTTCACTATCTGATGCTGAGCTTTCCTAGTTTTCCCCTGATGTTCATATCTTTTTGTTAGCTTCCTCTTTCTCCTCTTGCTCCTTACTCCTTAGCTGATTTTATACAAGGTCATTCATTCTATGGCTTCAAAGCTAGATTTTTATGCGGTCTTAATTTCCTTCCTCCAATTCCTCTCCCCATTCTGGGTGCCATCATTCCACGGAGTGACTCCTCAGGTGAGAAATCCAATGGGCTCTTCCAGGCCTCGTTTTACTCGACTCCCCTACACACATTCAGACACTGTTGGCCACTGTGTTCCTTTCCTTCTGCTTCCTCGACGTGTCATTCCCTCACGTCCTTTCATCTTTCTGGCATCTTCCCTGCTTCTTGTGCAAACCCTTCCTTTTCCGCCCAAACATTAAATGTTAGAGTTCTTCAAGCCCGTCTCTCCCTTCCAACGGAGAGCTCACTTCCAGCTTCGGTTACATGGCTATATGGAGGACTCACAGACGTACACCGATAGTCTACACGACCTGCTGGCGCTGGTTAGCATCAGTATTGTGATAACCATCTCCTCTCCACCCTGACTGGAGGCTAGGCATAAATAGGGGATTCGTATTATTTACAAAATTAATGTTACTGATTTAACAAGTGTGAACACTGGTTTTCAGAATGGAACAAACCGTTTTCTGACGATTTCATTGTTTGACTGTCCAGTCCCACAACTGGTATTTGTCATAATGACCGTAGTTTTACAAAAACACCCTCCTGCTTGATCAAGTCTGTGTTTTATGGAAAGACGTTTTAAAAGGTTTTTATCCACAAAAGTTTAACAAACTTTAAAGTTCTAGGTATTCATCCTCGATGACTTCACTTTTGGGCCAAGCTATATAAAGGTCCTGCTGAATACTATCACATAAAAATTGGCACTGACCATACAGGAAATAGGATTTCAATGACTTTTGTTTGAAGGATTCTAGGGGATTATTAATATTTAAAAGCATAACTTGGTTCATATTCTGGTTTGTACAGCCAGCAATTAAACAGTAAAAATATTTCAGTTGAAATCTAAACAGACTTGATATATTTCAGAAAAATGTACCAAGAAAATGAAATCTGTCCCTGAAGTATTATTTTAACATACAGCTTCAATGATGTAAAGTGAGTAACACTGCCTTTTTGAGATTAAATCATGATCATTAGACTTATTATAGATAAGGAAGGCACTGCTATGAAGATAAATGTGGTCAAATAGACAATAAAAATCATCCAGAGGCCTAACAGATTGACTGCTGGGAAGAATCAATCAGACACAATAAAGCACAGAAGAGCCTGAGCCACTTTTCAAGAGGCAAGCAGCTGCGCGACCTCACTGTCCCATACCTGCGGTGGGGGAGTTCGCGTGGTGAGACTTCTTCGGCAGGTTGAAGATCTGTTCGCCGGGGTCGGGGGGAGGGATCGCATCTTGCCCTTGCCGAGCTTCCACCGGATCGTACTCCTTCCCATCATAGTTAGCGTCATAGAATTTCTTAAACCACTGAATGAAATCCAGGTTGTCCTGGAAACGCCCCTTCACCAGCTTCTCCACTGGGATCACCTGCAACACAAAGTCTGCTGTGTGAGCTGTGAACCTGTTTACGAGTACTTAACACAACTGAAGCGTTTCCCACAAACTACTTTCTACGTGTCCGTGATTATTCACTACTGGTCTCCCCCTCAGCTTCCTGGCCAGTCATATGCTAGAATTCACCTATTTGTTTTCCATCATATTTAAGCAAAATTAAACTAAAATGCTGTAGGTGGTTCTTCTGAGTTATTTCACACCTCTGAACAAACGAGATGAAACAAGGAATACCCTGTCAGGAAGGGCTGATCCTTTTCAGAATGTATTTGATTACACAAGATCTCCACGCAAAAATGGGCCTGGGATATTGTGCTAGTTCAACATTGATGGGTTTCCGTTTTTCTTTCTTTTTTAAAAAATGTTTATTTATTTATTCTGAGACAGTTTGAGACAGCAGGGAAGGGGCAGAGAGGGCTGCCATGAGATAATGACCTGAGAAGAAACCAAGAGTCAGACAGTCAACTGAGTGAGTCACCCAGGTGCCCCTTCCGTATTTCTTTCTAACACCTGCTGCTGCAGTGCTGGAATAAACTCTTGTAAGGATTACAGTTTCCAGAGGGTGTGAATGAGTGAGACTCAAATCAACGCAAACATACACATATCTAATGGTTTGTATGAAGCAAAATGAATTTTCCTGTTTATTTTGTTTACAACGTAGAGAGACAAGCATTAACCACAACTGCCTGGAGTACGGGGCCTAGCAGTTCACAGGCTACACTGAGCACAGGGACAGAAATGGGGTCCAGGGGAGGCCCTGGGCGCGTTCTGGAGGAGGACGTACTCTATTCACCTCAACTTCTGAGACCAATCTCAGCTTTCCAGAAGAGCGCTTTCTACTGGCATCCTAGACACCAACAGGTACTCCTTTCAGAGGTCATATGAGAACTTTCAGAATGATGACAGAAAGAAATGTGGGGTGACTCATTAGCTTTACTTCAACGGGCAGCTATTTCTGAAGGAAAATGGAAAAGGACTTAGTTACATGAATTGTGCCATTACTAGATTCTGACTTCCTCATCTTTGAGTTGGAATCCTAGCTAAATGTAGGCCATGCCAGTTTCAAAGCTAGGGAGTGGGTCAGATTCAGACACAAACCTAGGGCTGAAAGTACACAGCTTCACTGACTAATAATGTGAACAGAAGCCATATAAATTAAATTTTCAGCAAGGCTTTGCCATCTAGGGACTAGACACAACTGATAACCTACAATGGATCATCAGGACCACTTAGAAAATAGAGAACGACCTCTATCAATAACTGCTTGAAGAAAAAACCCACCTGAAGCATTTTAGGTGACCCATTAAACTAAATCATTAGCAGTAGATTTTTATAATGCTCTTTAATATATTTTTTATTTTAAAGTTTTATTTACTTTGACAGGGAGAGAAAGAGCGCATGCACACATGAAAATCAGGGATGGACAGAGAGAGAGAGAGAGAGAGAGAGAGAGAGAGAGAGAGAGAGAGAGAGAGAGAATCCCAAGCAGGTTCTGAGTTGTCAGCATGGATCAACACAGGGCTTGATTCCCATGACCCTGGGATCATGATCTGAGCTAAAATCGAATTGGACATTCAAGTGACTGATCCACTGGGGCCTCCCAGCAGCAAGTACATTTCTCAAAAAATGTTTTTGATAAAGCAAAAATTGAAATGAACTCAAGTACAAAACAAAATAAAGAGAGGCAAACTTTGGGAGGAAACTGTATTTTTCATGAAGACTCTTCCGGTGAAGGAGACTTGGGTGTGGATATCTCTCTCTCTTCTCAAATTTCACTGAAGTCCACCCACAGGGAAGAAATCATCCCACACATGCACTTAATATTTGATTTTTTATTGTGTTAAATATTTTCATGTCTTCTGATTTATAATTTTGTTTATGCTGATACTGAGTTTTAAGTGCTTTCTTCGAGCATAAGGTCCTTTAACATGCTTTGTTTTCTGTCCAATGTGAGAATTTAGAAACAGTTTTAGATGATGGTACTACATTAACTGTTCCAAGCAGGCACTTAACTTCTGTTAATTTCACATTTCCCATCAAAATGAAAGTTTTGGGTCCTGAGTTCAAAATCTGGGGTGATAAGCAAATCCTCATGCAGATGCTTTCCGCCTGCTGTCCTGCTCTAACATGCACAGGGACCACTGTCTACCTAAGGATCCTTGGTGGAATCATAGCACAGTATGCTAGAGAGGCCAGCAAAGATGACTGGGCCGAAGTTCCCTCCACTCTAAGAATTTTATCCTAAACATTCTTAACAACAGCTCATCTACTCTCTATGTATACACTTCCATGGAGATACGGAGCCCCCTAATCTGTTACACAGCAAGTTGTGACCGGGTGTTTTTCTTTCTGATCTAGAAGCATGCATGTAGAGAGAAAGGATACAGAAACGTATAGCGAGGTAATACTGTTAATATGTAAGAAGAATCTACACAGCTCTGATTTCAAATATATACATGGAAGGAGCTAACTGGAAATTAACCACAGCAAAGGACAAAGTTGAAAAGATTCCCAAAAGGTTGAAATGTTAGGGGTTATATCTTTTGAAATAAAAATTTGGAGAAAACAAGGCAAGATTTTAATATTTTGCTAAGAATTCTTTCATTTAGGAAGATAATAATTGCATTAAAAATGTGTCCAGTTTAGCAAACTTTTCTCTTTTCCTTTAACCTGTCTCTTATAACACAGTATTTAAAATTTTCATTTCCATGTAGCCTATTTATTGCTATGATCGATGCAAAATTGTCTGTTCCTCCCCTGCTGTTTTTTTCTCTTTCCCATTACTCAAAATTCGTTTCTTCCCAAACCTATTCCCTGTAAGAGACACAGTCATGGTAAAGAACAGGGAATTAAATATGTATTTGAGTAACAGGAACCATGCAGAGACTGAGTGGACTTCAGTGACAGTCCTTTACAGGAGAAGAAAGGACTCCGGTCTACCTCATCTGTACCATGCTGGGATGCAACTCTCACATTTAAAGGTGGGGGGGAGTAGTTCATGGAGAAGTTGAATGTATATACTTTGCTCAACATTTTTGATACACATTCCCTTACGTTGACGTCCTGACTACAGGGAAAGGGGTTACAGTCCTCTTCTATAGATGGGTACCTCAACGAATTCAAGTAACCTGCTCCAACCCCGGACATGGGATACAAACCCGTGCCATCTCCACTGTAACCTGCCTTCTTTCCCCCGAAAGGAACAAAACAAAGAACCATGGTTGGCATCTGGTAAACAAAAACTTCTCATCTGCAATGCTAAAACAAAACATTGTTTTAACCTTTGTAATTACTTTTATTTTTTTATCTAATGGCTGTTAAGTTTAGACATTTCCTTAAATAAATGCCTCATACAAATACAGGAAGTGAGGGTTGATGCTTTATGCTAAGTACAGACCCGAAACGACTTTGACAGTATCAAGGTATACGCCTTCGAATTTTTGCATTTTGGCACAAAAACAATTTTCAGGAAAGACCATGCACTTTATGGAGATAGAAGTTAGATTTCATACCTTATCAACATTCATTCGCTTAAACGATGCTTGCAGAAGTTTAAAATTGTGAATATACTCATGCTCCAACTTTGCTTGAAATTTTACTTTCTTCAAACTTATGCAGCCTGGAAAGAGCATGTCCATGAACTGGCAATAGGCAGCCCCTGAAAGAAAGGAGAAAAAGGCTGACATAAGTCTAACTGTTTCCAGGTGTGACTGAGGGCTGTTAGGCAGGAAGGAGCCCACCAGCTGTGCACTCCTCTCCTCAGCGTGCTGGGAGCCAGAGAGGAAAGGGACCTTGCCTCCAAGCAGCTTCCGCCACTTTTCCCATTCCTAACCACTGTGCCAGTGATGCTGTGTTCACTGGAGCACCCCCACGTTCCACCATGAACAGAAATACTTTAAAAAAATGCTTATCTATTTTGAGAGAGAGAGAGAGAGAGACAAAGTGGGTGAGCATGAGCAGGGGAGGGAGGGGGAGAGAGGAAGAGAGAGGGGAAGAGAGGGGAAGAGAGGGGGAGGGAGGGGGACGGAGGGGGAGGGAGGGGGAGACTGCTAGTACATAGTCTGATGTGGGGCTTGAACTCACAGACTGTGAGATCATTCCCTGAGTTGAAACCAAGAGTTGGATGCTTAAGCAACTAAGCCACCCAGGCGCTCCAATACTTTTTCAGAGAGAGAACGCATGTGCACACAAGTGGGGGATAGGGAAAGGGAGAGAGAATCTTAAGCCGATTCCACACCCAGCGCAGAGAGACCCTGGGATCATGTCCTAAGCCAAAATCAAGAGTTGGACACTTAATCCTCTGGGCCACCCAGGCACCCCTAGAAATGATTTAATGCCAAGGAACTCAGGGTTAGAATAACTCTTCTTAGCTTCTATAAGAAAAAAAGGAACACTTTTTTCTTCCCTCTCCATGCTACCTTCTCCAAGTTATCAAAATATACAGATGAAAATAGAAACTAAACATGAGAAAGCTACAGAATTTCTCATGAAATGCCTAGCTCAAAAAATACACATGCAAATACAAATATGCTCGAGCTGTTCTATCTCCATCTTACAATGTGACTTAGGTGAAACTGGATAACTAAGCCATCTAATGGCAAAAACAGTTGTATACCCATTTAATTCCAGTCTAGAGCACTGGGGTCCTATATTAACATGAAAGATGAAGACAAGGAGACTCTGAAACTTGCAGAAGTTCAGACTCATGCTGTTTATGACTGAGAAATAAAAATAACAGAAATGTTCAATGAGTCCCCTAAGGAAATGGTCATAGAAAAAAGGATTAAGTCTTTCATATATATTTTTTAAATGAAAAACTCTTACATCATGACAATTTCCACTAGAAAATCCCAGCAAGATCATGTTTATGGATTCATATCTTCTTAATAGTTAAGGCTACAGGCATTTAGAAAGAGAGATTCAAAGCCAGAAGGAGGGGAAGTAATTGAGTGGCAAGAATGGGAACAAGATGCCATGAATGGTGTTTTTTTTTTTTCCCCTTCTTTAGATCTCTTGGTCTGTTTCTATCATGTGCCCACGATGGCCTTTCTGGAACATGAAGGACTTCCCCTCATCTTCTGGCCTCAAGGTTTCTGTGAGAAGGTCTTTATTCTATTTGGGTGATTTACCTTTACATGGGAAGAAGCCAAATGATCTCTTATGTCACACAGATGTTGAGCATCCTTTACTGAGATAGGAATCTAAGAGAGAGAACAAAGCGTCCAGGATCTAAGGGCTGCTTCAACAGGAAGTGGTGAGGCAACTCCTTATTCAGAGGTAATAGTATACAGTCGTGAAATACAGGCCATGGTAAAAACCAGAGTCCTCCTTAGATGCCCATGCCCTGAGCACCAACAAGTAACATTCCTACTCAAGCAGATGGGTTCTCTTGAAAACAAAATAAAACAAAGCCCAACAAAAACCACTGGAGGAGGTAAGAGAAACATCACAATCTTGGAGGACGTGCTTAAAGTCATAATTCAGTTATTCAGGTCTCCCTTTTCAAGTACCACCAGATGGAACAAATTCCAATACCCATTTGAACATTATTTTTATGAGAGATGGGGGTGTCTAGAAACACAACTGTCTCATCATCTGCTTTTTGCAGAATTGTTTTTCTGTAGCATTTAGCATATAATGTACTTATGAAGAGCCAGATACCTATGTATTCTTACAAACCAACCAACCAACTCACTTCCAAAATTTACAAAGTAGTAATAGCTTTTGGATAAAAGTCAAACTTGAAGGCAGGGGGAGGAAAAATCATCTCTAGTTCACCTAAAGACAACCATGTTAGTGTTCTGATATATACCATTTTTTAATTATTTTTTAAATTTTAGCAGACTGATACCCTTCTGGGTCACATTAAAACTGGCTGACATTTTTAGCGGCTGATTTTTGTATCATGCTAAGCAACTTTCCCAAACCCAGATTAGATATTCACATATATTTTCTTCAAGTATTTTGTGGTCTCAAGTTTTACATTTACATCCTGAATTCAGGCAGAATTTATTTTGGTCTAGGACATAAAGGATGGCTCTAATTTTAGTTATTCCAAATGTTAGTGGGAATCTGTCATTTTTGGCTCCCTAACACTTGGGTACCTTCCTGTCCGGTTGATGCTACGGTGCCCTGCCTTCTGTCCCGGTACGGATAGGGGGCACATATCCTTTTCCCCATCCCCAGCAATCACCATGCAGGCCTGGGACCCGGGCTATGCCTGGGTCTCTGAGTCTTGACAGTGATGGAAATACACAGGGAATATTAGAGTTTAATCACGGGAGCACTGGTGGGATCTGGAGTCCTGCGGCAGCAACACAGTGGCGTCCAAGTCCAGTAGCAGAAGGGAGGCTCTCTTCCCAGCTTCTGGCTCGGCTTCCCAAGGACTCCGAACTACCGAATAGTTTTCCTGTAAGTTTGTCTCTGGCAAGCTTAAGCTTGCCAGGTTTATTTTCTGTTATCTTTCTTCTTTTTTTATGGAGGGAGGCGTGAGTGCAGCTTTTTGTTTTATTTTTCTTTAAATTCAAGTTAGATAACATACAGTGTAGTCTTGGCTTTGGGAGTAGAATCCCGTGATTCATCTCTTACACATGACACCCAGTGCTCATCCTGAAAAGTGCCTTCCTTAATGCCCATCACCCATTTAACCCACCCTGCACCTCCCACAAGCAACCCTCATTTTCTGCTATTTTTCAGACGCAAATGCTGCCAGCTGTTAAACTAGGTATTGATCATCATCATTTCAGAAATAATCTATGTTTTTCCCACTGAGGAAATGCATTATCTTTACTATATATTGCTTTCCTAATATATGCATTCAGGTCTCTTTCCAGACTTAAAATAATTTTGGTCTGTCCCAGTGATAGATTCATACTCTTTGCTAATTAAATGCTATAATATGTGTTATTATCTATAGAATAATTTCCCTTTTCTCAAAATTGTCTTACACTTTATCATGCATTTATTCTATTTTTGTATTTGTCATTCATGGTATATATAAAATAGATTTTCTTTGAAAATTGGTCATTTGCTAAGTAACAGCTCTATTGAGATGTAACTCATTTGTCATAAAGTTCAACCTTTTAAAGTACAATGGATTCTTGAGCAACATGGGAGTTACAGGAGCTGACCCTCCTACACAGTTGAAGATCTTCATGTAACTTTTGACTCTCCAAAATCCAAACTTCAAATAGCCTACTGTTGACCAGAACACTTAATAATGACAGTTGACATTTTGTAGGTTATATATTTTCTATTCAAATACTGCCTTCTTATAATAAAGCAAGCTGTAGAAAATGTTAGCAAAATCATAAGAAAAGATATATTTACAAAACTGTACTGTATTTATCTAAAAAAAATACACATGTAAGTGGATCAGTGCAGTTCAAATCCATGTTGTTCAAGGGTCAATTGTAAACAATTCTGTGTCTCTGAAGATATTTACAGAATGGTGTACCCATCACTACTATCTAATTCCAGAGGATTTTCATTATCACCAAAATAAACTCCATACCTGTTAGCCATCACTCTCTCCCTTCCCCTCTACCCTGATCTTGATAACCAACCACTAATCTATTTTCTGGCTCTATGGACCTGCCTCTTGTGGATATTTCAATAAATACATACAAAATATGTAGTCTTTGTGTCTGGTTTACTTTAGCAAAATCTCTTGAAGGTTCATCTGTGTTGTGGTGTGTACTGGAATGTCATATTCCTTTCTACAGCTTAATAATATTCAATTGTATGTAGACACCACATTTTACTGATTTACTCATCAGCTGGTGAACATTTGGGTTTTCACTTTTGGGCTATTAGAAGCAATACTACTATGAACTCTTGTGTACAAGACTGTGTGTGGACTTAAGTTTTCAATTCTCTTGGGAGATGGTACATCTCTATGTTTAACATGTGAAGAACTGTTAAACATTCCCACCAGCAATGTACAAGGATACTAATTTCTCCACATCTGCACCAACACTTACTGTCTTTTTTATTCTAGTCATTTTAATAGGTGTAAATTTTGGTTTAATTTACCTAAAGACTAATAATATTAAACATCATTTTCATGTGCTCTTTTGCCATTTATATATTTTCTTTGGAAAAATATTTATTCAAATCCTTTGTGAATTTTTAAATTGGGTAATTTTTCCTTTTATTGGTAAGGTGAAAAATTCTACATTTTAGATAAAAGTCTCTTATCAGATATCTAATTTGCAAACACTTCCTCCTGCTCTGTGGACTGCCTTTTTATTTTCTTAATGGCATCCTTTGAAGCACACACATTTTTACTTCTGATGAAACACAATTTCTTTCTTTTGTCATTTCTAAGAAACCATTTACGACCTAATCCAATGTCATAAGGATTTATATCTACGTTTTCTTCTAAAAGTGGTATAGCTTTAGTTCATACAGCTAGGCCAGTGGTCCATTTTCAATTATTTTTTATATATGGTGTTAAGTTTGGGTCTTTGTTATTTTGCGTATAATGATTCAGTTGTGGCACTACTGTTGAAAAGCCTACACTTTCCATTTAATTATCTTGGCACTCTTGTTGAAAATCAATTAGCTATCAATGGCACAATTTACTATTTCTGGAGTCTCAATTCTCTATGTCTAACTTTGTGCAGTAATTGTTTTGATTACTATAGCTTTGTAATCAGTTTGGAAATAAAAAGCAGAAGTCCTCCAACTTTGTTTTTCCTTTTCAAACAGGTATTCTGGTTCCTTTGCATTTCCATATTAGTTTTAAGATCAGGTTGTCAATTTCTGATAGGGATTGGATGACAGAGGCTTGGAAAGTACTGCCATCTTAACAACAGTAAGTCTAATCCATGAACATGGGATGCCTTTAACAATGTTTTAAAGTTTTCAGTATAAGCCTTCCATTTAAAATTTTTTATTTTCAATTCTATTATAAGTGGGATTGTATTAATTCTATTTTTGAACTGTTCATTGCTAATGTACAGAAATATAACTGATATTTGGATACCTATCTTGTATATCCTACAACCTTTAACTCATTTCAGTTACAATAGTATTTTCTTGGTGCATAGGATATCTCTGCATACAAGATCATGACATCCATAAACAGAGATAATGTTACTACTCCCTTTCCAATGCCTTGGCTTGACCCATTAATACAACATCGAACAGAAGTGCTGTCAGTATGCATCCCTGTCTGGTCACATGGGGGAAAGTGTCTAGCTTTTCACCACTAAGTGTGCTGTTAGCTGCAAGTTTCTCAGTATCAGAGGAAGTTGCCCTTTAAAAAAAAGGAGGGGAGGGGGGACAGAGAGAGAGAGAGGGAGACACAGAATCTGAAGCAGGTTCCAGGCTCTGAGCTGTCAGCACAGAGCCCGACACGGGGCTCAGGATCATGACCTGAGCCGAAGTCGGATGCTTAATGGACTAAGCCATGCAGGCACCCCAGAGGAAGTTGCCTTTTATTCCTAATATGTTTAATATAAAAAAGGTGAATTTTGTCAAATGTTCTCTGCATCTATTAAGATTATCACATGGATTTTGTCCCTTATTTGCTGAGGAACTGTGTCTATATTTATAAGAAATATTGGTCTGTAGTTTTTTTGGTTGTTTTTTTTTTTTGTAGTTTTCTTGTGTATCTCTGGTTTGGGTTGATATTGACCTCACAAAATAAGTTGGTAAGTGTTTCTTCCTCTTATTTTTTGAAAGAGTGGAGGATTTTTTTTTTAAACATTTGGTGGATTTCACCAATGAAGTCATCTGAGCTCAGAATTTTCTTTCTGGAATTGTTTAAAATTACATCTCTTACTATATAGGTCTATTAAGAATTATTATTTTATCTTAAGTTTCAGGAGTTATGTCTTTCTAGGTGCTTATCCATTTTATCTAGGCTATTTGGTTTTTAAATATTCATTTCCTAATGTATGAGTTCTAGTAAATTTTCAGTTGTTCCTCTTCAGTTTTCTAGGGTGAAATACATAAAAAGATGTATTTTTGTACCATATTTTTGTGTATGTATATATGTGCTTACATACGTACTTTTTCTTTAGTAAGATTATCATGTTCTTCCTCTAAGTCAGTTATTGGCCACTGATTTCTGATATTAAGGAATTATTTTTCTGAGTTTTGCCAAGAGTTGTTATCAGGAAGGGATTCTGAGTTTTACCAACTACCTTTTTAGCAACCATAGAGACAAAAATGTTTTTCTCTTTTGATCTATTACCTGATCATTCAAATTCTTGAGAGTGTCTACAACTTTGTGTGTTTTTGCTTTGGTCCTTATCATTATTCTTTTAAGTTTAAAAAAGAAATGGGCAGAAGACTTGAACAGACACTTCTCCAAAGAGGACATCCAGATGGCCAACAGACACAGGAAACGATGCTCAGCGTCACTCAGCATCAGGGAAATACAAACGAAAACCACACTGAGATATCACCTCACACCGGTCAGAGTGGCTAAAATGAACAAATCAAGAGACTATAGATGCTGGCAAGGGTGTGGAGAAACAGGCACCCTCCTACACTGTTGGGGGGAATGTAAACTGGTGCAGCCGCTCTGGAAAACTGTGGAGGTTCCTCAAAAAACTATCAGTGGAACTCCCCTATGACCCAGCAATAGCACCGCTGGGGATCTACCCAAGGGATACAGAAGTGCTGATGCATAGAAGCACATGTAACCCAATGTTCATAGCAGCACTTTCAACAATAGCCAATCATGGAAAGAGCCGAAATGTCCATTAACTGATGAATGGATCAAGATGTGGTATATATATACAATGGAATACTACATGGCAATGAGAAAGAATGTAATCTGGACATTTGTAGCAAAATGGATGGACCTAGAGGGAGGCATGCTAAGCAAAATAAGTCAGGCGGAGGACAGATACCATATGTTGTCACTCACAGGTCTAACAGGAGTAACCTAACAGGAGACCATGGGAAGGGGAAAGGGGGGGAAGAGAGTTGGGGACAGGGAGTGAGGCAAATCATGAGAGACCTTTGAATACTGAGAACAAAGGGAGGGCTGAAGTGGGAGGGGGGGAATGGGAAGGGGGGCTGATGGTCATGGAGAGGGGCACTTGTGGGGAAGAGCACTGGGTGTTATATGGAAACCAACTTGGTAATAAACTATTAATAAAAAATACACTGGGGAAATTTTCATAATTTGGGGACTCTAAAAGCTTGTGCACTTAAAAAGAAGAAAAGGATTTGATTAGATTGCTAATGGCACAATTTACTGGCTGTATACCCTCAGCTTTTTCCACCTTCTCTATGCTTTCAGAACCACATAAGAATCAGATGGAGTAATTTTTCTCCAATAGGCAATGTAGAAAGAATAGATCATATTAGCATCTCAGGTAATTGGTACTTTATGTGATCATTTAAGGTATTCTATCTTAGGTCAGATTTTCTGGAGTCAAAAGAACCTCTGAAAGTTTTTAAGAAATATCTTATTGGCCTTGGGGAGCTATGCTTATGATCTGTTGTCGCTGCCCCTGAATATGTCCTCTTGGGTATTTCCAAATCTCTAGTGCATAACAGACATCATGAAAAGGATACTTTGAAACTAATTGTTGCTACTAAGAACATGGTTAAGGGTTCTTGTTGGGGCAAAATCCTATAATCACGGCATAACTTGAACAAGGCTGTTGGTTCTCGTCTCTGTCAAAGGCTAGCCCTCCAATTGTGCTCTAGGGATCATGTCTCAGCTCATCCTCTCATTGAGGTCATGACCCCAACTACCCTCAGTCTCTCAGAAACTGCAATGCTCTGATATCATTTGACTTTGACAAAATAAAAATCTTTCTTAATTCCATGTAATCCTTTAGCTACTGTACCATTTGTCTCCTTCTATTCACTGCAAAATTTGACAAAGCTGTTCTTATTTCCATTGTTTCATCTATCATTCAAGCCAATTCTACTGTCTTCTAATCTTAACAAGTTCCCACCAAAATCATCAATAGCTTCTCTGTTACCAAAACTAATAGTCCTCATTCTTTATCCAACTCAACACTTCTGAATACTATCCTTCTTGAAGTTCTGTATTTTCCCCCTTATACAGAATGGGTACCAAAGAACTGATCGATTCAGCAATCATTGCTCTTGCCCTTGAAGTCTCAGCCATCCACAAATCTGAATGCTCTTTGTGGGCAGACATACGGATTTTTGGGCCATTACATTAACTTTGCAGTAACACGGCCTACATTTTGCATAGATCCCACTGCCATCAGGTTATACTAAGGCTGCCATTACTCAGATCACATACCACTCCTTAATAAGAAGACTAACATGGTTTCCTAGGAAATCACTATGAATTCCTTTCCTGGTCTCTCGTGACCTGTGATGTGGCCTCTGTCTACCTCTCTCTTGTCTAACTTCCCCTTAGGAAGCTCCTTTTGCACTGGCTTCCTTGCTGTTTCTGGAACACTTCAGGTCTGTTTCTGCATTATGACCTTTACATAGACTGTTTCCTCTGGAGCTTTACATTCTTCTTGCTATTCATATCAAGGCTTGGATGTCACCTACCAGGAAAGGCCCTCCCACCCCATACCATCTGAAGGATTCTCTTGTACTCTTCATCATGTCATCCTGTTTTAGGTCTATTTTATTATTTCATATGTTAGTCTGTGGTTTCCTTCCCTCACTGCAATGTAAGTTTCAAGAGAGCTTGCACTTTATCTGTCCAGGTCCCTTCTGTATACAAGCCTTTGATAGTGTGGCCTTTAATTATCTGCTCAATGAATCAAGGTTTACAAGTTACAGCAGTTGAACCCCAACAAGGGCTGGTTGACGGTAAAATTCTAATGTTACCAAAGTCCCAAATAAGAGTACAAGAAGGGTTGCTACATATTTTAAGAATTGATTGGGATAAAAACTAAGCAAAAAAGCAATCTAAACTTAGAACCGCTCTGGAAACTGTGCAGAAAGGTGAAACATAAGCTTCAAAAGGCTAAATATAACACATTCCTGTAAAAAGCAATCCAAATTGTAGGATGCTGTGCTTAACAAGATCATGATGGTCCATGCTCTGAGCCTGTGAACTCAAAGTGCTACTGTATTATGAAGGTCAAGTTCTGGAAATGAGGAAATAAGTAGAAAATACGAGAAATATTCTGTTTTTGTACAGTGCCATGCGATGCCTGCACATGGTTCCATTTGTTACACATCAAAAGTGACATAATGGAGCTAAGAAGTTTGAGGACAGGTATCCAAAATGAATAGGCGAGGCACTGTATAAAGGCAGAACTCAAAAATGAATACTTAAGACTCAAAAGATTGAAGAATGTACGATTTAAGTCTATGGAATCATGAAAAGCACGAGAAGACAAATAATCTCACTTCTACCAGATTCCAAGATTTAACATTACATTAATACCGGGATAAACTGACAGTTTTAAAAGGAAGTGTTTAGACAATAAGAAGGGAAATATTATTGATTATACCATGCCACGAAATAAATGAAAATGCCTACATTTGTGTAGAATCTGTTAAAGCTTTCCTATCGATTTTTAACCTTCTGAACCTCACAGAAGCATTTTTATTATCACCATCCTGTTTTACAGATTTGGGAACAAAGTGAAACAACAGAAGTGGAATTTATACTCTGATCGGAACTTCAATTTCTTAAACACTTCCTTCTTCTCTACGCTGCTTCTAGAAAATCATAAGCAAAAATTCAAAGAAAGTTTGGGAATTTTCTAGATTATAATTCTGTAAGGAGTCATAAAATGAACTGGAGAACACATGAACCTTTCAGACTGATGTCAGGGGAGGGAGCCAGCTGTACCTTTCCTAGTTACAGGAGAACTTGGGGTGGGCAGATAGTTCATTCACCTGTGCCTTGTCATGATTTTATATTTTAGTATATATACACTCATAAGAATTTCATTGTACATATTTATGTAATGCATATACAAAAATATATGTAAAATATTATATTATTATTGTCAAAATCTTCTAGCACTTTCCCTAGAACTGTGACCTCATCTGTGGAGACCTTAGGCTATATTGGGTTTTGCCACAAAAGCTACTCAGACTGCCCATCCGATGTTCTCACAGGCCAAAGAACTATTATATAGAAACGTCTGTATTATCAGATCCAGTTTCAACTTTCCACCATCTTAGGTGGTATTGATGAAGGACCATAAGAAGGACAACCTTAATTTACTGGACACATCCATGCGATTCTGTCATTATAGGTAAAGGACTTTTAACAAAGTTTCTTGAATTAGGATTACAACGTGGGCAGAGGATAAAGAAATGACCTGTTGGTCTTTGGGTCTAAGCCTTAATCATCTTGAATGGACTGTGACAGTCATCATCCCTTTCTAAGACAGAGTATTCCTATCTGCAAAATGTCAGGTTTGGACAGATCTCTAAGCTCTAAAATCTCTGTCACCAACGTCTAAGGGATACTTGATATTTCTGCTAATTAGGAGACAACAATGCTTCATTCTCAATGACTAAGTCTTTTGTCAGCGCTCTTGCTTCCAGCCATTGCCATCTTTTGTCACGGCTGTTGGAAGACACACTAGGACACCCCTGCGTCTGGGGTAATGGTCCCAGGGGGACACACGCCCCTTCTAGATGACAGTTCTTCCACCTATTCCTATTTGAGCTCTTGACATTTATATACTCAGCAGCAAAATTGTATTCTCTGTCACCTTCAATAGTTGAATTAAAAAGCTTTCACATTAGAATACCGTTTTTACACAATCATCACAGAATCATTCCAGCTCTACTTTTGCATTAGGCCCTGTCATTCCTTGAACATGGTCTGCAAAAGCATGTCTGTAACTAAAGCTCTCATCTCATGTTGAAGGCAGTATTCTATGCCCCTCTAGGAAATCAGAGCTTCCTAACAAGTAACAAGTAACGTGAGGCTGCAAAATACAGAGTTCCAGATTTCCAGCACATCAGCAGAAATCTCCGTACCCACACAAAGGCAAGCCTTGAGGAGCTTAATGGTAACTGTGAAAATAATGCTCTGAAACATTAACATTTAAAAAAGATTAAAAATCCTAAAGTTTGGCTGCATTTTTCTAATCCAACAAAAATACAATTAAGTTTGTAGTAGCTCTGTTTTTGTTTTTGTAGGCATCTCCCCCATTCCTGGCACGAACAGCAGCTTGATGGCTTCAGTCACCACAGTATGATTTAACTCCCTTAAAGTAAACTTAAGGCACTGTCTGTTTCACCTGCCCTGAGTCCCAAGTGCAAAAATTAAAGATCCAGAGGTTCAGAAATCTGGTTTCAACAGGAATTGTTCCCTGGAATTCCCATGGTCTTCAACTGGGCTTCCTGCTTCTTCCTGCTGTTTGGAGTGATGTCAAACTTTTTATTCATATTTTAAATAAGTCCCAAAGACAAGTAAGTTTTAAATGAATTCCATAAAGAGGCACAAGAGTAATAACCAGCAGGAAGATTTCAACTCCCACAGACATAGACAGAGAAGGCTTATGTGAGTTGTGCAGAGTGCTGAAAAGCACCCCATCCTTCCCCTTCTCTACATACAGAGTAAATTGTCAAAGGACATTTTTATCTCTTCTTTCACAGAACAAGAAATATGCCAGCGATCAGTATTCAGGCAGATGGGGTTTTAAGAGCATCAGCAGATAGACTACAAGCCCTTGCCAAACCACATGGCTGGGCTCTCATCTGATAGGTACACTCAAGTTTTTACTAGTTCAGAGGACGTAAACCCTTCTGAAGCATCTTATGACTTCCAATTATTAGGGAAGAGAAATAAGTAGAGCACAAGAAATATCATTAATAATAATTATACAGCAACAGATGAACTATACTTACTATGGTGAGCATTTCATAATGTATATAATTGTTGGTCACTATGTTGTAACCAGAAACTACTATTGTAGAATGCCTTATTTCAATAAAAATAAAAAGTTACAATCTTGTAAGGCTGCAGCAAATTGCAGTTAAAGGTGTTAACATTCTCTGCCTACAATCTGCCTTCATGAAAAAACTACTTTTTAGAAGGTAGTATTATCTTTAGACTGGATTTTTATTAAGAAAATTGCAGAGCAAGGTTGAAAGTGAGACCTGCCATAGAGAAAAAACTGATCAGGTATTAAGATCAATACACTAAGTTGATTTCAAACTGCTTCTTCACCAAAAAAAACCATGAAAGAATAAAGATGTTATTTTTCAAAAGGACTGCCAATGTAGCAAAAAATCTACATATGAAATAGCCCTTAAGATTTTTATGTAGCATTTTTTTTTCAAATTTTAAAAACATTTTTTATTTGAGAGACAGAGCATGAGCCAGGGAGAGAGAAAGACAGAAGGAGACAGAGAATCCAAAGCAGGGTCCAGGCTCTGAGCTGTCAGCACAGAGCTCAATGAAGGGCTCAAACTCATAAAACCATGAGATCATGACCAGAGACATTAAGTAGGGCCCTTAACTGACTGAGTCACCCAGGTGCCCCTACATATCAATATTTTTAAAGAAAAGGTATATTTTAGAGAAATAATTAGAGATTATAATGGATAGAAATGCATGATACACAGAAGAGAGCTGCTATTTTAAGGGTGGTATTTGTGAAATAATTGTTGCAGTTGAAAATTAGAATGTGAAGAATGCTTAAGTATAACTAGACTATTTCCAGTTGTTTTTTTCAACTAAATGGTGATTACCCTGTAACTTGTCATCTTGTATTTCAAAGCTTTTAGGGAAAAATATAAATCTTCAAATCTGCCTATTGATACAAAAAAGATTCAGCAAATAAAAGAATAAAGAAGCAGGAGATGAAGAATCATCTTGTAAAGTTGAAATACTTTCCATTTGCTAGCTGACAATCCACTGCAGGGAACTTGGTTTCGCTTCTAGTTTCCAACACCAGTGATTTCCTTTAGGGTAATGGACTCAAATTTTACCAAAACAAGCTGTCTGACATATCCAGCTTCAAACAGAAAGATCTGGCCTCTACATGCGAATCAAGAATGAAGGAAGTAGAAGCACTTGGAGCAGAGGCAGGCGTGGCGTGCGGGACAAAAGGTCACTGGCTTCCAGGGAGTCTGATACTGAAACTGGCAGCAAGATGTCCCAATAGCTTAACTCCCAGAATAGAGTTAAAGTCAGCATTTGGCATTCCAGACACAGGAGAGAGGGAAGCACAAAAAGTCTTTCTTACAAATGAAAAACAAGGTAGAAAAGTACATGTGAAACCCAATCTGAAGGGGTCAGTTTTCTGATTAGGGCCATCAAAACAGAAACTTCTGTAAAGCTGTGACATCAGAGGACAGTTTCCTTACATGTGCACTAGATATTTTCACGTTGTTTTGAATCACCTTCTCTATTTCAATGGACAATTTTTTAAAGTGTTGTAATTACCTGACTATTTAAAAAGGGAAGATTTTAATTATGAAAAGCTTGAGGTGGCAGCAGTAACCTGAAAAAATGGATTGGATTTTGTACCTAATTTTTGTGGTTATGAATCACTGCTTAAAAAAACAAATGCCAATCCGTAGGCGACATATAGGGATGTCACTTTATTAATCAATGAAAAACCAGCGAACCAACAAATACTTATTGAGGAATACGATTTTACTTAAACAATCAAGTAACTTAGTTTTGAGAAACATAGGAAAACCAGCCAACACACCAAACTGCAAGTGCTAAAGTATATGGCAGAGACACAAATACTAGAGGGCTTAGTTCAATTTTGCCCAAGAGAAAGCCAAGATAAAGTAATAAATATTCTCAAACAGATGAAGTCAAGTCCAACTTGCATAATCATTTCTAATTCTTAAATTGTTGAATAACCTCTAATGTTGAGGTTATAATGACCCTAAGATTTTGTAGAACTCTGCACACTGACATCAGGAAGAGCTTACATCTTGTTGAAGGTGACCTGGAAGAGGAGGACGGTGGCACTGGAGATGGACCTCAAGGGTAGCATTCCAAGCAAAGATAAGGGATTAGAACCTGTGATGAAAGAGAATTTGAGGCAAATGTAGGTGAAGAATAGGCTGTAATGGGGGTAGATACTGGAAAGACTGGTTGCAGTAACTGCTCAAAACTTTAAAAGCTAAGAAGAGAGGCAACTTAATTTGGTAGATAGTGGAGAACCAATGCTGATTTCTGGGCATAAGTGTCTTTATAGAAAAATGCCTTCTAAAGAATGCCATTTTTAAGGTCCAGTTTTTAGAACATATTTATTTTTAGGGGAAAATGAGATTAATGGCAAGAAATCTAAAGCTTATACATTCTTCTCAATTTTTCAAGGAATTTCTACAGAATCACTGTCCATATGTCGGGGACCCGCCAAGTTTTCTGTCTGCCTCAGGCAAGGATTATCACTCTGTTGAGTGAGCCAGTAAACAAGATTTGCATCTGGAGGCTGGAGATTGCCATTTCCTGGTCAAAATAACTTTGGCGACTGTCTTGCTGAGCTAGACGTGAGTGGCCAAGGCACACAAAAGATCAAAACCGTATTCAGTGTTAGTTCTCCATCCCCCAAGATTGCTGAGGCAA
>NC_043713.1:36634721-36635731 GCF_006229205.1 Suricata suricatta
ATTTAGTGGATGGTGAATATTTATGAAGCATAATTTAATTAAAATGTTATTCAAACTAGGGTTTAGTATGGATAAGATTCAGGCCAAGAAGCGGAAGATGGGAATTTTGAGTAAAGGTGCCATTTAATTTTTTTAAGTATATTTATTTTGATTTTTTTTAAAGTTTATTTGTACGTGCGTGCGTGTGTGTGTGTGTATGGGAGAGAGAGTGAGAGCGAGCTAGCGCACAGGCAGGAGAGGGGAGGGACAGAGAGAGAAGGAGAGACAGAACCCTAAGCAGGCTCTGCACCAACAGCACAGAGCCTGATGTGGGGCTCAAATTCACGAACTCTGAGATCATGACGTGAGCCAAGATCAAGAGTCGGAAACTTAACCCAGTGCACCCCCCAGGGGACTGCAGTACCCTGAGTAACGGTACTATTTAGATGTCATTTTGATATTCTAACATATGGCTTTGTGTTCCCAAAGTCAGCAGACTTATTGAGCGCCTACAGTGTGTTAGGTGATGGTCTAGGGATGTGGGGACATAGGCATATAAAAACAAAACCAGTCATATCCAGTGGAAATCAGTTTATTTCTTTACTACTGAAGTTCTCCTGGATACTTTTGTAGCTAGAGCATTCAGGTTCCTTTTTTTTTTTTTTCCAGCTTCCCTAAGTATAAAGCAAAGGTGGAACATCGTTCGTCGAGAAAAATAAATGTCTGGCCTGTCTCCCCATTCAGGCGGCCGCAGCACTAATGGGCGTTTGTGCATGGGAATATCTGAACCACAGTGAACTGTCTAGTTTCCACACGATTAAGATGATCAAGCCAGTAGCTTCAAGTTTTCCTTTTCTTCAAAGGAAAATACTTTTTCTAACCTTTTTCAGAATGATATTTTTAAATGTACAGCTCATCAACCATGTAGACACTATAAACGGGGAGCGTCAGAAGTTGCTGTCAGAGCTTGGGCATGTTAGGGTTGCATACCTGGGAAAAATAATTGAATCGCTTGGCAACTCTGCACCATG
>NC_043713.1:36635831-36693839 GCF_006229205.1 Suricata suricatta
AAAAATGTTATTTTTCCTCAAAAGCACAGAAAGGAAGAAATGAGCATGTGAAGTCCTCTCAGGTACAAGCTTGTTAAATGAAGCCCGGACTCAATGTGAGGAAGGGCCTACACATTTGAGATTCGAATGGTGGATTGTGCACCCATGTGCTCAAGAGGTTAAGATAATCGGAGCTATTAGGACGAACACGATTGAATTGGATTGTTTCAGATATGAAATATGAATCTTCAAAATGCATGTTTCAGATTCAAAGGGCAAAGAACCAAAGAACAAAAGGAGGTCCCTGGCCTCCCACCAGCAGAGAAAGGCTATGAACACATTCCTGAGATCCTCTAGTTTATCTACTCAAAAACATCCCAGGGCTTCTCCAGGCCTGAAGTCTTTCCCCAGATAAACATACGAGGTGCTTAAGTAATCACAAGTTCATTTATGAAAGGAAATGACTATTTTTCCCCAATTTTATACTCTTCCTGTAAAGTCTTTAGATGATTTTAGCTGAAAAGGCAAAGAAAAAATAGCATTATGAATATAAAGAAATATTTTATAAGGAACATATCCATCATGTAAAGTAAATGACATCTTTAGTGAAGTCAAAACAGTTCACAATATATTGGAACTTTTTCTTTTTTTTACATATGATACTTGTTTTTATACATCTTGGTGAATAACCTCAAAATAAACATATGCTTTAAAAGTAAGCAAACATAAAACAGAGACATAATCCAAGGAGAAGGGGTTCTAAAGGTTTCTGTTAGAATTATGAATACCAAAGGAGTCTTAAAATCCACCATGTCCTTGGACTCCAGCCTGATTTTTCCCAATCTCTTCACCGAGATTCCTGGGACCATGGATGGAGTCAGGACTCCACGCAGTACACCTGACGGAGTTCATCGGTGCTGGGGCTTCATCGTCTAGGCCCTTTACTCCCATTAGTATGACCCTCATCAGATGGACTTACCACATTACAACAGTGCTCATCTCTGGACTCATAACCATGGGTTCAGTCATGGTTTCTGAGCAGGTAAAACTCAGTAGAGTCTTACTGTAGATTAGAAGAAAAAAAGAACCTGAATCCATGAAACTGCATGATAATGAGTTTCTTCATGAATTAGCAATATACTAAGAACTCTGAAGACTGCATTTATCTATGACGTTTGGTAATTTTCTCAGGTAAGGGAAAATGATGACATACAAGTCTAGAATTGAAGGGATCGTTTTGTATAAATTCATACAATTACTAAGTTTTTGTGATTTTATTGAGAATTCTCAAAGGTAATCATTTGAGTTTCTAATAATATGTCATTAATTAGCTTTGTTTCTGCTAAGATACTATATTTAGTTCATTGTGATTACATGTTCCTTGGATTTTTGTTAAGTATAAATACTGCCAGCCTTCAATAAAATAAGCACATTCCGAGTGATATATTTTCCCTAGCTTATTTCCCAGTGTTCATCATTCACTACCTATAAGAGACTCCAGCAGAAATGAGTAGGTACATAAAGGATGCATCTTTAGATCTCTGTCTGTGAAAAATATTAATGGAGTCACATAAACTTATCTAGTTAGGGACTGAGCAATTATCACAGAGGACTGGCTTTATGGAATTTAAAATATTAGTTGAAGGGCACCTGGCTGGCTCACTCAGAAGAGCATGTGGAGACCCATATTGGGTACAGAGATTACTTAAGTAAATAAAAATAAAAAAATTAATTTGCTGCCTTTCTCACAAAGAAATGAGCAATTCTATGGTTTCCTGAGAATATCTCACATGTATGCATACTTGCTTCAAATAGAGTAAAAACAATCTTCACATACTCCTATGATGAGATCATGAGGAAAAACTATTTTTCTTAGAGATGACAACATGCTTCACGTATTTAAGGGCTGTACCTAATAAAACACATCTTATGTACTGGTCACCCTATCTGACTCAAGAGGGAGGATTTCTGAGGTCTTCCCACACTATGGCCGTTCTAAGTCATCCATGCAGTAACCGCCGACTCCCAAACAACTTGTAGGAAGGTCTTTCTCCACAAATTCCCCATGACCCACCCCCACACCTTCTTTGTATACCCAAAGCTCTTCCAAAGCAGCACTTACCACAGTGTGGTCTCTAATCTTTTGCAAGGACAGTACCCTGCTGTACTGAGCTCCTAGAATACCATGACCATGTCTTTTATATCTGGGTTCCCAGGGCCCAGTGCAAGGAAAGGTTCAAACATATGTACCAAATAAAACTCAACTGATTATCAGAACCAAATACTCAATTGGTATGAGCTAGATGAAGATGTGGCTGACTGTTTTCGAAGATGTATCTTCCATATACATAAAAACAAAATTTATAGGGGCAGTTTGATCCAGGAAGGTATAAATCCATACACAGTCCAGTAAACACCCCAACAAAAACAAAAGCACCAACTCATGTTTACTTTCAGTATGAAAGTAGCAAGATATATGTCAACAAATTTAGAAGGGAGAAAAAAACTAGCGTATTTTATATTCTGCTCAAAAAAGAAACTCCCTTTATATTGCTCATTAGTTGGGACACTGCAGTGATAGAGCCTGAGGCTGGACCACCCCTCCATTATCCAACTCACTCTTTGCCCCCTTACTCCCTTACTCTTTAATTAGTATCTATGCAGAGATATGAAGTAAATGGATTTTAAAATTAAATTAAGCCAAACAGAACTGGAGAAAGAAACTGTCACCAAAGAAAACCCCCAACAAACAACCCCCCCTACCTCTTTACGTAATATACCACCAATATGAACAATATTCCATTAGAATACAATGGCATCAATAATAGTAACACAATCCAGGATGACTTAAATTTCTACCAGCAAATAACAGTCTGATGTTATAATGCTAAGTAAGCTCTTGAGCTATCAGACACTGATGAAATACCCTTACTTGGTTTCAGTTCAAGAGAGCCAACAAGAGAAGGTCTACTAAATTTAGACTCTGAGCTGATTTCATCATTAACCTGTCCTCCTGAAAGAGGTCTCTGCGGGCAGAAGAAAGAAGGCACAGGGGACACCACACTAGGATGGGATTAACCTATTTAACAGGCACAGACTGCAGCCAAAACTGGTCACATGGAATCTTCTGCTAAGGTTCACAGCACCTGTATAGGCCCTGGGGCATGACAGACTGCCACACCTCTGTGAATCCCAGAGTGTTTCTGGGAAGTCTCACTCCTTCCAGAGAGCCTTCAAGGACCCAGAATTGTAAATGTGACTACAGTGACTGCAATATGACCAGCTGAGTCCAGAAGTTTTCCCAGAAGAGAAAAATATTCCAGAAACTTGATCCAAGAGAGAGCTTAAAACAATCTGGAGAAGTGCAAATTGAAACCTCGATCAAATACTGATCATTTTTCTTTCTTTTTAAGCTAATGAAGAAAATACCGAAGTTTTCCATTGGAAAAAAACAGTTCAATTCAAATTGCATTTTACTAAAATACTAAAATGCTCAGGAAGACAAATGAGCTGTTAACCAGTATAGTGACAGTACGGGCAGTGTCCACCTAACTGGCGTCTGGAGCTCAGAATTTGCCTGTCCTGGGAAGTGGGTGCAGAGGAGGAAGGGAAGGCTGCACAGAGAGAAAAGGGCAGTCTGCACGAGGCTCTGGAGGTATGGGAGAGCCCCTGGTCACGTGCTCGCTGGCCAAGCCCAGGCAGCGACTCAGCAGTGGACCCAATGGCTTTGCTGCTTTAGACCCCGGCTGACAGGAGAGGACGGCGACACAAGAAACTGGATGCCCAAAGAGCGTTTCAAAGGAGATTCGATGTTTTAGAACAGTGGAAGGGGGTGGAGAGGAAAAGGTGCATTTCTTCACCCCCCCCATCAAATTCCTCTTCCCATTTTTTTCCATTCCTCCCCTCCATATAATCCACTACCTTTTCTGTCACCTCCAACACACTAGCTCAAGTTGTTGAAGCTGTTTTTAGGGATTTTTAGCATCATGCTGTCCATCCTCCCTTGCAGTACCTTATAAAATATTTAGTTCACTGGTCTGAGCTGTGTACTAAAGTTAAAACAAGATATCTCAACCCGACAAAAAGCACTAGGAATTTTACAAAGCAACTCAAGTATACAACAAAGTGTTCTGAAGCTGAATCAGCCTAGTATTTCATGTGGTTCGTTCCCCTATTCAACTGTGGGGAAAGCCACATATATTGTTCATCTTTAAAACAGATTTAGGTGAGCAGTATATTATCCTGTTATTATAGGTAGTATTCACATCCATTGATACACCCGCTCTCCATTTTATACAGCCTAATTTTTTACTTGAGACATAAAGGTTGCTTTTCACAAGAAGTGAATGCAAACTAAATATGCAAATTTTTTAATGTTTATTTTTCAGAGAAAAAGAGCGCAGGTGCATACACACACACACACACACACACACACACACACACACACACACACACGAGTGGGGGAGGGGCAGAGAGAGAGATGGAAACACGGAATCTGAAGCAGGCTCCAGGCTCCAAGCTGCCAGTACCAAGCTCAATGTTGGCCTTGAACCCATGAACTGTGAAATCATGACCTGAGCTGAAGTCGGATGCTCAACCAACTGAGCCACCCAGGCGCCTCCCCAGATTTACTGTTCAAAACAAACTTTCATAAGGTTACATCCCTGGGATAAAATAACAGGAGATAAGAGTGAGTCACTTTCATTGTTTTGCAACTTACTGCAATCTATTTTCAAGTGTTAGGCCTTCTCACACCACCTTTCCTTTAAAGAGACTTTAAAATGCTGATATGGAAACAAATTAAAAGCTATATGAAGGCAGAAATTTCTGAAGAAAAAGGAACATAAACAGGAAGCCATATGTTACTTCTCTATGAACTAAAGAAAAGCTGTCATTTGTTTTAATATTAGCTGGATGGAAATCTTTTAGCTGGAAATAAAAAAAGAAATAGAAAACAATGCAAATGGAGAAAAAAAGTGCCAAAGGAGAACTGCCAGAATCAGAGCATAAGTCTTTGGCAAAAAGAATTTTATTGAATAAGAAAAAAAATTTGTTAAATACATGAAATTATTAAAACATTTTTTAATGTTTATTTTTGAGAGAGAGTGAGAGAGAGCGAGCAAGTGAGCGAGCACAAGCAGGGGAGGGACAGAGAGAGAGGGAGACATAGAATCCAAAACAGGCTCCAGCTCTAAGCTGTCAGCACAGAGCCTGACGCAGGGCTTGAACCCACAAACAGCGAGATCATGACCTCAGCTGAAGTCGGAGGCTTAACTGACTGAGCCACCCAGGTGCCCCATAAATATGTGAAATTATTTTATATTTTACCACAGCATACTAAAATACAATCGTACTCAGTAAACTGAAGTAATCAAAATAAAAGTTGAAGAGAAAAACACCATCTAAGAATTTGACTACTTTTAAGTATGATGAGGAGAAATCACTTAGGTCACCAGTATTTGTTTGTTCTTGTCCTAATAGCACTGTCCTAGCTGTCTTAAATGTCTTCTAGAACAATGAAGGGTATAAATAAATTCATAAATAAATAAATAGAAAGATAGCATCTTGCTGCTAAATGTCACTGCTGAAGAGTCACAGACTAAATTATAAATGAGAAGACTGTGTCTGATAGGTTTTGAATATTTTAACTTCATTTTCAGTGGTTTGGGGCTTCTCTAAAATGCACTGCAAGCCCTTGGCTGCAACACAAAAGTACTTGGGGTGCTTGTTAAAAATGCAGACTTTAGGCCTCACATCCAGAGATACTGGTTTACAAGGCCGAGGATCCTATGAATCTGCATTTTTAAGCAGCCCCACAGGAGATTATAAATGGGTATGGTCTGCAGTTTGAGAAAACTACTGCCTAAAATAAAAGACCTCCTCATACTATATGGATTAACACGATTTAAGCCAACAAAACAAAACAAACACTCTCTGTACTCTGTACTACAGACGTTATAGTAAAACCTGTCTCAGAGCAGAAAGGAACCTTTCAATCTACTTTATTCTTCTGAACAAGCCAACAACCTTGTGACCGTAGGTAGCCAGGGTGTCATCTTAATGAAAATTATCTGCTCAGTAGTGATCACAATGGTTTCCACAGGTGTCATCAGGCCACACTTGATAGCAAGGTAGCTACAAACAGTTGTAAAATGAGTACCAGTGCTTTAAAATAACTGTACAAGAATCTTTCAAAAATTCTGCTTAAATTTTTGAATTTGCCTTATTAGAAACTTGAAAGATCTGTAGAGAAATTACATATATTACTCAAATACCTATTACTACTCTATCTAAAAATCCTAAATGACTCCTCCTTGCATTTGCTAGCAAAACCTCTCCATGGCCATTAGTGAGAAAGCTGCTCCTGTGCTCCTTTACCACCTAACTCCTCCCTTCTCGGCTCTTTTCTTGATAACCAACTCCGTTCCCCTTACCCACAGGTGCATACACCTGCTCCGAGAGAGAGACCCATTTCTGTCTTTGCCCCTAGCAGCGGCAGACTGATTTTCATTCCCTCTAAAAGGAGCATTTCTGAGGAAACCGTTATGTGCCAGGTGCTGTGGAGAATCGGAATCACAATTACCAGGCTGCAGGGATCCGGGTTATATTAACAAGAGAACTGCTAACAACAGAAAACTCTGCGTTTTCCCCAGCAAGTCAAAAGTAAAGGCCCCTAGGAAAGACAGGAGCTGTCCTTCCACTGCACAGACAGCACTGCACCATTTTCATGTCAGAGCCAGAGAGGAAGTCTCTTACTCGTAAGTTCACAACTAGACAACACTTCCTATTTCCAAAGGAAGACTGTTTCTTTGATAAACACTCCAAGGATGAATTACTTTATCAGTGGCATGTATTTGTAACATGCTCCTGCTTTACCATCCGAGTTAAATCTTAATTATTTTTTCTTCAACTCAACATGTATTCCCCGCAGACCTACTTTATACCAAGCATGGTGCCACCTTAGGCATCTGACAAAGAATAAAACACAGTCCTGTCCTCAAGGACTCCTGGTCCCTTCAGCAGAGTGGGAGCTGGACCTTCTGACACTGTGGTTAAGTGTTACTCTGGAAGAGTGGGCACAGTGTTTTGGGGAGATCTGGGAAACCCTTCAGTGGGGTGACAACTGAGTTGGATTTTAAAGTGTGAATGAGATTTTAACACAAATGACAAGAAGAAGAAAGACCTTCTCAGCAAAAGAAGCATGAAAACAAGTTATGGGATGCAAAAGTCCATCTGTAGGGCACAAAAAGTATTTTGTGGAACTGAGGCACCGGGGGACAGGCAGGATGGTGGGGGAGAGTGTAGACGTAGAAACTGAGGAGACAGGCAGGATGTAGCAAGAACACAAAGGACTTTATCAGTCATGCAAAAGAATGAATTTTATCTCTTAGGAAGGACAAGGTGGTGTCTGAAAGATTTTTAAAGAAGGGGTTATAACCCAACTTGTGTTTTAGGAACACAAGTGTGGTGGCTGACAGGATGACAGAGAAGAGCCTAAAAGACCCATGGGAAGGCATTAGAGAAGCCATTCGTAATAGTTGCTGGGACGACTCTATGCTCTTAGATGTCCGCTATCATCCCTCCTCCCCCCACATACAAATATTTAAATTATATCTGAGTTTTCCTCCTTTAATTATGTATCAATACTGATAAATATTTTTCCCCACCCAAGATGTATCATCTGTGGCTCATAAACTAATATTCTACATGATAGGAGTAAACATTTAGGTAAATACATGCTTAATAAAATAATCTCTTACCTGAACAAAGCTGTTCCACTTTTGTGTAGTTTAAAGATACTATGTCATTAACCCATGCAATGATGTCATGTCTGCTCATAGTCTCTTGGGTTATCGAGGTAGAATACACATTGACCGCCATTCCCCAACTAGAAAAAGACAAACAAGGAAAAAATTAACTCCAGAACATAAAAGATACCCATTTCAAGGTCAGGTACCCTGGCCCAGACCCTAAAAGGTCTACATTGGCTAAGCCTTTTCTCTTCTCTCTTCTACATGTTTGTTATGATACCCTTAAACTTCATGTATTGTTCATGCAGTACTATTCCACACCTCCCTCCCCTGGACTCCCATGTTTTTTAGGTTCTGAGATACTGATTTTTCCATATAATTTAAAGTCTCATTTTCATTCTTAAATCTATGTGTGGTATTAAAACGTCATCCAGTCCCTAATGGTGTGCACTACAGACTCCTTTATCTTTATCTTTATCCACAACTTCATGGTACTCTCATTACAAGCACTTGCAAATGGTGCCTCCTCATACACTCCTCTTTGGAGATGTAAACAGGAGCTCCACTGTATCCAGTTGGTCAGGCTAAAAACACAATGCCCATTCTTGCCTCCTCCATTTCCCTCACCACCACATCCAATCCACCAGCAAATTCTCCTGACTCTACTTTCCAAGTATTTTCAAAGATCGGTCAATGTTCACCCGATGTTTGGCAACAGTCTCTTCACTGGCCTCCCAACATGCACTGGTGCCCCTCCCCATGTGTTCTCAACACAGCAACTAGAGTGATCCTACGGGCAAAAATCAGAGGTTTTCCCTTAATTTAAAACCCTCGGCTACTGGGTGGCTCAGTCAGTTGAGTTTGACTGGCTCTTGATTTTGGCTCAGGTCATGATCCCAGGGTAACGGGACTGAGTCCCACATCAGGCTCCTAGCTGAGCATAGAGCCTACTGAAGATTCTCTCTGTCCCTCTCCCCGACTTGTGTGCTCTCTAAATGAATGACATTAAAAAAGAAACCTTCCAATGGCTGCTCATCTCAGAATACAATCCAAAGTTCTTCCCAAGCTTCACCCGGCTTTCCATTTTCTGCTCTCGGCCACTCTCCCTCCCTTCACTCCACCCAGTCCAGCCTTGTCACTGAGGCTTGGACCCTTTAAACTCGCTTCCTCTTCCACGCTTCTGCATTTGCCATTGCTTCAGCTGGAACCATTCCCCATTTCTCAGGTGCACGCTCCCTCATTTCTTTCCGGCTCCCCTCACTGCCGCTTCATCAAGGAGGCCTCATCATCATCTCCTCTTCTTCTTCTCTATTCACAGACATGGCACATAAGCTCCATGGGGACAGGGATTTTGTCCATTTTATTCTTTGTATACCCCTGGTGTCTAGTTCAGTTCAGACACAGAGTAGGCTTCCAATACAGCTGCCGAATGCAAGCATGTACTCCTCCTCTCCCCCTGCCCCATCTAAGGCAAGCAGGGCAGGAGGTAAGCTACAAACTTTTTAAAATCAGCTTTGGAGAATACCCTCTTCAGAAACAGGCTTCACATAGGTTTCATTAGAAAAAAGAAATCCTCACCTGGCATTCTCTATCTCTCAAAGCTATGGATAAAGCCTTTACAAAAAGTAAAAATTATTTGAATAATTTGAAACACATGTACTGCCTAACTGCATAAGTCCTTTATGAAACTGGGCAAGAAGACTTTAATTGTTAATATATTCTTCTGACAATTTCACGATACCGACTTCCCCAACTTTTTGTCAGAGTGGCATATACAGAAAAGGTTTTGTTCAAAATATTTTGTCATCCATAGTTCTGGGTAATTGGTTTCCCTTTTTTAAATTAATAAACTATTTTTTTAGAGCTGTTCACAGCAAAATTCAATGGAAGTACAGACCTTCCCCATATGCCTCCCCAACTGTCCCCACACACATACAACCTCCCCCACTACCAACATCCCACACCAGCTGGCACATTTATTACAATCAATGAACCTACACTGATACAGCACTATCGCCCAAAGTGCAGTTTACATTAGGGCTCACTCTTGGTGTCCTCTAGCCTACGGGTTATCATGCATATATGATGTGTATCCACCACTGTAGTGTCATACACAGTCGTTTCCCTGCTCTAAAAATCCTCTGCTCTGCTGATTCATATCTTCCTCCACCAATTCCTGGCAACCACTGATCTTTTTACTGTTTCCATAGCTTTGCCTTTCCCAGAATGTCATACAGTTGGAATCATACAGCATGTAGCCTTTTCAGATTGGCTTCTTTCACTCAGTAATGTGCATTTAAGGTTCTTCCATGTCTTTTCATGGCTTGACAGCTCATTGCTTTTTAGCTCTATTACACTTTATGACTGTACCACTCACTTACTGAAGGACATCTTGGATGCTCCCAAATTTTGGCAATTATGAATACAGCTGCTACAGAAGCCCATGAGCAGGTTTTTGTGAGGATGTAAGTTTTCAATTCATTTGGGTAAACACCAAAAAGTTCTACTGATGGATTATAGGATAAGAATATGTTTACTTTTATAAGAAATAACTAAAATGTCTTCCACAGTGGCTATACCCATTTTGCATTCCCACCAGCAATGAATGAACGGTCCCCTTGCCCCACATCCTCAGCAGCATTGGTGCTATCAGTGTTTTAGAGTTTGGCCATTCTAATAGATGTACACTAGTAAAAATTTTTTTAAATATTTAAACCTAGTTGAAACTGTGGTTTTACTAGTTCTGTGCAACATATAACACTTAACATTGTTTTATGTAAAGTGTGTGTAAAAACTTTTTGAAAAATTTTATATATATAAAACTTACTTTTAAAGTTTTTTGATACATGTGAAAGTAGAGAGAACAAACTAATTGTATTTACTTCCTGGCTTCAACAATTACCAACATTAGACAAGCCTACTCCATCTAAGCTACAGTCATTATTCTCCACCCCCAAAGCCTACCCTCCATTCCCCAAGCCCATCTACTTCAAAGTAAATGCCAAGCATCTTATCATTTTGCCTATGAGTATTTCAGTATGTGTCTCTAAAAGATGAGGACATTTGAAAAAACTTCAAATAGTATTGTCACATCTCAAAGTAAAAATAATTTCTTAATATCAAATATGCATTGTAATATCTTATAATTTTTTTCAGTTTGAATGTGGACTTAAGGTTTGTAAATTGTGATTCTTTGATTATGTACTTTAAATTACTTTATCTAAAGATTTCTTCTCCATTTCATATATATATATGTAAATTTTGTTGAAGGTACTGGGTCGTCTTGTACAGTTTCTACAACCTGGATTTTACTCACTGCATGCCATTGGCATCGTCTAACATATTCCTCTGTTCCTTGTATTCCTATAAATGGGTCATTTGATCTGGAGGCCAGATATGATTCAAGTTCCAACTGGGGGTTTGGAGGCAGGACTACTTACTTGCAGTGTTTGAACTTCCATCAGGAGACACATAATGTCTGACTCCTTTTGGGACATTGTTAGCCATTAATGCTATTTGTTTAGAGACTTCAAAGTGATATTCTGTTATTCATTTTTGATTTATTACCTAGCATAATTCTACAAAGAGAAATTTCCCCTCTGAGGTACTGGTCATATTAACAAAGACAGGACAGATGCTTGATTCACTTTGACTATTTTTTCAAAATAATGAGGTAGTTCTCTAATAGCCTCCACACATGACTAACAAGGTTTTTAATTTGGAAGTGTAATTACGAACTCTTAGCAAGTAGGTTTCAACCCATGTTTCGACCCACCACAGTTTATGTCTCTACTGATGTAAGCTTGTGAGGACTGATTCGAGCTGGTTTCTGAGTTCTGCTGACAAGGTCCTCTATGAGGACTTCCTGGGCTCCTGGGATGACAAAATGTTCCAGGCCCGACTTGGACATTTGTTGCCTTAGACCTAAAACCAGTTATTTCTCCAACGGTTCCTTATTTCTTTAGTCACAAATGGTATTTAGAGATAAATGATGTTTTTAAGCATAGCGATACAGGACAGAAAAATCTCATCTTACACAAAAATCTATATATTCATAAAAGGCTTGTTTGTACTTAGAGTACGTATTAAGTCTATAGCAATATAGATCTGCTTTCTACTTGCAGGACTAAATGAAGATTTTATTTTTAAATATAAATATTCATTAATCCCCAGAAGCACCCTCTTCTCTAAAATTCTCTTTCCCTGAAGATATTAAAACACACACACACACCCAAAACCTCATGCTACTGGCATTTCAGATAATGTGACCATTGTTACTACTTTTCTACAACGTATGAAAGGTCTTTGAGTTTCTGGTTAATAACATGTGCTGTTTTAGTCTATCATTTATTAAACAAAACTATTTGCTTTTAATACCTAGTCAACTTTGTATGACTATGTAAATTATAAAACACCTTAGTAGAGATAATTCAAAATTTAGAACATTTTGAACTGCTGAATTTTCTTTTACTGGTATAACTTTTGGCAGTTGATATATGTTTCTGAGGGTTTCTTCTTCAGGCAGTACTGAAAAGCTTTTACTATGCAAAGTATTGTTGCAGGATGAAGCATCGAGGCCCAGAAGTGTGCTAGATAAAATCCAGTCAAATTGGGATGAAATTTTTTGTCCAGATGACTTAAAAAAACAACCAAACAGGAGAGATACAGTCAGGTCTGTGTTTTATTTTTTTTTATTTTTTATTTTTATTTTTCCTACTTAAGATGAATCTGAATATTTAAACTATTTAAGTTTTTTTGTTGTTGTTACAAATTAGTACTTTTTTTATTTTTTATTTTTTTTTATTTTTATTTTTTTTTCCATAATATTTTATTGTCAAATTGTTTTCCATACAACACCCAGTGCTCTTCCCCTCAAGTGCCCTCCACCATCACCACCAGCTGTCTTCCCCCCTCCTCCCTCCCCCCCAACCCTCAGTTCATTCTCAGCATTCAATAGTCTCTCAAGTTCTGCATCCCTCTCTCCCCCCAACTCTCTCTGCCTCCTCCGCTCCCCCTGGTTCTCCATTAGGTCTCTCTTGTTTTCCTGCTAGACCTATGAGTGCAAACATATGGTTTCTGTCCTTCTCTGCCTGGCTTACAGGTCTGTGTTTTAGATAGGAAACCACAGAACATCTCTACTCACTTGTATGTGGATTATCTAACAGAAATGTGCAACAAAGGAACAGGTAGCCATGAGAAGGGGGAAGCAAGTCATTCATTTGCTAGAAGTTCTGTCAATAAATCACATTCTCCTCTGGGTGATTACTGATAACATTCACCTAAGGGGAACAATCTTTCCATATCTAAATAAACATTTAGCTCACAAAGGCAAGTAAAAGCACTATGTACCTTGAAGGAGATTATTAGGAAGACCAGATAAACAATGAAATAGCACCTGATTATTTTTTTGTTGTTTTTCGCTTTAGAAAAACTGTTAATTAGTTACTAAACTCACCAGTCTAACCTCTACCATCCCCTCTCTAACACAGCTGCAGTCCCCAGAATCAACCCACCCCACTCCCAACAGTAAGAGCAACCGGCATTAGGGACCTGTGGGAAAAGCAGAATAGAGGGTGGGTGAGTGAGGAAGGTGAATCCTTCCTTCCTCCTTTTTTTTAAAGTAAGCTCTACACCCAGTGTGGGGCTTGAACTCATGATCCCAAGATCAAGTGTCATATGCTCTACCAACTCAGAGAGCCAGATGCTTCTATTTTCTTAGGTTTTCTAAAATAAAACAATGACAACACATTAAATAAATAGATTTCCATACCTACTTCAAACTAATAGCAACAGGACCATACAGATAATTTGTATTTACAATCCATGCTGAGTAGAATATTCTTATCTACCTTCCTCCAAATGTCACCAAGATACTAACAATTCATTTCACTTCATGGTTGTCTTTTGCTCCCTTTATTAGTTCTCCATCCAAAAGTGCAAAGCCTTCTGATTTTTGAAGGAGAGTGCTGGGTCCTGACCCCCTCTCTGCAGAAGGGCTGGTGCTCTTCCTAACGTCTAGTAAGTGCGGTGGCGCCAAAACACAAAAAGAATTCCATTCATGCTTTGCCATACATGCTTTTCTCTTCCCAATTCCTTCAGCTCCCTCTTTTTCTACAGGTCTAACTTCAACATATTCAAGCCAAATTTTTTTCAGGTGATCACACAGTTCACAGAAGTAAATTGATCTTCTTCCAAGTGTTAAACTTAGGGCTGGTGAGAGTATATCTAATGGTCTTAGCTTTTCTGTGGACACATTCTAAAATCCTAAGATTTCGTTATAATTTTTTGGCTGTCAATCTAGATTGCAATATACAAGTCCCAGCTCCTGGTTATTCAGAAATGTTTAGATAACACAAGGAATTTTTCTATCACTTTAAAATGATTTCATGCTCCCATTTTGATTCTTGAAAGAATCCTGGGAGGAAAACAGGGCAGGAATTATGGACTTCCCTGACAAATGTGGATACCTAGTCTTTTTTTTTTAATGTTTTTTTTTTTTAATTTTATTTTTGATACAGAGAGAGACAGAGCATGAGAGGGGGAGGGGCAGAGAGAGAAGGAGACACAGAACCGGAAGCAGGCTCCAGGCTCTAAACTAGGGGTCAGCACAGAGCCTAATGCGGGGCTTGGAACATGAGATCTGACTTGAGCCGAAGTCAGGAAGTCAGAGGCTTAACCGACTGAGTCACCCAGATGCCCCGGATACCTAGTCTTTTTGAAGGTAGGAATTAAAATAATTCATACAAGACATTGATGACAGAAATTGAAAAAGACCACAATAAATGGAGAGATATTCATGGATCAGAAGAATATTAAGATGCCCATACTACCCAAAGCAACCTACAGGTTCAATGCAATTCCAATGGCATTTTTTAATAAAATTAGAACATAAAAAATTGTATGAATCCACAGAAGACCCCCAAAAGCCAAAGCAATCCTGAGAAAGAAATAAAGCAGGAGGTCTCATGTCCCCTGATTTCAATTTTTAAAATTTTTAATGTTTATTTATTCTTCAGTGAGAGTGAGAGAGACAGACAGAGCATGGGAGGGTGGGGCAGAGCAAAAGTGAGACAGAATCCAAAGCAGGCTCCGTCAGCACAGAGTCTGATGTGGGGCTCAAACACACAAGCTGTGAGATCATGACCTGAGCCGAAGTTGGATGCTCAACCTACTGAGCCACCCAGGCGCCCCTCACGCGCCCTGATTTCAAACTGTATCACAAAGCTATATTAATCCAAACAAAATACTACTGGTATAAAAACAGACACATAAGGGTGCCTAGGTGGCTCAGTTGATTGAGCATCCGACTTTGGCTCAGGTCATGATCTCACAGGTTGTGAGTTTGAGCCCCACATTGGGCTCACTGCTTTCAGCACAGGGCCAACTTAGGATCCTCTGCTCATGCTCTTTTAACAATAAACATTTAAAAAAATTTTTTTTAAAAGACACAGAAAGCAATGGAACAGAATCGGGAGCCTAGAAATAAACCTACACATATATGTAAGATCAATTAATTTAAGAAAAGAAGGTAAGAATATATAACAGGGAAAGACTATCTCTTCCATGAAATGGTGATGGGAAAACAGGACAGCTACTTGCAAATGGAACTGGACCACTTCCTAACCCATATACAAAAATTAACTTAAAATGGATTACAGAGTTCAATATAGGATGTGAAAGCATAAAACTCCTAGAAGGAAACAGGTGGTAAGCTTGTTGGTCTTAACGTTTTTTGTTTTTGTTGTTGTTGTTTTTTTCAGATCTGACGCCAAAGACAAGGGCCACAAAAGCAATGACAGCAACAAAGCAAACTATAAACAAAATGAGACGGCAAACTACTGAATGGGAGAAGACATTTGTAAATGATTTAACCAATAAAAGGTTAATATCCAAAATATATCAAGATCTTCTACAACTCAGTAACAAACTAATCCAATTACAAAATGGATAGAGGAACTAAATAGACATTTTTTCCCCAAGACATACAGATGACCAACAGGCACATGAAAAGGCACTCAACCTTTTTGATGATGCCCATCATGAATCCAGGGAAATGAAAATAAAAAATCAAAACCACAATAAGAGATCACTGCACACCTGTTAGAATGGACAGCATCATAAAGACAAGAAATAACAAGTGTTGGTGAGGTTGTGGAGGAAAGGGACCCACACACACTGTTGATGGGAATCCACTGGCACAGCCACCATGGAAAATACTATGGAGTTCCTCAAAACATTAAAAATAGAACTATCATATGAACCAGCAATTCCACTTCTGGGTGTTTATCCAAAGAATACAAAAATACTACTTTGGAAAGACATATGCACCCCTATTTCACTGTGACATTACTTACAATAGCCCAGACAGGGAACAACCTACACGTCCAGGAATGATAAAGACGTGATACACACATAGACACACACACACCAGAGCTACTCGGCCACAAAAAAGGAAATCTTGTCATTTGTGACAACATGGATGGACTATGAGAGTTTTACACTAAGTCAGACAGAAATGACAAATAATTTCATTTATAAGAATGATTGACAAATGATTTCACTTATAAGAAAACAAAACCCAGACTCAGAGTGAACACAGTGGCAATTGCTAGAGGGGAAAGAGGGGGTGCCTGTGAAATGGGTCAAGGGGATCAGGAGGTACAAATTTCCAGGTATGTATCCTGGGGATGTAATACACAGCATGGGGAATACAGTTAATAATATTATATTAACTTTGTATAGTGACAGATAGTAACTAGATTTTATTGTGATCAGTTCCCAATGTATACAAATGTCAAATTACTACATTGTGTACATTTCAAATGAGTAGAATATTGCATGTCAGTTACATTTCAATTAAAAAATTTTAAATAATTAAAAAAAATTTTATATGTAATCTCTATACCTTACCTGGGGCTCAAACCTACAACCCAAGATCAACAGTTACGTGCTCCACCAAGTGACCCAGCCAAGCACCCCTCAAAATACTAATTTTAAGTTTACTAATTTCCAAAGACTCAGTCAAGAAAAATAAATGGCTAAGAAAGGTAAGTAATATCAAATTCTACAGAGTACAGAGAATGCACTGTGCAAGGTTTATTCTGTTTGGATATTCAGCATGTCTTTCACACGGAAACAACAGTTTATTCTTCTATAACCTGCAATCTGGTCTCCAGGTCATAAACACTTCTCTCTGCCATCCTTGCAGAAAAGGAAGTCAAACCATTGCCCTGTACTTTGTGGCTTTCAGTCATATTTTTAACCAGATCCCTGTGTGTCTAAAACCTGGTAAGTACAGCACCACTGAAAGTAGATAA
This sequence comes from Suricata suricatta, assembly GCF_006229205.1. Lineage (NCBI taxonomy): Eukaryota > Metazoa > Chordata > Mammalia > Carnivora > Herpestidae > Suricata > Suricata suricatta. The sequence continues at coordinate 36,652,879 of NC_043713.1, forward strand.
AGGACAATTCCAAAGTATGACCGTATCTGGGCCACCATATTTTGACATGGCATTTAAGTTTTATTTTAAAATGACTTTGCATTCACTGTCCTACCAAAAAATAAACCAATAACCACAATATGTTAATACATGATAGTTTTCATGATATTTGGATGGTCTTTCTGAAAAGCTGGCTATAAATCAATTTTGCCATCATGAGAAAGAAAAACAGAAACCCATGTATACCTCCAGCAGGCAAAGTCATGGTTCTGACTTGTCCATGGATAGGGACCTCAGAAAAAGGACAGCTTCAGGCCGGGGCCAGTGTATTGATTTTGTGTCTGTATCTAACAAGTGGTGGTGAGCAGGGGAGAGGTACAGCCAGTCTGTGCTTTGCATCGGTTATTCAGCCATATAAATTAGAAAGTGCATTTCTGCTTACAGAGACAAGCGGAATTTTATGGGAGAGACTTGAGTGTGCCTACTGAGCAAAGCCTGGATAAAGACTTGGCAGGCTCCACACCATGGAAATCAAAGCATGAATTCTATCACCTTACCAGTCACGGGCCCCTGAAACCCATTACAGAATATCCTACAATTTTATTATCCAAGAACAAATTTGGCAAGGTTTGTGAATTATCCCAGAGGAGCTTCTCTCTAAAATTTGACAAATAGAGAAGATGCCCTCTAGCATCATGTGTGGCCCTTGAGTGAAATTATTTCTTCCCTAATTCATTTTGTCTCTCGGCCCCACCCTAACACAAATAAATCACAGCCATACGTGGGGGTGGGAGTGGGAGGCAGAGCCTTCTCCTCATTTCCTCCCTTCACACATGGACTGATCACTCCCTTTTGAAGGAAACAGTGTTTCTTTGGGCAAGGCTCAGGATAAGCCAGGTGTCCCAGGATCCTGGCTCTGGTCCTGTTTTGGGTATGTGGCTATAAGGGGAAGAGTTTGAGAAATTAATTTTGGGAAGGAAGCATGTGGAACTTATTTTGATTTTGATTTCTTCCCCCTACAACTAACGTCTTGAGTCTGCCAGGCTTCCCAAGTTTAGTCACGACCATCTGCAGAAGAACAGCCCTCTCTAAGTGGTTGACTACTGTCTGCTGCTCTGTGAGGAGGCTCCGTTTGGCTTAGATTGAACCCAAACCCATTCTGAAGCGGAACCATTAGAATACCTACCTGACATAAGTTACCTGCTTTCTGCCACTCCGTAATGGAGTCTGAATGCAACTGGAAACTTCGCCTTCAACATAAAGGTTCTGAAAATTCATCCCCTGCTATGCCAATACATTCCATTCACACATTTTATACTGACATCTGACAGTTATACCCATATTTGTGACTGTCTGTCTTCTCCCTCATAACAATCTCTATTTTCAACGTGCTCCCCCCATCACTGGGAGAATATAGCTCTACCAGTCTAAGCTAAATACATGCAATTTGCCCTTCACCCAGTTTCATATCAATGAAAACAAAGGGCAGCCTGGAGAAGAGGTACAAAGAATGATGGGGATTTTTCTTTCACCTGAGAAACTTATTGGAGTTTGAGCATATAAGGACTTCGGAAGCCCTTATAATAATCCATACCCCAGGTGGCATCTTCATCTGGTAATGTTCAAAGAGGCTTCCCGCGAAGCCTGTCCTGCTGACCAGGTATTAACATTCCTTTCAAAGTGTCTCGGAAGTTGTCTCCATGCAACATGCCAAGGGGGAAGAAGTACCTGGAGCCATGAGAACACCTTTTATTTTAAATGTTTTTACATGTACTTATTTTTGAGAGACCAAGAGTAAGGAAGGGAAAGGCACAGAGAGAGGGAGACACAGAATCTGAAGCAGGCTCCAGGCTCTGAGGTGTCAGCACAGAGGCCAGCACGGGGCCTGAACTCATGAACTGTGATATGACCTGAGCCAGTGTCGGAAGCTTCATGGACTGAGCCACCCACGGGCCCCAAAAACACCTTTCCTTGACCAATTATTGGACAAACTCTTAGTCCAGGTCAAGGCCTTGCTTTTAGCTCTGATCTCACACAGTGTGTGTTCTTTTGCCTTCAGTTTTTAAGGTTTATCAAGGTTGGCCTATTCCTACCTACCAGGTAAAGGGTGGGGATGGGGGTAGGTTATTTCCAACACTTGCAAACATAGCTTTTGATTCAGAAATAATTTTGTGTCATGTTAACAGAAATACCAGTTCTGCAAATACATCGAAGCATTCACAAATATCACAAACGTTTACAAAGAGATTTAGCCAATCACTGGTATAACACTGAATATTTCCTTCTCTTACAAGTGACATCGTTCTAAAATAACCTATAAATATTCCAAAAATATGAAGCCAAAGGAAGAAACCCCAAAAGTTGTTCTCCAAGACCACTTCTGCATTAGAATCGATGTTATCAACTCAATCTGGGGGGCGGGGGGAGGAGATTCAGTCCCACAGCAGACACTTAAATCAGCGAGGTTTTGTTCGAAAAGCCAGTAACAACACTACATGACCAGATTCTGCCTGAGTGCCTCCTTCCTGGCTCTCTCCCTAACAAAAGGCGGATGTGAAATCTCCCCGTGGCTGTCCCTCATAATGAACTGGGCATCAGCAGGGAGTGACGCGTAAATGTGTCCCCTGAACCAGAAACTCCCCTGCTTTTCAGCTGTGCATAATTCATTCTCTAGCTTCAATACCGTGAGGGGTAGGATTTAAACATTCCACCAAGGAAAGACTATCTCCAGATAATTCCCAATTCATCACTTTCTCTTTACTTGTGACCTGAAGTGTGGGGGCAGGGACACAGCATTTGTCTGAGGAGGGCGAACAGGAGCAAGTGAGGCCAGAGTCAAAGAGGGTATCTCTGAAAGACAAACCCTGACAAGATGGAAGGCTCCCGGGAGAGACCTCACAGAACCCGGACTGAGTTTCATCTAAAATCGGGTATTAGAGCGTCCATTTAACTTGTGGAGTAACTGACGGATGCGTGGATTGTAGGGCTGGGATGAGAACTTAAGAGGTCACTTGTTGTCTTCAGGTAATAACAACACACAGATGTGCATCGGGTTTATTTTCACGCGGCTCTGGGACTCCGGTGTGGGACTGGACACACAAGGCGAGACTCACTCCTCCAGGCTCGGGTCCTCCCGGGAGGGCTCCGCCACAGACAAGGACGCCGACAAACGCCAGGACGTGGCCATGATGGTAAAACACACATATTTTGTTAAAACGGATATTGCGATGTATTTTCCCAAGATTAGGCTATTCACCACGGAAAACTAGTGAAGAAAACCAATGAAAGGTAACTTTAATATTAAGCTGCTTGGAGAAGCGCTGGATCAAACGTGAGTTTTATCAGAGGCCGGAGTTGCCTGCTTATAATTCCAGGCTTTTCTAGGCAGCCTACCATTGCAATTATTAATGTGCTCTTCAGTACCATCATCGCTCAGCGATAATGCTTTTAATGTGCGCACAAAGTTTCACTTAGTCTGACACTCAGAAGTCTTAACTCTAGCTAATAACTGCCACCTCTCAGTAAGAATGAACAGAAAATACTCTTTGTTTTCATGGTGCTCCTATCTTTTACCATTAACTGTTACTTTTAAAAATAGATTAAATTTGCTTTTGCTGTATCACTACAATATATCCCAAATACAATTTTTTTTTGAGAGAGAGAGTAAGAGAAAGCAAGCGAACTTGTGTGAGTGTGCGCGGGCAGAGGGGGAGTGGGGAGGGGAGAGACAGAGACAGACGGAGACAGAGACAGAGAATGAATCTTAAGCAGGCTCCAAGCTTAGCACAAAGGCTGATGCAGAGCTCAATCCCAGGACCCTGGGATCATGACCTGAACCAAAATCAGGAATCACACGCTTAACTGATTGAGCCACCCAGGTTCCCCCCACGCACTATTTTTTTTTTTAATAGAATGATTAAGGGGCACCTGGGTGGCTCAACTGGTTAAGCACCTGACTTTGGTTCAGGTCATGATCTCATGGGTTTGAGTTTGAACCCCACATGGGGCTCTGTGCTGACAGCTCAGAGGTGGAGCCTGCTTCAGATTCTGTGTCTCCCTTTCTCTCCGCCCCTCTCCCCTGCTTACACTCTCTCTCTCAAAAATAAACATTCAAAAAAATTTAAGATAGAATGATTAAAAGATTTCCCTAACCACCTGCACAAGGAGATTCTATAACTAGCCTTGAAAATCCACCTCTATTTTAACAGCTGTGTCATTATCTGCCTGAACCCCATTAGATACTATTCAGTAGGTGCCTGACTTAGCCTAACTGCCCACAATATTCTAAGTAGACCAAACAAATAAATACAACTTTCAAAACAGCATATATGGATTTTGATTTTTTTTTAACTTGGAATTAATGAGTCAATAGTTATGGCCCTGAAATGACTTGGAAACTTGGCTTTTATCCCAAGAATGAAGAGATTTTTGAATTCTAAAACAGTTCTTGGTGGCATGTGTGATGTTCACCGATATGAAACTCAGCTGCATACAACGAAAGAGTAAAAAGCTAAGGCTTTAACACACACACACACACACACACACACACACACACACACACCAGGCATACATTTCTTCGTATGGTCAGAAGTGCAGCTGATTATAGCTGATTGTATTTGCCTAAATGTCCATCTGTTTCAAACAGTGGGTGGCTTGGGCCATGCTCTGAAAATAATTTCAATGACCCAGAGCTCATTCCCATGGCACAGCGCTTGGCTGATTTCCTCAGGGCACCAACTTTTGCTCAGTGCTCCCCCCACCCCCGCCCCCAACTTGGCTTCCAGTCCATCCACTCGTTCTTGACCATATGCCTTCTGTTTATTTTCCCAGCCCTACTTGGTCCTGTTCCCTCTCACCCTGACCTTAGCGCTCCCAAGAGCCAAGTCATTGCCAGTCAGGTCCCAAGCACTTCCCCTCCCCCACATAACCCCAGGTCAACCTTTTGAGACATGGGTGTTGCACCCACCATGGTGGACAATCATGCTCAGTTATTAATCCATCATGCATAAAATTAGGTGCATGAGGTACAGCAAAAGAGTATGTGATGAACATGCCAACACCAGGCAAAGTTGTTGTGTGGCAGGTCAACTGTTATTTGGTATTGTCCATCTCCCCCTTCCGGATTCTGAGCTACGGTGTGCTTTTGGTAGTGCTGACTCCTCCTCAGGTACTTAGTACATTCAGCTGTCTGCTTTCTCTAAACCTTCCCATTACCAAAAAACAAATGAGAGATGAATGAGAGATGATAGGGTCAAGGATAAGCCTTCAAGGCCTTAAGCAAAGAAAGCGGTCTCTCCTAGCACTTGGCACCTGCATCTCATGCTTCGGGTTCAGCTCAAATCTACCTCCTCAGCAAGCCCCCCTGCACATCCTCTGCAGGGGCCTCCTCCAGATATTCCACATCACACTGTTCTTCTCTTTGAGCTACTAACACAGTCTGTCATGATCTCATCTGTTTGTTGTCTGTCCACCAACGCCTGCCCCCACAATGTAAGCTCTATGAAGGCAGATCGTCTACAGAATGTATTTTATTTACTACTGTTATCTTCTTTGTCTAAAGTTGGTACAAAGTGGGGGCACAACAAAAAGTAAATACCCAATGAATGTATGTGTGGGAGAGTTTCGTTGGGAGGGGACGTTCACAGGGTGCCTGGAATCATACCTTGTAAGGCAAGGTATGTGCAAGAGTTAGGAGGGAATACATTAGGGTTGAGCCGATTCAAGGCCTCATTCTTCTAGATTCAAAAAAGAATCATGCAGAGCAGTGCCATTTTTCAGGTCTCCAACACGGACATGAAAAGTTCAGTCGCTGTAGTGCAGCTTCATCGAGAGCACTGATCTAGGAATCGGGAGCACTGGCTTCTAGGAGCCAGATTTGTAGACTTGGGACACATGTGTCTCATCTCTTCAGCTGTCTTTTTCTTCACTGGCGTAGGTAACACATTTTCTCATTTCATCTGCACAGCAGTACTGTGGGATAGCTATGGCTCTCATGCCATCAGGTAGGAAAAAACATGGACTCTGGTTTAGTGACCTGTCCACTCACGCTGAGTCACAGTACAGGGATTTGGAGCTGGGGCTGTTTCTAGGATTCTTGGTTTTCTCAACAAAGCCCCTTTCTACTCTGTTATGTCATTAGAGTAAGTAGGAAGAAAAAAGAACTCCAAATGGGACACAATTGTGCTCTTCAATAAAACCATTTTTGCTTCTTATAGCTCTACCGAGACCTCATTGTACATTTTCACTTTAACCAAATGAGTTTTACTGAAGAAGAGCCCAAAATGTAGAGATTTGGGTGACTACTTAGTTTACTGCTGGGAACGATTTTTGGCTCAAAAACCTGTCAGCTGTAACATATAAATATGCTATGCCAATATTTTAGGAATCACCATAGTTTACATTTCTGATTACTACTGATCTAGGATTCAAGTACCTCAAAATTTTTTTGTATTAGTTTAATCAAAAAGGATAGATAGGCACCTGGGTGGCTCAGTCGGTTAAGCGTCCGACTTCGGCTCAGGGCAGATCTCACGTTCGTGGGTTCGAGCCCTGCGTCAGGCTCTGTGCTGACTGCTAGCTCAGAGCCTGAAGCCTGCTTCTGGTTCTGTGTCTCCTTCTCTCTCTGCCCCTCCCCCCTCATGCTCTGTCTCTCTCTGTATCAAAAATAAATAAAACATTAGAAAAAAATTTTTAAAAAAAGGATAGAGATCAGGTACACATTACTGCTTATAATTTTTTTCAACCCTAATAAAAGACATTAGTGTCTGACTACATGTTTAGAGAAATCTATTTGAAAAAATACATCTCTTGGTATTTCACTCTTAGAAGCTTATCCAAAGTTCTTTATTGTGGTAAAATCCACTTTTAAACTCATGAGAACTTGGGGAGCCTGGGTGGCTCAGTCGGTTGTGTGTCTGACTTCAGCTTAGGTCATAATCTCACAGTTCGTGGGTTCGAGCCCCATGTTGGACTCTGTGCTGACAGCTCAGAGCCTGGAGCCTGTCTTCGGATTCTGTGTCTCCCTCTCTCTCTGACCCTCCCCTGCTCATGCTGTCTCTCTCAAAAATAAATAAAACATAAAAAAATAAACTCATGAGAACATTTTGAAATGGAAATGGAAAGTGAAACACCATAAAATTAAGCCTAAAAGGATGAGGGATGTGCATGCCAGTGTTAAAATATATGCTGGTAAATCTGACTTCAAAGTGGCCAATGTACATCCATCCCCCTTCAGCCCTGTTAATGTTGTTTAGTCTTAATTCTTCTCATAGTAGACTCTGACACAGAACCAAAATGGCCAATTGGGGTAACATTATACTTCAAGTATAACATTAAACTTCATGAATATTACATAAATGAGACAAGGTACTGATGAACTTCTACAACAAACCCACACCCCGCCCTGGAGAATATTCTGTGAATTACATACAAGATGGCCACATATTAGAAGAACAGGAAACATAAATTTCAGTTATTTAAGCTAAGATTTGTAATGTTCAGCCAAATGGGTGTTTCAATAGGGGAATGCTATCAAAACCAGGCACACTCTTTTGTCATCAGTTCACCAGGCCATCGTTCCAAAACTTCCTTTCCCAGGTAAAAGGATTCAGACTGTTCAGAGAATGGATTTCTTCCTATCTTCCTGAATCCTACCCTAGAATCACAGTTCATCCTTCTCTCCTGTCCCTGATTACTCTTGTTTGGGCAACAAGATAGCAATCCTATCTTCCACAATACTGGAGTAGAAGAGGTATTTGTTATTTTGTTTTGCATTTGTTTTTTTAATGTTTATTTTTGAAAGAGAGAGGGATGGGGGGAGGGGGAGAGAGAGAGAGAGAGAGAGAGAGGGAGGGAGGGAGGGAGGAATGAGCAGAAGAAAGGCAAAGAGAGAGAGGGAGACACACAATCGGAAGCAGGCTCTAGGCTCTGAGCTGTCATCACAGAGCCCAATGTGAGGCCCCAACTCATGAACTGTGAGATCATGACCTGAGCTGAAGTCAGGCACTCAACTGACTGAGCCACTCAGGCACCACTTGTTTTGCTTTTAAATCAATAAACTCATTTACCATTTACTTACTGTAATGAAGAGACCTAACAGACTTTTGTTTTTATCAGATGTACCCAACAAAAATCAGTTTATACACACACCATACAACACCTCTTCTCTTCACTCTCCTTTCTACTGCTTTCTTACAGGTGGAAAGTTAAAACGTTTTGTGCCACAGTGTGTTAAGACTATAATTCTCAAGACAAGTGCAGATACTGAGCATATGAGTCAAGAGTGGATAAAACTTGTGCCATGTCCAAGCTGAACCAGGTACAGCAACAACAGAAGCAGATACATGGTAAAACCCTTGGGTCTGGGAAAGAATGGAAGCATAGAAATTTCTTGAATTGAAGTTTCCTTTCCTTTTTTTTTTTTAAGGTTTATTTTTGAGAGAGAGAGAGCACAAGCAGGGGAGGCACAGAAAAAGGGGGACAAGGATCTGAAGCGGGCTCCATGCTGGCAGCACAGAGCCCAACGTGGGCTTGAACTCAAAACCTACGAGTTTATGACCTCAGCGAGATTACGAAGTCAGATGCTCAACAGACTGAGCCACCCAGGTATCTCTGAGGCCTCCTTTTCTGATTCGCATTTCTATTGTATGAGGATTTACAGGAGCAAATGACAAAATTTAATATACTGTTGTCATTTAACAAATGTGGGGGATCATGGTCTCTACTGGGTTCAGAATGTTTTGTTAAACTTGAGAAAACTAAAGACTGAAAAAAAACCAAGTGATTCATGAGTATTCAGCACTAATTAAGGGAAAGCAAATTACTTAAGAGAAGCCCTTATGAACTTTTGACTAAATAACGAGAGCTGTTACTATAGACAAAGTCTGAAGAATAAGAAGAATTGGTGGAGGAAATCGTGCTAGAATAGATATTATGTGTTAGGAGTTACCTAGTATTTGAGCCGGTATGAACGAACGAAATTTGGTAAAGTGCATCCCCATTCTGTCCCCATGCCTAGTTGTTTAGTTTCTAGGTTTAGTTTCTAGAATTAATTTGTCTTAGAGACTTTAAAACATTTAAGAAATAAATTCGAATTCAACAACTGAGCATACCTTTTGTTTGTTTTTGACTCCCCAGACTTAAACACCTGATATTACACTGGTTGACCCAAGGTCTTCAAGACCTAGTTTACATTATTTCAGTTTTGGCTATTGGCAGTATACTAAATATAATAAACCTAATACTATAAAATACTGACTCTATACATATTTATGTGTGTACATATGCTACAAAAGAGTCTTATTTTAAGATTAAGAGTTTTTGTTTGATTAGGCAAAGTAAAGAAACTCATAGTGGGAGGTTAGTAAAAAAAGAAAAAACCAAACAAAAACATTTTCCCCCCCAAATTTGAGAGAGAGGGAGACAGCACAAGCAGGAGAGAAGCAGAGAGACAGAGGGGGAGAGAATGCCAACCAGGCTTTGAGCTGTTAGCACAGAGCCTGACACAAAGCTCCATCTCATGACTCATCAGCCATGAGATCAAGGGTCAGATGCTTAACTGACTGAGCCACTCAGGTATCCCCAAAAAACTCATTTTTTTAAAGGCAGATGTCAAAAGTGCTATTTTTAAAAATATTTTTATATTAAATCAGTATTTTTGCACTATGGAAAAAGTAGAAATAAAAGACATCTTTTACCTTTTATAGGAGTGTATGGGGTATGTGTATGAATTTTATATGCACGTATTAAAATGGTGTATATACATGCACATACACACACACACACACACACAAATATATATACATACAATGGGTTGAAGAGTGACCCTCCAGAATTCACATCCACTTGAAACCTTCATATATGATCTCATTAGGAAAGAGTCATGGCAGATGTATTTAGTTGGAAGTTATACTAGATTAGGGCCCTAAATTCACCAGTTTGTATCCTTAGAAGAAGGCCATGTGGAAACCAAAAGACACAGACACACAGGAAAGAAGGCCATGGGATAACAGAGACGGAGATTGGAGTGAGGTAGCTACAAGCTTTGGAGGGAGCACAGCTCTTCTAGCATCTTCATTTCAGACTTTCAGTCTTCTCAACTTTGAGGAAATAAATTTCAACCTACCCACTTTGTGGTAATATGTTAAAGCAGCCTTGGGAACCAATATGGCCCATATACACTTTTGTACTAATCAACTTGCTCCTTTTAACATACTGGGAACACTCTTCTGTCTTCATGTGTAATACGTGCACTACATTTCATTGTATAGGTGTACCACAATCTACTGGCTTCCAGAATTTTTATGGTAGCATGTTTAATTCCAAGAACTTCTAGTTTGGTCATTTCCTCTTTTTCAGTTAATTATTATTTCAAGACATCAGAACTGGAGGTCACTTAAATGCTGATAATGACCAAACCATTGTTGGCTCACATAAAGAGACAAGGACATTTTTTCATGTTCCAGAATTCTTCAGGTGATTTTTGGCAGACATTCAGCTGTTTGCTAGTAAGAGTCCTTTAAGCCGAATGGACATTACTGGTTCTGGGCTCCTGTGTTAACAGGAAAGGAAACAAGCAATCATCGTATTTAAAAAAAACAAAAGTCATGTCCTTGGCCATCATAAACTAAGGGAATCACAGGATGTCCTCTCTAATGGTATTTGGCTTCCTTTCACGGAACAACCTCAATTAAAGCAAAAAGAACACACTCAATTCTCAAGTGATATTTGAGTGGCTGTGACCTGCTCAGTCCCAACTAGAACACTGAAAATAATCATCTATAACCTAGATTGTAAGATTACTGCCATCATGGAAGCAGTAACTCATCTGAATCTGGCCTGAAGGTTTTGCAAGAAGATGAATAAATGACAGAGGAAATAAGTTAAACTCACAAAATGTACTCGTTGACCTAGGGCATTGGTGAAGTCAAAATTATATTTTATAATATTTTTGGATTTTGAAACATACATGGTTAAGAAAATTTGACTCTTAACTGCGAGGATTCTGGAAGCTAAGCATCCCACTCTCTCAAAAATCACAAAGTCCCTCAGCTGATTCTTTCAGGTAAACCAAAGACCTTACTGGACATTTGTTTCCCAGTTTCTCAATTCTACTTAAGGTAATTTCTTCTTGGGGGTTTAGAGAAGTCTGGAGTCAAACCAACAACAACGAAGATACCAGATTAGGAGAATGCATTGTGGAAGAGTTGGGGGATGTTTGCCTATGAATTAAAAGAGAAAAAAAAAAGAGGGCATCCAATGCTTAAATACCCTGGGCAGTTTTTTTTAAAGTGTGAACATTGTTCTCTTTGCAACCTTTAAAAAAGAAAACATTTCTACACACATATTCCTCAAACTCAGGAGTGTAAAAGTTGATCCAACATCAAGGGGACATTCAATACAAAGAAAGTATCTACGTAATCATTGGGTTCTTCGCCACAGAAAAAAACATCCGCCAGCTATCAAGATGCCAAAGAAAACCTACCTCTAAAATTTAACTCACTTATATGCAAGTTTTAAACTGGGTGTAGTTGTTTCCCACTTCCCCAAAAAGTAGAATGATACTGTTATCTTACCTTTTTAAAGTCTATTTTAATAGAGTCTGTTAATATATACTTACAGAGAGCCGGACCTAACTGCTAGAAAAAGCACTGTGACAAAGACCAGGTAGATCAACGCTTTTTTCTTGGGGAGTTTGTATGCAGGTGAAGAACACAAGACCTGTATCCGCTAAAATCTAATGGAAGACTATATTATAATATCTAGAATCCATTTTTTATAATCCTCTTAGTGACAAGAAGATAAAACACCTCATTTAAAAAAATAGGCAACTGATTTAAGCAGACACTTCACTGAAGATACACAATACACAAATAACCACATGGGAAGACGCTAATATCATTCATCTCCAGGAAAATGTGTATTAAAATCTCCATGAGCCTACCCCTACACATCTGTTAAGGATTGCCAAAATTTACAAGACGGATAACACCAAGCGTTGCCCAAGAGGTGAAGCAAATGGAACTCTGGTGCACTGCTAGCAGGAATGGCATGGCCACTCTGGACATTTGCAGTTTCTGAAGGTGGACTTTGACTCAATCATTTCCCTCCCAGGTATTTACCCCAGAGAGATGAAAACACATATTCCCATAAAGACTTGTACATGACAATTCATACAAGACTTATCCGTAATTGCTAAGAACTGGAAATAACCCAAATGTTCATCAACTGGTGAATGAGAAAATACGGGGTAGCCATAAAATGGATTGCTACTCAGCAGCCAAGAGTGACGACCTGCTGATAAACCCAATCTGGATGAATTTCAAACTTTTGCTGAGTATTAGAAGTCAGACCCTACAGAGTACAATGTGCATGGTTCCACTGACATCAGATGTAACCTACTGGTTGGTGACATGTAAGCAATCACCAATATAGAGCAGTGATTGCCTGGGGCCATGGACAAAGGGTATCAGGCATCTTTTGAGAGTGACGGCTTCAAGGACAAATATGCTGCCCCACTGTACCATATACTTTAAATGGATGCAGTTTAGTGCATGTAAGTTAATTCTTCATAAAGTTGATAAGAGGGAAAAGGCTACTGTGTTTGGAGTTTTTCTCCAGATTCAATTTGGACTTTTAACTAACATCTGCTACATGCCAGGTATTGTACCAGGTACTGAGGCCACAAAGATCATAGATTATTATAGAGAAAGGGTGACAGAGTAGACTGGAACTCCCAATGACAATACTAGCTGACACTCCTATTCTGTTCTGTTCTATTCTATTCTATTCTATTCTTTGTGAGTGATGGACAGAACATGTATGCAAGCAGGGGAGAGGGGCAGAGGGAGTGAGAGAGACAGAATGTTACGGAGGCTCCACATTCAGCAGAGATGTGAGGCTCAATCCCACAACTCTGGGATCATGACCTGAGCTGAAATCAAGAGTCAGATGCTTGACACACTGAGCCAGCCAGTTTGCTCCTACTAGATGACATTTTAAGAGATGTTTACTTTGCACCAGTCACTGCTTGGTATATTTTATATTCCACAGTTCATTTAAATCCTCAGTAAGAACCCTGTGAGGTTGATGCTATTATTATTTCCATCTGCACAAGAGGACAATGAGGCTTAAGAGGCTAAAAAGTTTGCTCTAGATCATCTCGTTGGAAAAAGGTAGAGCTGGCACAGAGAGTGTCTCTCGCCAGAGCCCAAGCTTTGCTCACTACACCTCCCTGCTTCTCAAATAGAACCCGAGATTGTGAAAACCCCAACTGTTCTGAGGTGGACTAGGAATGGAGGTGCCGGATGGTGCAGGCCATCTGCGCAGTCCACTCCACGTTCTGAACTGGGGTGGAGACAGCAGTGACACAGTCATCACACAGGCTAGGAATATGTTTACTGTTATTCATGCTGACGCCTTTAAAGTCAACGTTATGACAATGCTATCTGCAGGTCAGAAATCCCAGGGAGAGAAAATCCTGGCTTCTCAAACACCAAACCCGCTTTTCAATTTACTGTGCACTGCTAGCCCCACTAGGGGATTTTGTCAAGACTTACAGGTCCCTGTTCCCTCTGCCATGAGTCCCCCTGCCTCACTGGCTGATGGCTCTCCTCTCTTTCTCCTCCCCTCCAGAGAACTAGTGTTGGAGGGGCAGATTCACTCTGCTCCCAGACACAGAAAGAGAGGGGTCAGAGAGCGAGGAGGGAGAGGCTGGCACACACGTCTGGGAAGCCCTCACGCTATACCCACCTAGCACCCCCTCTTCCCCACCCTCCTTTACTAGCAAGACATTCAGCCCACAAACTCCACAAGCTTTCTATTTCACGGTTATTGATGGTGAGCAGGTCCCTATAGCTGGAATAATGCACTCAGAGTTCCCCTTTTGTTTATTCCTAATTGGTCAGTCTCCATGGGGATTCACTCAGCCTCACCCAGACTGGTGGGTGAGGGGGCTGGACGAGCAGGAAGGTACTGTGAATGCAGATGGCCAGTTTCCTGCTGGCATGGCACTATCGCAGGGGTCACACTAAGGCCAGATATTGCTCAATAACTTCCAGAAGGTAGGAGGCTGGTCAAAGAGCTGGGGAGGCCAGACGACGGCAGCAGAGTGGTAAAAAAAAATGGCACCAACATGGTACCTCCAGCTTTAGGGCCCACATAGCATCTCACACACAGCAGGTGCTCAAACGAAGAGAAAACCAAAATTCCAAGGGGTATCGAGACAGAAATCTCCCAAAGGATTATTCTGTAGTGAGTACAATATTGCTGGAGCACGTAAGCAGGCCGGACACATCACAGATCAACAAAGGCAACGGCTCCAGAGTGGCCGGGAGAAAATGAAACAAAATCTGGACTACGGGTCGCTATATGCAGCCTCACGGGGCAGATGCTGGAGAAACACATTTCATTTCTGATCTGTGACCTTTCTGAATGTCAGAGTAGTACCTCCATTAGGCAATTCTTTAATATCATCCATGTGACTTCACAAAGTCTGTATTTTGAGATGCTTCCCTTCATATTTCAGCATGAAAACCTCATGATTTAAAGGAACACTAGTTAAGAAAATTATTTTAACGTTTACTTATTTTTGAGATAGAGACAGAGAGACAGAGCTTCAGTGGGGAGGGGCAGAGAGAGAAGGAGACACAGAACCTGAAGCAGGCTCCAGGCTCTGAGCTGTCAGCACAGAGCCCTATGCAGAGCTCAAACCCATGAACCGTTTAAAATCGTGACCTGAGCCAAAGTCAGACTCTGAAAACTAATTTGGTGCTATTAAAGTATTAAATGAACCACCACTGGTGAGGCAGTACATTTACAGAATTCCAATTGAAAAACAAAACGGCACACATGTACTTATCTGTGCAGTTACCACCATTATTAGTTTATCCCCTTTCAGTTTCTCTGTGCACATCAAGTAAATGGCAATAGACAGTCTCATTTTCCTTTCTGTATAAAAGTACACTATACTATTTTTAGCCAAGTGATGGTCAATGCAACTATCATAAAAATCTGGAGATCAAAAGAGATAAGCCGTTTACTCTTCTCATGTGACTGTCAGGATAAAGGAACTTCCCCACGCAGGTCCCTCGACATTGCTCAGACTTGTGCCTCATGGCTGTATTAAAACTTCTCCACAGAGGTCATGGTAAGGGACACACACACACACACAGTTTTTATTTACAATGCTCCATTTCTGAAAGCCTGTAAAAATTACAGGGTTGATAACTGCACTTCTGCTGGGTATTAGGACAATAATCATAAATATCGGAGTCAAGTGTGGGTCCCCCCCTTTTCTCAGATGCCTCCTGCCAAGTACTATGTGGCAGCCTGCTCTCCCTGACCCTAGGGGCTTTACGAGGAGGGGCTGTGCAGTATTTGTCTCTGCCCAGCAGTACAGTGGAGAAGAAGTCAGTAAGGTTACAGAAAGAATGGATTCTTAAGCATCTATAGGAATTTGGACTAAAATCCCAATTACTGGGTAAAATCCAGAAGTGGAAATTTTAAAAGCTAATTAGCAACAACTTGAAAACATGTTTTGGTATTTCAAAGTGACAAAAGGAAATAGATGTGGTGGGAGGTGGAGCCCAGTTTGGAAGCTTCACTTTCTCCTGATGTGTGGACCACCAAATGCAAATGCTGCAAGTAATCATGGGATTGGGGGTTCTTAGATAAAGGGATACTGTTATTTATTATCAAAGCGACACTGAGCATGGGAAAACATCCCTGAAATGCTCAGGCCTCTGGCAATTTTGACAAGTTACCTCTCAGGGGTTTGCTAGGATAGGATGACACTCAATAAAAAATTAATGTCTTTAAAGCAAAGCAAAACAAAAACAAACACCACTTCTGGGATCAGAGAAAGCTAACAAAGAGCACTGGAAGAGAAATTTCAGGCTTATGCAACAACCAACAACACGGACCATCAACCCTAGAGCCAATTCTCTATGATAGATGACAAGTTATATAGACTACCAGTGCACACTATACATTAAAATTTTTTTTAACATTTTAATTCATTTTTTGAGAAGACTAAGCATGAGCAGGGGAGAGGCAGAGAGAGGGAGGCACAGAATCCAAAGCAGGCTCCAGGCTCTGAGCTGTCTGCACAGACGCCAACATGGGGCTTGAACCCACAAACCGTACAATCATGACCTGAGCTGAAGTTGGCCTCTTACCCAACTGAGCCATGCAGGCACCCCCTCAGCACACTGTACATTTTTAACTAACTTTTCTCTCTCAAATCTCTTGCCCTTTTCCTCTCTGTTCCAAGTCATGACCAAAATCAGATTCCTCTGGCATACTCTACCTCTTGAACCAAGTCATGTCTAGAAATAACAAAGACTGAACTCTAGCCATATTTTCCTTAGTGGATAAACTATACAAAGTACCCATCACTGAAAGAAGCCATAGCAGTTTGACTATCCTATGTATATATTACCATCTTCTCGCTTTTAGAAACAAACAAAAAAAATCATGCCTAAAGAATAGAGTGAAATTCTAATTAGCCATGGCAGACCCGATACAAGTTTTTTTTTTAAGTAACCTACTAAGAAATTATTTCTTAGTGGCCTATAAAAACTGTTTAATCTTTATCCCACTATTTTCATTAAAATAAGTGATCACTCTTTGGGGATGCATTTAACAAAAACATCTTGGAGAAATTTCTTGATTCATATTGTAGGTTGAAAGGTGGGTAATTTCAGTTTTTGCCTGTGAATTATACATTTCCATTTTGAAAGAATTTTCCCAGGAAAATACAAGTTCTAAAGGCCGAAAATACTGAGATAAACCATCAGAAGTTTGAAATGAACTAAGCAGCAAGATTCCTATGATACTGATGGGGTGTGTGTGGAAGGTTCTAGGAAAGAGGGCCACTGGAATAGCACATAAGATGCCAGGGAGCAGGACACATCCAATTTAGCATCACAGAGCCTGACACTGAATAGCAGTCTATGAAGTCAGGAAGAATAAAACTATTCTAACTATATATACTCTAGCATATTTCATTGTGAAGAAAGATGCTTTTCACAAGAGAGGAACAAATTGACTTTTTTTTTGAAGTGAAATGTACACAATTCAAAAGTAAACAAATCTCCTCAATCCAGGTTAAAAGCTCAGACTGTTCTAGAACCTGCCATCACGGGGATCACCTTCTAGCCATACAAGGCACTGGCTCTGGAGCCATATGGAGTGCTCCAGGGAGCTTCATCTGAGAATGTCTGTACATTTACTGGCCTTAAGGGACTCAGAAGGATCCTTCACAGTGAAGGATCACATACCCTTGCTTCTGAGTTTGGGAGGATTAGAACAGTGCCCACTCCATACACTAGCCACCTCTTAAAGCTCTACAGCTAACTATGAACTGGGCTTCTACAAATGCAGAAGTCACTGTCCGAGCTAACTGCCAGTCCTGTTAAGGGACAAAGCTGCGTTGACTGCTTCTACTCCGGGAAAGAGGACTCTAGTCAGGAACATATACCTAGATCTCTAGGGCAGGGCTCAAGATTTCGCTCAGGGCAAATTGAGTATTCTCTAGCAAGTCTGGCCCTCTAGGGTGGATCACTGGAGGAATCCCCGTTTCCTTCCAATTCCCATTTCAAAACAGGAATGCTGTTTTCCCATTAGCCCTCAATTTTCAAGTTCTGACTACCCTGCCTTTCCATTCCTCTGCCTTAATCTTCAACTACTGCCCAACATGCACACCTTGCCAGGCCAATGAAAATTCTGATTCTAAAGCCTATACTCCTGTCATCAAAATTTTTGGTCTTCTCCAGTGTTTTTTAGTTTCCTAGAGCACAATGGCTTTGAGGGGATCTTTTTCTACTTTGAGTCCTTGTAGACGGAGGCAATGCAAACGACTTCTGCTATTAGATCAAGCCAAATATTCACAGCAAGGTAAATCTGTTATACAAGGAGTTGCTTAGACATCGGACTTTGCTCCAACTCAAGATCCTTCAGGGGCATCTAGCTCAGACCTTGGGCCAGAGAACACTCTCAGAAATTTGTCGAACTGTCTAAACCATATGGAATATTTACATTAGTCCCAATATTTCCTCCTCCATTCATCTAAGGCATTATTCATCGAAGCTTCAAGAAGTCCTGTCAATACAGAAAAGATACCGCATATGGAAATCAACCTCCTCAATTCAGAGGACCACCTCAAGCCACTCTTGTGCTAGGATATAGTGGCCTGTAAAGAGATACAACCAGTGAAAACCACTGCTGAATATGGGTGAGCATCTTAACACAGGTGCCCAGAAGACCAACCCCCTAACAGAAGTTCTGACAACTCTGAAGCAAAACTTAACATTAGGCACCTAATAAGCACCAAGTAATCCTCTGATTTTCACAAATGTGAAGAAAAACATTAAGGACAAAAACCATGCTTTCTGAAAAGTTCCTATGACAAGTAAACCCAGATGATACTATTACGTGCCTAAGAGACCAGCAAAGCTAGACGTTTGCTGTCTGCAGCTGCTGTTGTGGGGAGTAAGGGGCGGACATCTACATTCTGGTCCGAGCAAGCCGTGTTACGACAGCCTCTATGAAACGGAACATGCCTTCACAACTCTCTTATACACACGCGATGTTTTTTATTTTTCTTAAGAGTTCATTTTTCAAAAGTGGCAATGTTGGGTGGGAAAGCCAAGGTCTTAGGCTTAAATTTTAAGATTTGCCTTTCTTTACAGTCCATTTCCTGGGGCCAAGTCTTTTTTTTTTTTTTTTTTTTTTTTAAGCATTCAGAAACATATGCTACTGTAGCTTCATGTTCAAACACCCTTGTGGAAATAGTCCCCCGGACTTATACGTTCATTCTTAAAAGACTGGAGTATGCAAACAAAGATGCAGTGGGCAGAGGGCCAGTTAATAAATTTCATTTCCTACTAGCATCTGGATGAAACAGAGCTACAGGGAGTAGCTTCTCCAGGGAGAGCCAGAGCAGAACTCATTCGCTCTGTGAATTAAGCAGTGTCACCTCAGATGGCCCACACCACATTTATTTTTTAAGCAGCTCTTAAAATATATGGATTTCTAGTGCTCATAAATGCAGTGAGGAAGCTGGGTCCAAGGCAATCACACGGTAGTGAACATGAATGGTGGAAATATCCGCACAGCCCTGCTGAGCCATTTTTGCACTGGCTCCTTTCAACTGGAATTACTAATGAGAATAATTTCCGAAAGGTAACTTGCTCTTCCTATCAAAGTGCACACGGGTTTCAATAATGGTGTACCACCCTCTCGAGTCCAGGCTATAAAAATGGGTTTGTTTTACACAAAGAGATACCTGGGATGAAGATAATTTGGGTCATGAACCATATTTGACCCTTATCTATAAACAATCTAGGGCAAAAGTCATGAGAATAATGTCTTTTGCTGGGAAGACAGACCATGTGCCCACTCCATGGTGCTGGAAAGAAGTTTTGTTTCCTAGGTGTCCTCTCCTCCTCTCACCTATGCTAGCTCTTGTGCTAGAGCTCCTGGAAGATTCCTTTTCAGTACTAGTCGCATTCGTCTCGTATTTAAATAGATCTTTTAAGAAAGTCTTTGTCTTAACTGGTCAAAGCTAATGAGCAAATACAGAAAATAAAGCCAAAGGTAAGGGAACTGCTGGTGAAGAAGTCAGCAAAGGAGCCAGGAAAAGAACTCCCTCTGATCAATCCCAGGGCTCTCGCCTTACCCAGGCATTCGATGGGACTCAAACAGAACTCTTCGGCCCATATAATTTTGGAGGGCTATCATGAACCCACCACCAAAGTAGGCTTTATTTGGTTAAATTTCTCTACTTGGGCTTTCACAGTACCTTCCAAGTCTCCTTAGCAATTACATGGCAATATTATTCCAGCCTCAGGATGCCAAAGTAATTATGGAACACTTCCTGGATAGAAAAATGTCTCACATTTTTCCTTCCCCTATACCCCTCCAAAAAAATATATGGTAGTTATACTACATCGGCCATCCACTTCGAAAGGAAAGCAGACCAAAGAAAATATAAGGTGCATCTGTCTTAGCGGACACCTTTTGTATAATTTAATACCAATGCCACTTTGGAGGATTCCTTCTTCATTTAACCTATGACATCTCTCACTATGGTGTCCAATAATCCTATTATATAAAATACAAATGCAATAATGCTCTTACTGACTTCAGAATTTGTCCAGTCAGATCTTCTTTAAACTCAGTTTTGTTTTTCATAGAATTTCAGGTACCATTACAGGGACTCAAACTGTGAATAATTTAGGACATGGAAATAACTTAGATTGAATTTAAAAGGTAAATAAGATTTTATTTTATAGCAACAGTTTGTCACCTAAAGGTAGCATTTAGACTTTCTGCCAAGTAATTTTCCATTGCCATTTCAAGTTTGTTTATATGAGTAATAAAACCCAACTAGGCAACTTCCTTTGGCGTATGTGGTAAAATTCGAACTCTGTCTTACAAGCAGCTGCTACTTATATGGTAGAAATCAAATCATTTAAGAAACGAGCGCTTCAAATGCACTACCTGTAAGAATGGTTTTAAGAAGTGAGGTTTAAAAGCAACTCAGGGTTTGGGTTTTTGTTTTTCAATTCTATTTTAGGCTTTGGAATGTGTACAGGGAAAGGTGGATGAGTAAGGGAAAGCAGGGACCCAATGTTCCATTCACAAGGATCTCCAAAAGGAGACAGTCTCAGAAGTCGTGGACCAATTTTGGTTTATATAAAGAGAATAACAAGTCCTTGGAGTCTGTAAGGATGCCATGTCAACCTATTAGCTGGAACCATAAGGCATGAGATTCTGGTGACCTCATGGGCACAGCCAAAATTAACTCCAAGTATTTATATAACTGCCAGAGATGACAGGGCAAAGGTTGCTTATAAAAAAAATATTTTTTGAGTCACCAAATAGGGTTTCTTTGGTCAAAGAGAGAGGAAGTGGGGTACTCTTAGTCCTATTTTGTAATTATGTCATATTTATACACACCACTGAATATACTACCCACAATACCATCTGAACAAACGTTTAGATGAAGGCATTAAAAAAAAAAAAGAGTTATTTCCTGTTGCTTCCTAGCTGAGAGGATGCGCTTTAGAGGTATATGTGCTTTGCCTCAAAGCAAAAGCATTGTTAGCTGTTATCAAGGTAACATTTAAAAATAACTACCCTAGTACAAAAGAACTTCAGAGGAAATATGAGGGAAGCTATCAGTCTCTCCCCTCAAGTCTGGCCTTGAGCTGCATTAGACTCTAGCTGCATTCTCCATTACATTGTTATCCTATCAAACAATGCAAACAATTTTAATGAGCTTATCTACTGGAACATACTGCCAGATATGCTAATGTAAAAATGATGCCAACCGTACAGTCCGACTCATTAATCAAAAAGCTCCCAATACAATGACCAAGATCAGTCCCATCCTCAAATCAGACCTCAGCAAAGCAGCAGGCATTACCTTCCTACTGTTTAAACAAGGGCGGGCTCCCCTGCCCATGCGGAGGCTATTAAACTCCTAAGAAAATGCATAACGGCCCCCAGGTTTTCCTCAGGTCCTTTGCAGTCCAGTCTCTAATAAACCACGGGTTCTATGGAGAAGATTCTGGTGAACGTCTGACACGGTGACCTCTGCTGTCAATCCTTGCACCAATCAGCGAGCAGAATTCTTACAAAGCTCCATCAATCTGGTGGTTTAACATCACAGACTGCAGCTTAATCTAGAGGATTCCATCTTTCCTGCACACACACCAGGGCAAGCGCAAACATTTTTCTCGCCATCCTCCCGTTCTCTGCCTTCAGGCACAGCCTGACCCAATGGTTCCTTTCAAATCTAAAGGAAAGGAGGAAACGAAGGGCTACAGCCTGTCTCCCTTCGGAGCAGGGAAGAAATCGCTTGCGTTTTTACCAATGTGGAAGGAAGGCGATGTAAGGAGACAGGCGGCAAACCTATTCACAAAACGCTCTCCATCTGCAATCATGAAGCCTCAGTGCACGGCTAACATGACACATGGAAACAGCAAACGATCACAGGCACCCTCGTGAACGCACGCCTGCAGCCCGGTCCGGGCGCAGTGTCCGCTCCATTATATAACGGGCCGGATTTCCGCGCGCCCCCGCCGCGCTCCCCCGCCTGGGGCCGCTCCCGGTGCCAGCCCCATTACCTGTAGGAACGCTCCCCGCGCACTGTGTGCTTCCGGAAAGGAATGATGGTCCCGTTATCCTGGATGATGTCGTTGTTGTTCTCGCCATTTGGGGACAGGGTTTGGGTCGGACCAGGCATTGGCGCACTCCCGAGGTAGGGAACAAACCGCTGCGGGCTGGCTGGTGAGGAAGGTGGCTGCGTCTCGTCTTCCCGCTCGCCTGCTCCTCGCAGACCTCGCCTGCCGCCTGCTCGCTGGCCGCCTTCTCTCAGCTCGGCTCCCGCCCCGCCCTCCTGCGTCCCGCCCTCCCGGCTGCTGACGTCAAAGCGCCGGCAGCAGCACCGAGTCACGTGGCCGGGCCTGTCTCCATAGCAACCCGCTAACTCATCACCTCGCCTCAATTCGCACTGGGCCGAGGCGTGACCATGCCAGCAGCTCTAGGCAGGCACCGGGCAGGCCTACATCTGGCATGTAAAACCCCAGGCCACCCCTAGCCCCCCTCGCAGACTCGCCGCGTCTGAAAACCAGCTCTTCCTCTAACCATTTCCTTTCTGACCCGTGCTCCAACTGCAGCTGTGTACACAAAAGAAGGATTTAGGCGGAGGGGTGTGGGAGACCCTTTAACTCCTTCAACACCAAGTTCTTAAAGCATTCAAATTAAGCTCTGGTTGGTTTCAAAAAAAAATATATATATATATACATATATATATATATATACACACACACACATATATATATGTATGTATATATATGTATACACATATATATGTAGAAAGATCTGGTGGCCTGCTCCTAGAAAATGTTTACCTTTCCAGCTTCCTCCTCCATTCTCGCAACAGCAGCAACCTCCTTCCCAAAAGAAGCCCCAAAGCTGAAAACCTAAGAGAATGCTATTTTTTCTTCTCATCAATGTAGCCTTTCTTTTAGTAATGTAAAGATTAAAGACTACAAATTTAGAGATTTTCTACACAAAAGGATTCTCAAAAGAGGGTTTAAAAGAATAGCCACCATTTTAGAACGATAGTTACCCAAGACCCCCACCCCTAATTCAAGTTCTTAAACTGCCTCTTGATACCAATAATTAACTGTCATTTATTTTATTTTCATTTGAATTAATCACGTCAACAATTTAGTATTTGGAAGCTCTCAACATTCTAGTTGTTCCATATCATTGCAATGCAGTTTTCAAATACACTCGCTATGAGACAAATACTATTATCATCACCCCTATTTTAAAATGACTAACCTAGTGAGATTAAGTAACTTGCTCAAGGTCACAGAGCTAGGAAAAGGTGAACTGGAACATCAAAATGACATGCTTTTATCAATGTGATTGGACAGTACTGATCTATATTTAATGTGAGCTCATAAATATAGATCAAGGTAACAATCAAGTACTTTATGTACATTCGCAACATGACCACTGTGAACAGAGCTGTGAGCAGAATTGCTAGTACTAGGCAAAGTCGATGGATTCGATTATAAACTCTCAACAGACCCCTGATGCATCCATTGCTCTCCTTCAGAGAAGTGAGGAGAGTTTAAAGGATTCTCTGCTTATCAAAAGTGGTTTCTGAGCTTTTGTGGGGTAAGAAGGAAAGAACCGGGGTATAAAAGAACATTAGTGTATGTAGCAGAAGGTACTTAGGCTATCTGGCTCATCCTTTCACATCATTGTACGGTTCATCAGCTTTATCATTTTGTGGTATAGACTTTAAAAAAAAAAACCCCACAACTTTGTCATTCCTGACAATTCTCCAGTATATCTCCCTGGTAATAAGTTATTTCTGGCACCAAGCTTCTAGAATTAGAATCAAATAGTTCACAACCCAGATGGTAATGATAATCTCAAACAAGCGTTTTTTGTTTTCTTTTTTTTTTTTTCTATTTTATATTCTTCTTTGGGGCTATGTTTTAGAAATTTTTGGTTTCTGCTTTTCCAGTGAACTCCCAGTATACAAGTGGTTTTTTTAATCCATTTCTCTGTTAACATGAGATTTCCCCCCCTCATCCAGTAAAGATCTACTTCTTACCTAAGCCTTGCGAGGTACACAGACAAACATACCTAAGTACAAGCTTCACACTGTAGACTGAGCCAAAGAGACTTGAGAGTGTAGTCATTGCTACAACGATCCACAGTTCCTCTTACTATTTCTGTTACTGGCCCCACGGTTGTCAATTTCCTTACAGATTTGTTCCATTTCACCAAAGCTTCCCCTTTTTGGGGGGATAGTCTGAAGGTTAAAAGCACAGTCTACAAATCAAATATTTAATGTTTTTAGAGTACATCCTTTCATTCTGGGTTCTTTAGTACAGCCTATTTCTCCATGATCCTATATTTAAGTAACTATTGGTGTTACCATGGGGACTAGATTTGTCAGAATTTGAATGGATAGCTCACTGACTGTCCCAATTTATTTTGTGGAAATTATAGTCCCACTGTTTCTATGCTGCTTATGAAGGCGAGTACTATGGCCAAGAATTTGGCTTGATGGTCTGAAAGGGAGCAGTGGTGAGTCAGGTGAAGGAGGTATCTAAGAGTCCTTGTAAATCTTCTTCTAAGACTGCTCTGAGCCATGATTCTATAAAGGGACCCAGAGAGCTCCAGAGACCTGTGATTACCTTCTGAGACACTGGGGTAACCAGGGTAATAATTTGAAAATACTAAACAGATGTGTTTTCATTTCTTTCCCCATAAATCAAGTAGCCTGGCAGCCATTCTCCTGTTTAGCCTTAGGGGAAAGGAAAGGGCAAATTCCACTTTGGAAAGGAGGATGTGGGATACAGGGAAAGTGTAAAAAAGGCAGAAAGGGAAAAGAAGAGTCTACCCCTTCCAAACCCTATTGAGTATAAGGAGGAGCAGATGAAAGGAGGAAAAAGCACATCCCCAAAGGGAGATGTTACAGAGGTTTGATTTTGTTCTCAGCCTTAGGGACTTACTTTGACCTCCTTTCCCATTTGAGACTCTGACAAATAACCACCTCAAGGGGCATCTCCCCAACACTTCCTCCCCCAAGCAGGATACAGTCCCAGCACAATCAAGTCTAAAATCAGTGGCTTGGTATGGCTAGGCAGAAGGGCCAGGGAGAGGGAAGAACATCTACAAAACTGAACAATCACCCAAGAGATGGAGCTGTTCAAAGACAATCTAAATCCAAGAGGTTAGAATTCTGTGAATTGGCAAGTTTAGATCCATTTGTTTTCCTACCTCTCACCAGGGTAAGGACTACCACATAGATAAAATAACTATACAAAAGCATTTATGAACATCTGATTGTGGATTAAGGTTTTGTCTTATGCACATAGGTGTTTCTAAAATAAAATATATGCAGACCACTGTCTTACATCTCCAACTGCCCCATGGAGAAATGGCACCTCTCATCAAACATCAGGATTAAAATTGGGCCTCTGGAGCCAGGCAGATCTGGTTCCCCTGCTTGGTTTCACTACCTGCTGGCTCTGTGACGGGAACAAGTTACTTTGAATCTTTAAGATTTAGTTTCTTCACTCTCCTCACCTAGAAAGTAGGACTAATAATGCTGCTTTCATATGGTTGCTGTGAAGATTAAGTTACCAAATATATTTAAGGCAGTTAACAGTATCTGGCATATAACAAATGCTCTTTAGTGGTAAATGTTATTTTAAAATAACATGTAAGGGGGTGCCTGGGTGGCTGAGTCAGTTAAGTGTCCGACTTCCGCTCAGGTCATCATCTTATAGTTCTTAAGTTTGAGCCTGGCATGGGGCTCTGTGCTGACAGCTCAGAGCCTACAGCCTGCTTCATATTCTCTGTCTCCCTCTCCCTCTCTCTCTGCCCCTCCTCCACTCATCGCTCTCTCAAAAATAAACATGAAAAAAGAATAATATGTGAGGCATATTCTTGTGTAATAGAAGCTGATACAATAGGGAAGTCCTAGGCTTGTCCTTGAGGAACTCACAGGGTTGTAATGACCAAGACAAAAATACCAACAATTATGATACAACATAATGCTGTAATGATGGTACCATATAGGGGGACCTAAACCCATAGAAGATGAGCACCTAATTTAGAATGGAAATTAGGAAGTAGGTCTGAAAAGTTTCCCCAAGGAACTATCGCCTAAGCCTAGGATGATTATAACAATTATAACTTTTTCTGTTCACTTCCTACATGTAAGATAGAATATAAAATCCTTTAGGGTAGGAGCTCCAACTCTTGTTCACTGCTATCTCTGCAGCTCCTAGAATGGAGCCTGGCAGGTAGAAGGCACTAAATGAATACCTAATTCATTCAGTTATTCAATATCTGATTTGATTCTCACAAAAACCCTAATGACAAAATTGAGGCAAAAAGAGAAAAAGCCACTTATCCAGTATTGGGTCTCAGGGTTTCCTGGCCCCAGAGTTCATACACTTATCCATGAGGCTGTAATTGCATTAAAACAGAAGAGTAGTGTAGTGGGAAGATATAGGATTTCTCAGGCAGATACTCTTAGGTACAGAGGTAGGAAAAGGAGTGAGGTCTCTGGGAAACAGCAATTTGTTTAGTGTGCACCAAGAGCAAAGTACACAGCAGCAAAAGATAGAGCAAGGACCAGGTATAGTAAGGTGCAATGGCCCAGTGAAGGAGCTTTACCTTAATTCTGAAGGTGTTTTAGAAGCATGAAGTACTGTAGAAAAAGAAATTAATGGTACAATTTGCGGATCGCAAAGGTCTGATGCTGGTTGTAGTGTGGAGAATACTGGAGAAGGCTAACATGAGTCAGACAGCAATAAAGACCTCAACTAAACCAGTGGCCTAGGGGCTGTAGAAGAAAGCACAGGTCTGAGCTCTTCAGAGGGTATAATTGTTAGGATTTTCCAACTAACTGGGTGTGGGCACCATCACTGATGGAGGTTAAGGGTGGTTAGTGAAGGAGAAAGACACTTCAAATGAACTCTAAGTTTATGGCTTAGGTGACCAAACAGATAATGGGATCATTTATCAAGTTAGGAAATAACAGATTGAATTGCCCTTCTGGGCCATCAACGTATTTGTATATAAAGAAGTACCTCTAGGACACTGAGTGATAAGAATGAGTGGTTACTGGGTTTCACACATAGTGGGTGTTCATTAAATATTTGTTGAATAAAGGAACATACAGGTCCTTGAATTTATTTGGTATGCTTGACTTGGAGATACATAGGATTTGGAGGAAATTATCTCACAGATGACCATTGAAGCTGTGGGTATTGGTGCCCTCGGAGCAAAAGAGAAGGTTTGGCATGGAAGTCTTTAAAAGCCCAGGAATAAAAGAGAAGCCTGTAAAGAAAGACAGAATAAAGGAACATACAGGTCCTTGAATTTATTTGGTATGCTTGACTTGGAGATACATAGGATTTGGAGGAAATTATCTCACAGATGACCATTGAAGCTGTGGGTATTGGTGCCCTCGGAGCAAAAGAGAAGGTTTGGCATGGAAGTCTTTAAAAGCCCAGGAATAAAAGAGAAGCCTGTAAAGAAAGACAGGGAGATTTTGCTTGGTGGGGCATATCAAAGAGAAATGGTCTCACTGTGCCCAGAGGGGAAACTAATTTCAAAAAGAAATCTCTCAGGACAAATGTCACAAAGTTTAAATCATATAAGAGCAGAGAAGGGTTTATTGGATTTGAGGTATTCTCAAAAGGTATTTTTAAGAAGTTGTACTTCAGATCAGACCCATGAATGATTACTGAAGGAAATAAATAAATAATCAAGTATGGAGAACTGTAATTCTCTGCAAAATCACTAATATTCTGACTAAACCAAGATATTCAAAGAAGGAGGAAACAGTAAATCAAGGTTCATACGTAGTATTGGCAACTAACTGGAATCAACAAGTATTTGGACTAAAAAGTTTCCAGCAATATTGGAGGGGCTAGTATGTTCATTAATGAGCACCTGTTAGGCACCAAATGAACTGACCAATTCTTCCTGTGAGCCCCCATGCTAGTGGGGTCATGATCCACATCCCAACAACATGATAAAACATATTTAAAATGCGTGTTTAGAGAACAGGATTACTAAGTCAGACCCAGAGGACACAGAGCCATGAGAGTAACAAGCAAAAAAAGGAAACCATCGGATATCTCAAACACAGACCCACCCAAGGAAGATCAAACTGGGCACCAACACAGATTTTAATTTTCAGAGTTCCCAGGGTATAGCACAATCACGTTTCTCTGGAGACTTCAGCCAGCCAGCACCGCCAAAATCCTGGTCTACTTCTCTAACGAGTGAACTTCTTCTAGGACAGGAATTTTATACTATCTTGGATTTGAGAAATCAAGAAGACTATCCATAGAGGATCTGAAATCATCAGCCAGGAATGGATGTGAATCCTGATTCCATCCCAGAAGCCCTTGCTCATCACAAATGCCTCTTCCAGGTAAAAACATGTTCACTGAAGCTGATAATCGCTGCTGTCAAAGGCATTCACAGCTGTCACACCACTTTAGTTGGGGGGCTTCCTTAGATTGTCATCACCTCTGAATGAAGACAGATTTCACTTAGTGGTCACACTGCTGCCCTGGGACAATTTCTCCCAGGTGTATGTCCTAGGACATTTTCCAGTAGAGAATGGCAGGGACAAGCTATCAATCAATAGCTTAAAAATACGCTCCACATCCAAAATAATAGCAGTGGCCTATACAATGGGCTAGCCACTGGTGCTGGTCCTGAAATTGCATTGGTGTCATAGAAATGTATTTGGGATTGGTTTTTGCTCACTATTTTTAAGCCCAAGGCATTGAAGATTTTTATTAGTTCTTTCTTTAGATGTGATGAGAATTTTATGATATGTAGATGCCTCCTGATTTTTAGGAATAGCCTTTTACTTAAAATTGGTGAAGAAGGTTTTCCCCCACATGAAGCCCCCTTTAAAGACAACTTAAAAGGAATGCTCATTCATGACTGACTTTTGAGATTATTTGTTCTTACAGATTACTTATCAGCCACATGTATAGCTATTGTGATATATTCATAGAGAATTTTGCAAATGTCCTCCCTATCTGCTGGTAAAATAGCAAGGTTTTCATAATGTCAAAACACAGAACATGCCATTGCCTATGATGTCTTGTGTGTTGCAATTTTCTGATTTGCATTCCCTTGGATTTCCTCAAGCTTGGACATAACTTTGTGGAATAATTCATAGAACATGATGGGAATGCAATTTAAAAACACTCAGAGCATTATGATTTCTGTAATCATTCAATCAAATCTGTGCAATGTGAGGTTTCAGTCTATTAAATAAAACTGTGCTTTTGAATTATACCAGCTGGCTAAATTTAAGAGCCTTAAGTATGTTTTCCATAAAAATACAATGTGATAAATGTTATAATTGAAAAATGTATTAAGTATCCCAGAAATATAAAAAATAAAGTAACCATGCCTGGGGAAAAAGGTAAAGCTTCGCCCAAGGCAGTGATATTTTTATCAGGGCTCATTCATTCAACAAATATTTACAGAGCACCTACTATGTGCCAGAAACAATTCTAGGTATTGAAAATACAGAAATTAACAAAAATAGACAAAACTCTCTGCTCTCACGGAACTTACACTTGAGTGAGTGTGTATGTTATGGGGCTGAGGAGATGGTCAGAAGAGAGGAGTTCAGAGAGAGAACAGAGGGACCAGAATGTACAGGGCTTTGAATGGACATTGTAAAGAATTCCACTTAAAACCAAAGTTAGAAACTATTTATTTGCACTGCCTTAGCAGCCTCTGTTGGCACAGATGTGGAATTCTTACAACAATAGCAATGTCCCTACCTAACATTTACTGAATACTTTTTAATGGGCCAAGTGCTAGTCTTTAATTGAACAGGTACTCTTAATCCTCAGAAGCTTATGAGGAAGGAGCAATTTTACATCTCACACGTTAGAGGAGCTAACTAGTTAAAAATAACTTAGCCTGATACCAGGAAGTGGCAAAGCTGGGCAGGAACGTACCTGCCAGGTGTCAGAGTAGTCATTGTTATTCACTAACAACAGCTTGCCTTCCACTGGAGGCTGATAAAACGTAGGGGTAAGAATGCAGAATCTAAGGTTGGAGAGTAGCAGGGATGGGACCGCAGAAGGACACAGAGGCAAGAAAATGTGGATTGCTTCCCTGAAGGCAATTAATTTGGTCAAGAGAGCAAGGAGGTAAAGCCAGAAAAAGGCTGAAGGCAGGGACAGCCAGGAGTGGAAGTTGACCAGAACATCACTATCCATGGGATGGGGTTGGAAGAAGGGGAAGGATAGAAGTTGAAAATTATGGTGGAAAAAAAAGGTGTAGTGTGGTGTGGTAGGAAGAGATACCAGGATTTGGGGTTAGCAATATGCATGATTAATACAAAGTGTTTTCTTACCCTTTATTGATAGTAACTAACTTTTTTCCCCTTGAGTAAACCTCAACTATCAGTGTCCATTTCTTTGCTATCTTCTGGAGAGGATAAGACAACCACAGACACTTTTTTGGGGGTACTTGTTTCCAAAGTTAAAATCTGCTTTCATTTTCACTGCGCCAAGATCGTTATAATTCAACCATCCAGCTACAGACTATGATTATTTGAGTGCTCTCATGGAAATGTGTCTGAGCCCAAGTACATAAAATTCCTTTATTTTCTTCCCCTATTTTATTTCCATGTTTACCTAAAGCACATCTTGTTGAATTGAAGGGACAAAAGGTATCTTAGGCTCAACTGTGTGGCAAGAGAAATGATGAGACTTTAGGTACAATTAACAAATAATCTTCCAGAAGGTCTCAGAAGATATCAAGAGAGGATTTCTTTAGGGCTCCCAAAAGTCCACTAACCTATTTGGCTTTATTTCTGATTTGATATTAAGAAGTTCAGAATGAGTGAAGAGACTCATTAATATAATTGTGAAGCCAAGAGGCTTCCAGAACTCAGGCCACCAGCAGCAACCAGGGACATTTTGGGAGAGTGGGACTTCTCTGTCACGTATGATGTACATGACAGCAGAGCTGGGCTCATGGATGTCTCCTCTACAGCGTGTCAAGGGAACATGAGGCCAGCAGCTGGGAAGCAGTGTGAGTAATGGAAGAGAAATTCCCCAATTTCTGACCTCATCCAAATACAATTTTTAAGAAGAAAATTAAAGAAGCTTAGTTCATTAAAAAAAAAAGAATGCAACTGGAAACCATGGCGACTGTTTCTATCAGAAGTGTTTTCATTAGAGCTTATACTGTGTTTAATCAAGAGCTCATGAGGCCAAGTATCTTCATGTCCTCAATTCACATTTACCGAAAACTTACAGAACATGAACACGAAGGGCCCACCTACAAAGTAGAGCACGTGAAAACAAAGGGTCACCTTCAGCTAGCTTCCGTTTAATTTCTATATGAAGTCATCAGATTCTTAGGAAATTTGAAAGGATCTTAGTCTCAACACATATGGAAAGCCCCAATCAGCTGATAGAACTCCAATCAATTCTTTGGATTCCTTCTCCTCCATGGCTTGCCTCTCATACTTTCCCCCAAGCTCTTAAATTCCAGTCTTCAGGGAAGATCCTTTTACCCTTTCAGGAGGCACTGGAAAATTATAAACAAGGAGCAATGGCATGTCTAGTGAAATTTTATTTTACTTTTGTCTTTTCATATTTCTTGGAACTAGTCCTTCAAACCTTGTGATTCTAGCTGAGTTGACAATTATAATATTCTATCTTCCTGGCCCTAAGGATTGGTTCAGAATTAGGCCTATGATCAGGCTATTTAGAATATGTCTTTAGCTTAAAAAAAATTAAAGCTGCAGTGTGTATGTGTCTGTGTGTGTACACATACATACACACCCTTGTACTTGGGTAAGGCAGAAATAATATCCTCCTCACTGAAGATAGCACTCTAGAATTGAGAAAATATAGTATAAATTGTCAAGAAATAGAAAGCATCCAAATCAGAAAGAACTAAAACTGTCACTATTTACCCAGGACATGATATCACATATGAAAAATCCAACGGACTCCATGAAAAACCTGTTAGAATAAATGAATTCAGAAAACATGCAGGATAAAAAACTCAGCATACAGAAATCTGTTACATTTCTCAATATTAATCAACTGTCAGAGAAATTAAGAAAGCAATCTCATTTATAGAAAGATAAAAAATACCTAGGAATAAGCTTAACCAAGTAGTTGAAAGACCTGTACCCTGAAGACTATAAGATACTGATGAAAAAACTGAAGACACAAATAGATATTCTTTGCTCGTGGATAACATTGTTAAAATGTTCATACTATCCAAAGCAATCTACACATGTAAGGCAATTCCTATAAAAGTTTCAATGACATTTTTTAGACAAATAAAAACAGAAAATTCTAACTTTTATAAAGAACTACAGAAGATCCAGAATAGACAAAACAATCTTAAGGACAAAGCTGGAGGCATCACACTTCCTGAGGTCAAACTAGATTACAAAGCAGTAGTAATCAAAACAGTATGGTACTGGCACAAAAACAGACACATAGATCAGAGGAACAGAATAGAGAACTTAGAAACAAACCAACACACAGGATTAATTTATGACAGGAATCAAGAATATATAATGGGGAAAGAACAGTATCTTCAATAAATGGTATTGGGAAAATTGGACAGCTACATATGTTAGAATGCAACTGGACTCCTACATCATACAGACAAATGCCTAATAGATTACAGACTTAAACAGAAGACCTAAAACCTTAAAACCCCTAGAAGAAAACATAGGGGTTAAGCTCCCTAGTATCAGTCCTGGCAATTATTTGTTGGATTTAACACCAAAGCAAAATCAACAAAAGCAAAAACAAACAAGTGCAACTAGTTCAAACTAAAACCCTCCTGTATAACAAAGGAAACAATCAACAAAATGAAAAATGCAACCATTAAATAAAAAAATATTTGCAAGTCATATTTGACAAGGGGTTAATATCCAAAGTACTTAAAGAACTTCTACAACTAAATAGCAAAAAAAAAAAAAAAAAAAAAAAAAAATCCGATTTTAAAAATGGAGGGAAACTCAAGACACATTTTTCCAAAGATGATATATAAATGGCCAACAGGTACTTGTAAAAGTGTTCAACATCACTAATTATGAAGGAAATGCAAATCAAAACCACAATGAGGTATCACCTCACACCTATTAGAATAGGCTAGTATCAAAAAGACAAATGTTGGTGAAGATGTGGAACAAAAGGAATCCTCGTCCACTGTTGGTAAGACTGTAAATTAGTATAGCCACTCTGGAAAGTAGTATGGAGTTTCCTCAAAACATGAAAAATACAAGCACCATATGATCCAACAATTCTACTTCTGGGTTGTTTATAGGAAGAAAATGAAAACGCTGAAGAATATCTGCATCCCTACATTCATAACAGCATTGTTTACAATGGCCAAGACATAGAAGCAACCTAAATGTACAAAGACACATGAAAAAAAAAAAAAAAACATTGTAAAATCCCCCTCCCCCAATTGGAATAGTATTCAGCCATAACAAAGAAAAATCTCTTACCATGTGGGACAACATGGACAGATCTTGAGGGCATTATGCAAAGTGAAATAAGTCATAAAGAGGAATACCAAATGATCTTACCTATTTGTGGAATCTAAACCAACCAGCCAATCAACCACCTCCACAACCAGCGATACAGAGAATGGATTGGTGGTTACCAGAGGTGAGGGTTGAGAGGTAGGGGAATGGGTGAAAGGAGCCCAAAGATACAAACTTCCAGTTATAAAATTAATAAGTCCTGAGAATATAATGTACAGCATGGTGACAAGAGCAATGTTGTATTATACATTTAAAAGCTGAGGGAGTAGACTTTAAAAGTTCTCATTTTCAAATAAAAAAATCCCATTTGTAACTATGTGTGATGATGAATAGGAACTAGACTTACTGTGATCATTTCCAATATATACAAATATCAAATAATTATGTTGTACACCCAAAACTAATACAATGTTATATGTCAATTATCTCAATTTAAAAAAGAAAATACAGTATAAATTGTATAGTTACTATTTTTGCAAGGAGTAGATGTTGAACAAGGTGATAGTTAGGATTAATGGACTACTCAAATTTGAATCCAGATGCTGGTCCTTCAAAATTAAGTAATCTTGACAAATTACTTCCCCTAGTTTCAGCTTCTTCACCCATAAAATGAAGCATATGAAGATCTCCCGGGTAACACTTTGAGATCTAAAGCTAGGTTCTTTACCAATGAGGCCACAATTTTTTTATGCTTTTCCCTTTAGGGGTTTGATCTATTTCTCCTCTCCTTGAATCTAGGCAGGCCCTGTGGCAGCTTTGAGGAATAGATTTTGAGCAATATGTTTTATTGGCATCAAAATTATGTAAGGCTAGGCTACTTCCTAGCCTTACAATGACTAGTAGCTTCTGCGTTGGTCTCTTGGAAGCCGGCTGCCCTGTAAGAAGTTTGACTATGCTCCATCACCATGCTGTGGGAAATACAAGCCATGTGGAGAGGTCCCGTAGGAACAGATCATGGGGAGGAGGAGAGGAGGGAAAGAAAAGAAGTGATAGGGAAAGGTGGTGAGCGCACAGAGTTCCAAGGCTATGACTGAAGAAGCATCTCTGGCCCCAGCCACCACAACTAATAGTGATCCACTATGTGGATCAGAGACAAATTTCCTAGCCAAGACCTTCCTGAATTTCTGATCCACAAAACCACGAGCTATAACAAAATGGTTAAGTTTAGGAGTTGGGGGATCACCTATTATACAGGAATATAGATAACAACAACACTCTACTGATTCTCTATTGCTGCAGAAGGGATTACTCCAAAAGTTAGTGGGTTAAAACAGCAATCACTATCTCTTATTTCGCAAGCTGGCTAGACACAACTAACAGGTTGTCACATATGATCTCTCAAGCAGTTGTAATTAATGTTTTATTTATTTTTTTAATAGAGAGAGAGAGACAGAGCATGAGAGGGGGAGGGGCAGAGAGAGAAGGAGACACAGAACTGGAAGCAGGCTCCAGGCTCTGAGCTAGCTGTTAGCACAGAGCCTGACGCGGGGCTCGAACCCACGAACTCGAGATCTGACCTGAGCCGAAGCCGGAGGCTTAACCGACTGAGCCACCCAGGTGCCCCTCAAACAGTTGTAATTAGAAGGTAGCCAACCACTGAAATCATTTTAATGGCTCTCTAAGCCTCACAACTGGTGGTTGATATTGCCTTTTGGTTGGGACCTCAGCTGGAGCTCTTGTGGAACAACCACATGCACCTCTCCACATGACCTGGGCTCCCTCACAAGATGGCTGCTGGATTCCAAGCATGATCATCCCTAAAGAACAGGCAGAGGAGCGTGGGGTTTCAGAATCTACTTTTAGAAGACCCAAAGCATAACTTCTATCATACTTTGCTGGTAACCCAGATGCAAGGAGGGATATGGACTCCATCAGAATCATAAATGGGATGATGTCAATATCACACTGTAAGAGAAATTTGTGGTAGCTATCTATGAAAAATAGATTCTGATATCCATATACCCTGTTTTCCCTCCTTACTCCCCATTTCCTCTTCACAAGGTTGTTAAAGAATTTGAGGGAAGAAAAAAAACCAAAACAGTGTTCAAGTACGGAGTTTCAAAATAGACCTTAAAGCCCCTGGCATGGAGAATAACCTGAAGAAAAAATTGTGAGCCTCAGAAGTCTGATTTTCAAGTATTAAAGGTTTAAGATCCTTGAATGACTCAGAACTTTAAGTTCATGCTATAAATCACAAGACCACATGACTAGTTGGAGACTGTTGAGGTAGGAGGCTGATGAGTGATCCTGAGAAGGGTTCCTGCCCTCTCTCCTGTTCCCAGCCATGCCCCAGGCCAATGGGAATCTGAAGTAGAGGGAACCTGTCCTGTGCTTTCTGTCTGGAACCCTAAGGGAAGGCAAAGCCACAGAGAGGTTTCTAGCTCATCACAATGCAGAACATGAGGGGACAGATGTGACTGAATGGCTTAGCAGGATATGGGTTTTTCTGCAGAGAGGCCAAATATTTCTGAGGAGAGAAGGAGAACACACCTGACCCCATGTGGTAGCCACAGAAACATCAGCAGAAAATAGACATTGTCTGCTGACCAAGCAGGGTTTCCCTGAGGGAGAGTTTCCATGAGAACAACTCGAAAAGTCAGATCTTCGTTCAGGTTTCCAGAAGCACCTTGTAAAAATGTGGTGTGGTGTTCACAGTCATCACGGTCTTCCCTCCCTTACTGAATGAGCAGGCCAGAGGCGGAAACAGGAGTTAGGTTGGTGCCACTGGTTTGGATGATGCACAGAGCATTTAACGAGAAAGCGTCTCCCTCCCTCGGCTCCCCTCGTCACCTCTTCTGCTTGAACTGTACCCATATCCAGCATTCAGTTTTGACTCCTCACAATCTCCACCGCCCATCCCCATCTCTGATCCTATCACTGTATCTGTTCATTTCACAGTGGGACACAAGACATGGAGGCCCCTCTTTTTCTTCTACCAAACCTCACACCCTACTGCACACCTGTTACCTTGTGCCTAGATGAAGGGACTCCTGAGAGGTTTCTTTACTTCCTTACTCTCCTTTTTCGAGGCTTTTGACTTCTCACTGTAAGAGATATCTTTTGTCCCTTCTGTTTCAAATGTCTTCACTGGTTTCCTATCACTTTCAAGATAAACATTCCAAGTTTTGCTTTTGACACTGAAGTGCCCTATACAATCTAACTCCCTGTAGAAACCCATCCCTCACCATATATAGTAAGGGTGGGATTTCATTTGGTTTTACTTCTTAACCTGGAATGCTAGTTCTGCCTCCTGTTGTCAGCATAGGAAAAGACTTACCTAGAGGCAAAAAGCTGAGAGGAGCCTGTAAATATTTCTATTTTGTTTTCTGTTTGTTTAAGTAGGCTCCATGCCCAGCATGGAGCACAACTCAAGGCTTGAACTCACAACCCTGAGATCAAGACCTGAGTGGAGATCAAGAGTCAGACGCTTAACCAACTGAGCCACCCAGGCACCCCAATAGTTGTAGTTTTGAATCCTTCACATATGCTCTTGTAGAAACGGATTCTTCCTTCTGATTATTGTATTGGATTATGTTCAGTGGGACTGCTAGACCTCTAGGCTACCATTTGAAAATAACTTCAGCTTGCCTCAGGATAAAGCAAGGAAGAGGATAGCAACTCAGGTCAAATGAATTATGATGTAAGTGTAACAGTATCTGAGTTGTCCTCTCTTTAGAGTCCCTGTCCATCCAGGACATTCAGGACGAGGAGAGAAAGCCAGGAACATTCAGCCACCGCCATCTCATCTTCACAACTGCACTGACTAATCAGGTTACATCATGAAAGTCAGAATCTCTGTTTTCAGCAAATTAAACTATCAGCTTAAAACTTGATAGGCAGTTCTTGGGGCACCTGAGTGGCTCAGTTAAGTGTCTGACTTTGGCTCAGGTCATGACCTCACAGTCCATGAGTTCAAGCCCCACGTTGGGCCCTGTGCTGACAGCTCAGAGCCTGGAGCCTATTTAGGGTTCTGTGTCTCCCTCTATCTCTGCCTGTCCCCTGCTTGTTCGTTCTTGTTCTCCTCTCTCTCTCTCTCTCTCTCTCTCTCTCCCCGCCTCTCTGTCAAAAAATAAACATTAAAAAATTTAAAGAGAATTCATAGGCAATTCTTTCTTGGAAGAAATAAGGCAGCATAGTGCTATTTCCTATGTTCAAAATTCTGCAGAGGGTAAGTTCCAAGGCTGGACATCAAGTCCAAAAAAAGTTTCTCTGGCTGGTCAGTTACATTTGGACACAACCTGCTGAACAGCAGCCTCGCATTCTGCACGCAAAACACTCGACTCTGGGTAGAGTAAATCATTCCACAAGTGGTCCTCCTCCCACATGTACATTACTTGAGAAGAGTTCCTGAAGTTTGGACACAGCTCTGTGGAGCTGAGCCAGCAAACTTCACGGTGGTTATGAAACAGCTGCAAATCCACGCTTAGGTCATGCCTTGTACAAATACTATACAGAGGACACATCCATATTGAGAAAGGCAATGTGGCTTTGCTAGTGCTCGTCAAGGTGAGCAGCCCGGTTTCACTAAGATGACATTATCAACCTCCTGGGGAGGGGAGGGTTGTTTCCCAATAAAGTGATTCTAGGTAGGATGTATAGTCAACCTGGATTACTTTTCAGATTTTCTTTTCTTTTTTTAAAATTTTTTTCATACTTTCTCCAATCCCCTTCCTCCAAATCAAAAGAAAATAATTTACTTCCCTCTTCTAAATGCCTCACTTTAGCCATTCACAACATGGAAGCCAAGAACCCAACCACAAACCAAAACGAAAACAATCTGTCTGACCTCTCAGCTTTTTCAGCTTTTTACCTGGCAAAACAGGATGCCCTCCAGCAAGGAGAGATGTTGCCACCCCCCAAGGATTAGGGTTCCTGAGAAGATCTCTTTTGGATACCCTTGGAATATCAGTCAGGCAGTTGTGAGAGCCAAGTTTTCTGTGTGATTTTACACATAATTATCATTCTCTGCAAAATGGGAAGTAGAAGCTCAGTGAACCTTTGGATTCTGTTCCAAAGATTTTGTAAATTTCATTAATCTCGAGATTTTTTCCATTTGCTAAATAAAAGCAAGTTCTATAGTTCTAAACTGAAATGGATTCGTGTAAAATGCTTTCTTCTAATTGCAGTATGAAAAAAGTGGAATTTAAGTCAAAAGGCCTTCAGCAAATCATTCCGAGAGAGGAATGATGTCAGGCTGTGAGTGAGGAGGAGGACCTGGAGAGTTCAAAGTTTAGGAAGAGGTTTCCAAAGAGCTCTATTCTTCCCAGCTTCAAGTTAGGTGTTAAAAAAAAATAAATAAAAAACTTGTAGTAAACAGGATCAAGTAAATAGGATCAAGCCTAGGAAGTTGCTAAAATCCCAGCTAGAGGTAGCAGAGCAGGATTAGAAGCTCACTGAAAACTCAAATATTCAGAGGCCCTGGAGCTTTGAGACCTTCTAATGCAATAAAACCTGGGCATTTCCACCCCCAGCCACAAATCAAATCATGGAAAAATACAATAGAGCCCATATATACACTGGTAACCTGAAGCATCAATTCTTTGTTGACCAAAAGTTTTGACCAAAAAGGTGATATTTTGTTTATTCTTTCCTTTGGTCTATGGTGGTAATCTTTAGCATAATATATTTGACATTTATAATTAAATAAAAAATATTTGACCTAATGACAAACATCACTTAATACAATGGCCACATTTTCATTTCTTGGCCAGTCCACAAAAATACTCTTAAAGAACACTAAGGCATCAGTAAATTTAAAAAGAAGTATATTATCTGGGTATCACTTTTTCCAGTAGCTTCAAGTTTAGATTATGCTCATCGAAGAGTCTGAAAGTATTATACATCTTTGTTTTATTCCTTAAAAAAGAAACCAAAAACCCATCCTGTTCTGTCATCTACCAGACCACCAAATCCTACCCATTCTACTCCAGTTGCCTCTCAATTTTTGTTTCCATAACCCTGTCATCTGAAATACAGACAAATGTGAAAACTTCCAAGAGTCCATCAGTGCTCTCCTTTCAATCCATTTAACACATGTGACTGTTAGTAATTTATAGAATATGCAGAGGAATTTGAGGACATAATATGTAACCTTAAGAACAAACCTCTCTCTTACTACTTTCCCTTACCCCTATAGTCCCATTTTAAATAATTAATCTTTTTGAACTATTTTGTTTTTCACTCTCCTGGGGTGACAATTGTAGCTCTAAAAATTCAGGAATGTTCTATTCTTGATTTATCAACACAGTATTTTCTACAATGAAAGAAATCCAATACCACTTCTGTTGCTTCTTGTCTGTTTCAATTATTGGTAATCTTGTGAATTATTCCAGGGATTACCATTATAATTTTAAGCAACAGTCTTAAAATCCTACTTCTTGACTCATTCCAAGGAAGGTGACCTACTGACTCTCCATTTTAGGTCTATTCTCAACCTTTTCTGTTTTTAATTTTCTTGATTTTACCAGTGTGTCTCCTTTATCCTCTATATTTACATTATATTCTATGATTATAGTTAAGGCTTCCTTGTTTTGACTGGAGATTGCTTCTAAACTTGAAGTCTAGTAAATGGCACTTATGATTAGGTCACTTTACAAAATCGAATGGTATCACCTTTCATAGAGAAGCAAATATCTCATTAAATCTTGCCATCAGAATATTCTAACAAAATCATCAAGGTCAAATGGATTATCTTTTCAGGACAATTATTCAAAGGCATGCCTCATTTTAAGATTAAAGTTGAATCTTACCACATATATGTATTTGATCTATCTGTATCTACAAAGTTTGTACTTCTCAGAGATTTTAACTATTTTTTTTCTGATAGAAGAAACCTACATCATCATTGTCTAAGAAAGAATACTCAAATTTGAACTCTAATTTTATGTAGAATCCGACTTTTTTCTGCAAGACCTTCCTCATTGAACTAATTTAGTCCAATTGCTTTGATATTGCTGGCATCTTGGTATTTGTTATAATTGGACTCTTCCAGAATTTCCATGGTTTTTAGATACTTTGTTATCCTTTATGTTTTTTCTCTCTTCTTTTCCTAGACTATGTCTTTAAGTTGTTTGAGAAGCAAGAGAGGTAAAGTTTTCAAGCCTTCAGGTCAGAAAAGGACTCCTTGTTCTCATACTTTATAGCTGGGCTGAGTACAGAATTATAGTTCCAAAATCCATTCCCTCAGAGCTCTGAAAGCCTGGTTCTCTGGTCTCCCAGCCTCCAACACCATGTGCCAAAGTTTATGTCATTCAGGTGAGTACTTGTGTTGATAATCTTATTGTCTGACTTTCTACCCCAGAAGCCCTAAAACTTTCATCTTGAAATCTCACCAAGATGGGTAAAGGTT
>NC_043713.1:36693939-36717914 GCF_006229205.1 Suricata suricatta
TTTTTTTTTTTTTTTTTTTTTTTTTTTTTTTTTTTTTTTTTTTTTTTTTTTTTTTTTTTTTTTTTTTTTTTCGCTTTATACTCTGGAATACTCTTTGTTTACATTCACAAAGTCTTCCCTTGACTTTTTTCTTCATTTATTCAATGTTTATATTTTTGAGAGATCATGAGTAGGGGAGGTACAGAGAGAAAGGGGCACAGAGGATCTGATGTGGGCTCTGTGCTACCAGCAATGAGCTGGATTTGGGGCTAGAACACATGAGCCATGAGATCATGACCTGAGCCAAAGTTGGACGCTTAACTGATTGAGCCACCCAGGAACCCCAACTTTTTTTTTTTTAAAGGAAATGGAGAGTATATGATGAATACAATACCTTTCATTCTAAGGATTAATTTTTGTTTTCTTCTATTCTTAGAAATATTTCATCTGGATTATAATAATTCTTTAAATTATTTTAACTCTTCTTTCCCCATATTTTTGTTTTTAAAAATTTTAAATAGCAGTATAGTCCTGTCCCCTTTCCATGTTCTAGAAGTTTGTCAATTTCTGGTCCTTATTCCCATTCCCATTTCCAGAACTGCCATGAATTTTTTCGTTATAAAATTTTTATTTCATCTGATCATCTGGTGAAAAGAGAAACAAATATAGGTTTGTTATATAGACAACTGTCCTAGAACTCAATATTTCTAGGTGACTACAATGTGTTCAATATTTCCTACTATCTAAAATAGGAAGTTTAAAGTCAAAGTTTAAATGAATTAGTCTGGTATTTGGAATTCAGCAGTTTGATTGTAGCTCATCTTTCTTCCTTAATCCTCCAGTTATCACATTAAAGAATCAATCATTCCCTCTTACCCTCCTTGAGATGGTCTCTGATGTTCCTTAAACCTTCTGACTGGTGCCTGGAATGGCCTCTTTTTTCCTCATCTAACCCATATTTTACAAATTTATGTATTTTACAAATACAAGCTCAGTTCAAAGTCCATCTCTTCTTAAGCCTTTATGACCATCCTAGGACAGCCTAAATTCTATAATACTTAAAACTATTTACTGGGGAACCTGGGTGGCTCAGTCAGTTAAGCATCCAACTTCAGCTCAGTTCATGATCTCAAGGTTTGTGGGTTCGAACCTCATGTGGGGCTTTGTGCTGACAGCTTAGAGCCTAGAGCCTACTTCAGATTCTGTGTCTCCCTCTCTCTCTCTCTGCCCCTTCCCCATTCATGCTCAGTCTTTCTCTAAAATAAACATTAAAAAAATAAAAGAAATTTAAAAATTGAAACCATTTATTGAGTTCCATCTGAGTAAAGTTTTCTTTGTGGCAGCAATGTCAATTTTTTTCAACCTGAATTCTCTGCCATTTTTACCCTGAAATACAAAATAATTTTACCTAAGTGGAATTAAATTTAAAAGCAAATGCTTCATGATTTGATATCTTCCCGTATAATAAAATATTGAATTTTTGATTAGGTGCGCAAGACATGCTGAGGGGAGAAGAATAGACAGTTTTCCAAAGAAGACCTACAGATGGCCAACAGACACGTGGAAAGATGCTCAACATCACTCATCAGGGAAATGCAAATTAAAACTGCAGTGAGATATCCCCTTACACTAGTTAAAATGGCGAAAATCAAGAACATAAGAAACAACAACTGTTGCTGGGGATATGGAGAAATGAGAACCCTCTTACACAGTTGGTGGGAATGCAAACTGGTATAGCCAATCTGGAAAACAGTATGGAGTTTACTCAAAAAGTTAAAAATAGAACTACCTTACAATCCAGCAATTACACTACCAGGTATGTACCCAAATAATACAAAAATACTGATTTGAAGGGATACATGCACCCTAATGTATACAGTGTCTACAATATCTACAATATTGTCAATATTCTACAATACCCAAATTGTAGAAAGAGCCAAACGGCCATTGACTAACGGATAAGGAGATGTGGCATATATACACAATGGAATATTACTGAGTCATAAAAATGAATAAAATTTTGCCATTTGCAGTGACATGGATGGAGCTACAGTGTATTTTAATAAGCAAAATAAGTCTGAGAAAAATACCATATG
This sequence comes from Suricata suricatta, assembly GCF_006229205.1. Taxonomy (NCBI): domain Eukaryota; kingdom Metazoa; phylum Chordata; class Mammalia; order Carnivora; family Herpestidae; genus Suricata; species Suricata suricatta. The sequence continues at coordinate 36,696,015 of NC_043713.1, forward strand.
ATTTAACTCATATGCAGAATTTAAGAAATGAAACAAAACTAACGATCATGGGGTTGGGGGAGAGGCAAACCAAGAAACAGACTCTTAACTATGAACAACAAACTGATGGTTACCAGAGGGGAGGTGGGTGGGACATGGGCTAAACAGATGATGGGCATTAAGAAGTGTGATTGTAATGAGCACTGGACATTGTATGGACATGTTGAATCACAAAATTGTACATTGGGAAACTAATATTACACTGTGTTAATTAAGAAAAAATTGAGTAGTGTGCCTGAGTTAGGCAATTTCTTAAATTTTGTGTTGAGCAGGAGGCAATAGTGATTGGATATTCTTATTTGAAAACATCTTCCTAGAAGAACTCTTATCCTGGTTGGAGGCAATAATGTCATTATATGACATACTAAGCACTCAATTCTTTTTTTTTTTTTTTTTTTTTTTTTTTTTGACAAACCAAGCAAAGCTTTTCTCAAAGCCAGGCACTGAGAAAGATGCTAATGGTTCAGTTCAATCTGTAAGCCAAAGCAATGTCGTATGAGTGGCATTACCTCACATAAGTCTGAAATGTATCACTCCCCAAGAGCAAAAATAAATGTGAAGGACAAGAATCCTGTGAGAGAAACTCTACCAAGTAGATATTATGTAGCCTAGTCATTGCCTTGGAAAATCCTAACAGAACACATCAGCATTTTGAAACATCATGGTCCAGTGAAGGACTAACACCATACTCCAAAACAGGAGTATGAAGTATTGGAAAATAAAAAAATCCTCATGACCTAGAATTTAGTTCTCTAGGGAGGCACTGAGGCTTATCTTGACCTTTACTGTTCGTGTTCCCTAACATAGTTTGATGTTAACCCGATAATCTCGGATTCATTTGAACTGCTGTCTTGAGGACCGAAACATGACTAACTTTAGAACAGAGGCAAACACGTCAGTGCATGCATTTTAAGCAGAATGATATTTGAAGAAAGGAAGGCTGAAAATCTGTCATCCCCAGTACAAGCCGCTGAGCAACCTCATGCCAAGCCAGTTTCATAGATTATGCAGAATCCACGAAGTATAAATTAAGTGCTTAATGCCTGGGACAGGAATGATAATTAAAATAGAATGGAGCATCTACTTTTCTTTAAAATATTATGTTTGGGAAAAATTACACGTAAAAAAATTAAAATCCAAGGTAATACACACTCTGGAATAACGTAGTAGGATAATTATTCTCAGGAGGTGGAAACACACAGAAGACTTCCAGTCAGGGGGATTATTTGACCAGTTAAGATTTGTAAGCTTAAAACCTACCAAAGTTAGCTTTGAAATAGATTCCTTAAGCCAAACAATAGCAGGTAGGAGTCATAATAGTAGGTTAATTCTATAAACTATTCTATTGATCTTAACACTGAATATGTGTTGGGCAGCATATAAAACTGCTCACAACATAAAATGAAACTAAAAGGCAGTATACTGAAGTTTGCACCTAGTATTGTTACAACTGTGTAAAATTATATGAATGACGCCTAGATGGAAAAGAGAAAAATAAATCATTAGGGTAGGATTGTAAGTGACTTGCTTTTCAGGATTTCTGCTATTACTCTCAATAATGGAAATTTTGGCAGGACTACAGAAGTAGAATATCATATATGTAAGACATTGAAGAAGGTTACAGAGGGTGCCTGAGTGGCTCGGTCAGTAAAGGGACTGACTCTTGGTTTCGGTTCAGGTCATGACCTTACGGCTCTGTGGGCTCAAGCCCTGCATCAGGCTCTGTGCTGATGGCGTGGAGCCTGCTTAGGATTCTTGCTCTTTCTCTATGCCTGTCCCCCCAGTGCACTGTCTCTCTCAAACTTAGGAAAAAAAAAAAAAAAGGCAGGCAACATTGGAACTGTGGGAAACATTTGATTAAATGAATGTAGATAATCTACTTCTTATAAGATATACCATAAGCATACTTAATTACCAAGTAGTTTAACTTTTGCCTAGATGGGAAAAGATGATGGTATAGGTCTGCTTCTTGAGTAATTCAAATGATCAACTGTACATCATCTATGGCCACAGTAGTTGTATTTCCATAAAGGGTAACTATTATCAACATAACTGAAATGCTGGGAGGGTGGGGAGGGCAGGCAAGGAGAGGAGGAATACAGGCACAGCGAGAGATAATCAGAAGCAAACACACACAGTCATTTGCCTCCTATTACCTCTATTCCACTTCCAATTCTACTCTGAAGGTTTTCTGCTTTTCTGCTAATTCCTGATATGTATATCTAGCTGTGATTACTGATTGTGGAAATAGGTTTGGACTCACATTTGCTTGGGTACTAATCTTGCCTCTACTACTTACAAAGCCAGAGGCCTGAACAAGTTAGTAAACACTGAAACTCGACTTTCTCATTTATAAGAATTATAAACAAATTTCATGGAGGATGTATAAAGATTAGCAAGATACCCTGTGTGAAGTGGCTAACACAGTTCCTGTGCACAACAGCCATTAAATTAAGTTTGTTCTTGCTCCATTTTTTTTCCTTCGTACACAGGACTCTGGTATTCAAGTATTTGACAGTTTAGGTAAAATGAAGGTTAATCTACTTTAGCTCTAGGTTGTTTTCACATCTTGCTCCTTCCCCTGTATTTACCTTTAACACAGACCAGAAACCCTAGGCTATAACCAACTCGATGGCAGAATGAGGCCAGGCCAGACTTGTTTGGACATCAAAGACCAGGAGTTTCCTGGGCTGGCTCTATTGGTAAGCTGTATTTAAAACTGCGGTTCTATCTAATCTGGCTTTTAGAGCTGGCTGCCCAATACAGCCGCATGTGGCTGTTCACGTTAAGAATGAAGAAAATGCATTTGAAATGTTCACAGTCACATTTCAAACACTCAGTGGGCACATGTGGCTAATGACTGTCCAATCAGGTGGCGCAGATATAGAACATGATCACTGCAGAACATTTAGAACTCTGCTCTAACGTTCTGAAGCTATCAGCGGGAATAAGAGGTGTCCTAGGATGGGTGCCCATCATATTTGTTATTTGGCATCTTTCGGACTGGAAAAAGAAACTCCGATGCTGATGAGGGGGTAGAAGAAATGCCTGATTAGGGGCCTCGATATACACAAGCATTCCAGGCACCAGCATCAATAGCATTCTTTCCCACATACCACAGCCCAGTTGTAAAGTGATAAGGTAGGTCAACCTCAGAGTAATTTTAGTGACATTTGTGCTAGCAAGGATGAGTAGCAAATCCTTAACCAAACCCTGGTGCCCTGTGCAAAAGGTTGAAATCTCTCTAGATCCACCACATTGCTGCAGGTAGGATTACTGAATCACTATATTGCGCACCTGAAACTAAAAGAACCCTATGGATATAACTATACTGGCATTTTTTTTTTTTTTAAAGCAGGACTATCTTATCAAGATATACGCATTAAAGGTTTCCTAAGCAGTGGCGTTTTTTAGTTTCCGCCCAACAGAGTAGTGGGCTCTGACGCTACAAGTATCTGTGATGGGCAGGAGTAGGGGGAGGGGACACCAAACTACTCCAACTGTTCAGTGTTCGCTCTGAATTACTCGAATCAATTGTTAATTAAGGCTGGTCCCTAATAATCTACTTTGTCAACAGGGGGCCCTCGTAAGTTACCATCCCTGCAGTCATCTCAAACTCGTTATAAACCAGAACATTACCAGCCAGTCACTCGGGACCTACAACATTTTAAATAAAGCATTAGCCCACTTTAAATAAAATACATGTATTGTCCTCATGATCAAATTTTCATGTTTCTCCCACAAAGGAGCTCTTAGAAAGTTTTTATCAGCTCAGGCACATGTGCTTCATCTGGACTGCTGAGCCCTGCTGAGACCCCTGGGGGGGGGGGGTCAGGGGGAAGGCGCTCTGCCTAGAAGACCAGCACAACTATTAATCCATGGTCTCCCAACCTGAGCGGGTGTCACCGCTTCCGGATCAGCCCTCTGCCTCCCTCGTCAGCACTCTGTCATTATTCATACACCAGACATTTTAATACTCTTTCAGTTTCTTTAGATCTCTGACCCTTCCACCTACCCCTCCCTCGCAGATGGTCTTGCCTCTGACTTCAGAGAGTATTGAAGCCATTAGATGGGGATTTAAGTTTCCTGCCCCCAAACCTACACATTCACCTACAGGGTAGCCCTCTCATTCTACTTCTTGCTTGTTACAGTGAAGAGGAGTGTCCAGGCCAGTTACCTCCTGTCTCCTCGAAGACTTGCCTGGTCACTTTCTACCAGACTTTATGTGCTCCCCCCTTTTCTTTTAAATGGTTTTTTAAATGTCTTTATTTCATTTTGAGAGACAGAGCAGAGAGCGAGTGGGGGAGGGGCAGAGAGGGAGACTCAGAATCCAAAGCAGGCTCCAGGCTCTGAGCTGTCAGCACAGAGCCCGACATGGGGCTCGAACCCACAGACTGTGAGATCTTGACCTGAGCCAAAGTCGGATGCTTACCCGACTGAGCCACCCAGGCACCCCATGTGCCCCTTTTCTTGGCTCCTTCCCAGCAGCATTGAACTGTACCACTCCCTTTTATTATTATTTTTAGAAATTTTAATGTTTATTTTATTTTTGAGCAGGGAAGGGGCAGAGAATGAGAAGGAGACACAGAATATGAAGCAGGCTCCAGGCTATGAGCTGTCAGCACAGAGCCTCACATGAGGCCCAAACCCACAAATCTTGAGATCATGACCTGAGCTGAAGTAGGATGCTTAACTGACTGAGCTGCCCGGGCACCCCAATAAATAAATGGTTTTAAATATTACAGAATTTTGTGACAGGTGTGAGATATCTTATTGGGTTTAAAAAAATTTTTTTAATGTTTATTTTTGAGAGAGAGAGAAACAGAGTTTGAGTAGGGGAGGGGAAAACAGAGTGCGGGACACACAGAATCCAAAGCATGTTCCAGGCTCTGAGCTGTCAGCACAGAGCCCCATGTGAGGCTCGAACTCACAAGCCTTGAGATCATGACCTGAGCTGAAGTTGGATGCTGAAGCAACTGAGCCACTCAGTCACCCTTCTTTTATCTTAAATCAACTTTTCTTCCCCATAAATTCCCCTTTCTCTAATCATTATAGCCAAATACCTTAAGGCTTATCTAAATCTACCCTCTCCACTTGCCCTTGACTCCACCTTCTAGATTCCAGTTTGACTAGGCCACTGAAATTATCTTCATCAAGATCACCAACTACCTCTCTGTTGCTAAGAATCAACAGGCACTTTTTAGTCATTATCTTACCCTTTGCAGAGCATTTGGACTTATCAACCCTTTGCTTATTCTTGAAATGCTATTTTCTTTAGGCTTCCATGACAACATAGTCAAATGCTCTTTCTCCTGTGTTTCTGTCTCATCGTTAATCTCTGTCTTATTGTAATAAATACATGGTATAGAAATGTTACCATTTTCACCATTTAAATGTACAGTTCAGTAGTATCAAGTACATTCATGTTGTTGTGTGACTGTCATCGGCATCCATCTACAGAACCCTTTTCATGTTATAAAACAAACTCTATACCCATTAAGTAACTCACCTGTATCTCCCTCTCCCCAGCCTTTGAAAATCACCATTCTACTTCCCCCTATCTATGAACTTTATTCCAGGTAACTCATGAGTGGTATCACACAGTACTTCTCTTTCTGCGGACATTTTCTTCAACATAAGGTCCTTACATTTCATCTGCGTTATAGCATGTAACTTAATTTCCTTTAAGACACAAGAATATTTCATTGCATGTATATACCATGTTTTGTCCCTTCCTCTGTTAATGGGCACTTGGATTGCCGCTACCTTTTGCCTATTGTCAATAACGCTGCTATGAAAATGGGTATATTCTTTTTCTTAATCTACCTCCTCAATATTGGTCATCTTTAAGGTGACCATCTCTCCTGGGGAAATTTTAGTTATACTCACAGCTTCCTGCTTACATGCTAGTGACTCCTAAAGCTGTATTTGTGGTTCATTTCTCTTTTGGGGTTTAGATCCCAAATCCCTACATATATTCAATTCATTTAGATGTCATGAGCACCCTATACACAACATGTTCAATGCTAAGCTTCAGATTCTTGACATCACACTTGTAATGTTCCGTTACCCTGTGTTTCCTATCTCAGCAGTAATACAATCAGACCTCCCACTTAGACAAGGCACCTGGCTGTCACCCTCTCCAACCGTAACACTGCCACTGGCAGAACTTCTGGGGAGCCCACTCAATTCCATGGTCACCAGGGGGACTGTTTCTCACTATGGCATCATTAGGACCCCCTGATGGGGTTCCCAAGGGTCAGTCTGTGCTCCGCTGAAACACCCCTCTCTTCATTAGCCCCTCTACATGAAATAGTAATACCTCCCGATAGCTCTTACCTTATTTTCCTTCTTAGCACTGAAATAGTGCTTACCACATAGCAAGTCTCTATGCACATTTCCAGTGATTTAACCCTTCACCTCTTCCTTACCCGATCCTGTCTATCCCACTTTCTAAGTTGTATTCAAATCCACCCATCTCACCACCCCAGTTGCCATAGGGACCATTTTAAGATCTGAAACTGGCAGTTTTACTCCTCTACTTCCAGCACTTCAACCATCACTTTCAGAATCCAACCCAGGGGCACGTAGGTGGCTCAGTCAATAGAGTATCTGATGTTGGCTCAGGTCATGATCTCACAGTTCAGGAGCCCTGTTTTGGGCTCACTGCTGTCAGCACAGATCTGCTTCAGGTCCTCTGTACCCACCTCTCTCTCTGCCCCTCCCCCACTCGTGCATGTGGACTCTCTCTTCTCAAAAATAAACATTAAAAAAAAAACAACCCAAAGGTCTTTGCTGACCTGCCAAGGCCCTTCTTGATCTGTCTTTCATGCCTCTCTTGATGCTCTCATTACCAAACCTTTTTCAACTCAGCCAATATGCCATATGCTTCCCTCATTTTCTTCCCAGGTCTTTGAAGAGGCTGCTAGCCCTTCTACCTGAAGGACTCTCCCTTCTCTATAGTCCCTTCTCCCCAACACCTGCTGCCTCCTCCTTTACCTTCAGGTCTTAGAGGAGAGGTCCCTGCCTCTTGGAAGCCTCACCTAATCTCCCTGCTCCAGATGTAGCTTCATTGTCCCTGCTGAGGGTTCCTGTGGCCTCCTACCTTTCTCCCTACACAGTGCTTAGCGCCTTGCTGTGGTCCGCCTGCTCCGTGAGTGTTCCCTACATTGGGCCATAGCTGCATCAGGGTGCAGACATGGAATTTCTTGCCCAAAATGTACCTTCTGCCCCTTGCACAGTGATGGGGCCATGGTCAAGGCTTAATCTTTAATATATAATTTTTGGGAGCGGCTGGGTGGCTCAGTCAGTTAAGCATCTGACTTCCGCTCAGGTCATGATCTCATGGTTCATGGGTTCGAGCCCTGCATTGGGCTCTGTGCTGACACATCAGAGCCTGGAGCCTGCTTCAGATTCTGTGTCTCCCTCTCCTTCTGCTCCTCCCCTGCTCATGTTCTGTCTCTCTCTCTCAAAAATAAAAAACAAAAAAAAATTTTAGTATATAATTTAAAAAAAATTAGCCTGAAACATTTTAAACATCCAGAAAAATAGAAAAAAATTGTATAATAGCATCAAATACACTCCTACTCACCGGCTAGATTTTGTAATTGTTAATATTAGCTATATTTTGTGTAATCTCTGTATGTGACACAGTTTAGAGTTAAGTAACGGAAAATTCCTAACTCTTACCAACATGTCCATAGGCCGCATAAAATAAGCTACGGAAGGATGAAGAACCATGATTAAAACCCTCTAACTTTCTCTTTAAGCATCGATAAGTGAAATTCAGAACTGAGAATATTAAGTTCTATGCCAGATAGTCTTATAAATGTATTCTCATTGCATCATTTAATTGTCCTGAGCTTTATATACAAAGGGCCCCTGTCAAGAACCGGTAGCTCTAGGAGGGAAGGAGAAAGAGAAGTACCTGCTGAGTGCCCAGGACGTGTCCAACACTCACATGACCTCCAAGTGTTCTTACAACAGACTCAAGATGTAAAAACTCACTGTTGCCAACTTACTTGCCCAGATGCTAAAGAAGGAAAATGGCAGATGTGGGTATTTGTCCCACATTTCCCTACTACTCATCTATTCATCATGGTTTTAAATTTTTTAAATAATTAAATTAAAATTTACAATTACAATTAAAATTTAATTTAAAAATTAAAATTTAAAGTTTGTTAGCAGGGGTCTGAAATGGATAAAACATGTATGGCTTCTACATGCAGGAAAAAAAAATGCACAGGCTAATTCTCTTTTCAGTTCTTATTACCCCTGCGGTCTGGAGTGGTAGGAAAAATTGCAGCACTGAGCACAGAACAAGCAGGGAGTGAGTCAGAAGCTGGGACTGGTGCCTGCACTTGGTCAAACATCCAGTGGTAGGTTTAGCACTTAGCTCTCCTCACCTAAGAATGTTCATCTCTAAAATGGAGTTGGATTAGATTGAGGTCCCTTCTAGCTGTTTAAAGAACAAGATACAGGGCGCCTGGGTGGCTCAGTCGGTTAAGCCTCCGACTTCGGCTCAAGTCAGATCTCACATTCGTGGGTTCGAGTCCTGCATCAGGCTCTGTGCTGACAGCTAGCTCAGAGCCTGGAGCCTGTTTCCAGTTCTGTGTCTCCTTCTCTCTCTGCCCCTCCCCCTCTCATGCTCTGTCTCTCTCAGTATCAAAAATAAATAAAAATCATAAAAAAAATTAAAAAAAAATAAAGAACAAGATACACATGAAACCCTTTTAATTCTTAGTGATTTGCTTCAGTTCTCAGCTGGGGAAGGCCAGAGATCCCAGCCTCAGCTCAGCGAATTCTGAGTGAATATACTTACTGGGGACAGAGCAGGGAGGGGGCGAGACGTATAGGCCAATTTTTATTGGAATGTTAGGTCAGCCAACTAGAATAATCTTTAAACTTACAGAAGCAGTTTCCATATCATAATTTGTAGGAGATCTAATGAGGAAGACTGTGTCAGAAGAGGAGCCATGACAAAGCTCCTCTTCTAGAGGGGACTCTGGCTTCATCCCTACCCCCAATGGATCCTCTGCTGGACAAGTCATTATATGTAGCATGTATTTTTTAAATCAGTCAATTCCATTAGATGCTAAGTTTTTAAGAGCTCTATCTTGTTTACCCTTATAACCTTAGCTTTGAGCAAAGCACCTGGCACATAGTTAGCAATCCAAAAATGTTTATGGTATGAACGGCCAATCTCCCCACCTGAGTATTCCAATCCAACTTGCTTCCAGAGTTCAGCTCAGATGTCATCTCTACCCCCTTGCCCCAACCTATCCTTCAAACTGCCCTCACAGGCTCCCAACCTTTCTGTATTTCTCCTATGGTGTATCTCATTTTGTATATGGTTATAGAGATTACGTATATTTATCTTAGCTTCCCAATAAGGTTACTCTCAGACATAAGCTATCATGTGCTCACCATGGAAGATCTACAATGTGTAGTTTAGAGCAGGCACTCAATAAATGTTTGTGGGAAAAGCTTACATTTTTATATGTATATCAAAGCAACTAGAACAGTTCTTCACATATAGGAGACACTCAAATATTATTGAATTACACGCTCTTTCTGATCAAGTTGTGGTGAGGCTGTACTCTCGGTTTGCTAAGGACTTCAAACCTTTTGGGGAGAAACATGATAAATTAGCTTAAAAGTCATAAGAATGGTCATATCTTTGAATAATCCACTTCTAGAATTTTGTACTAAGGAAATAGACAACAAAAATATACAAATTAGACTGAACCAAACCAACCAACAATAACAAAATTGGAGGCTACTATGGCATGTTGATAGAATAGTATTCTAGGGACAGTTCTGAAGGTCTCGAAAGAGGCTTATGACTAACACTAAGTAAAACACAAAGTTCACATTCAATATAGAAAAATAGGAATGCTTGCGAGAAAAGAAAATATACAAAAGAAAAGAAAAGAAAAGAAGTTATCTTGGAATGGTGTTATGGGTGATTTTCTTCTTTCCAAACTTTCCTATAAATACGTCATTTTTATAATAAAAATTGGATAGTCAATCTTTCCTTAATGTGGCTATAGTTTCCATAGATTTTCCATATTCCTATTTAGTGAGGACCAAAGCATAAAATTAAATTGTCAACGAAACAGCTATGCTCCAAGATTTAACTCTAGGATTCAAAGGATACCTCTCTCGGGAGGCTATTCTGGTAGAAGGTGCAAGTATTGTTGTGCATCGTGCAGAAACAGATTTGGATAAGAAGCAAGCAGCTAGACTCAGCCAAGGATTCTCAGGAACCACACAAGTGAGTGAGAGGACTCACTCAAGCAACTATTAATACTAGTTTCTGAAAGAGTTAAAGAAGGAGGCTGCAAGTCAAAAGGGATATGAAGAAAAAGGAAAGGAATTAAGAATAGCGGTCTTCTTGGTAAGGAGACAGGAAATGGTGGAGAACTATTATCTCAGAAGGATCTATAAACTATGGTTACCAGCCAAATGCCATCTACTGTCTGTTTCTATAAATAAAGTTTTATTGGAACACAGCCAAGCCCACTCACTTATGTATTGTCCACGGCAGTTTTCACACTACAATGAGTTGAATAGTTGTGACAGAGACTGTATGGCCCACAAGAAAAAGGAGCATTTGTCCTGTAGTCCTAGGAATTAGGACATTTATAAACAGGCGCTCCGTTTAGGCATTGAGATACTTTTTTCTAGTACTTTTTCTTTGACATACCAGCCTAGGAGATAGGGATCTATAGAATTTATATTCCAAATACAGATAGTTTTGCCGGTGAAAGGGGGTGCTAACGAGACCATGCTCCAAGACAACAAAGTAAACCAGGACTGTCCCAGACACATGGGCCCCCTACCAGAACGACTCTTAGCAAAAGAGGTTTCAAAGAGCACTCAAGGTCTGCTTTTAGGTGTATGAAGCAAGCTGAGATGACTCTCCTGGTCTCCTTGGTTCTTTCTATTTTAATTGCCCTCAGATGCCTTTCCACTTCCTTCTGTCCCAGCTCTGGTCCTAGAAAAGTCCAGCTGTTTGGATACTCCTCAGAGTTTAGTATCTCGCATTTCATTAGAGCAAAAGGAGAAAAGTTTACTCATCCCGTTTAAATAAATGATTTCACATCAATACAAGAATTTGATACCTGCCAATTTCACTTGGTTTAATATCAAGACAACTCCTTAAAATGCTATTCATTTTTTAGAATTGATACTTTCTCTTCTCAAATAATTAAGAAATGACCATTAATCACAGCATTTATCACAATGAAACCCCAAACTAATTATCCATTGATTTGAGCTTTCAGTACTGATACTTTTTTTTTTTGTAAAAACTTACCATGTTGGGGGAAAGAAATAAAACTAAAGGTGTTTAGAGCATTTTTGGTGATGTCTTGGACGTTTTACTGAGACTATTCTCTGAACAATTGTAGCTCACAGCAGTGAAACCTCTGTGGATGGCTTTCTAAAGATTGCCATCTGGTGGAATTTCAGTCAATTGTTCCTTTGTTCTAGGGAGCTGCTGGAGGTGAATGGACCTTGAAGGCATTAGGTAGACTCAGAATACCAGTGAGAAGTCAGTCAAGTTCAAATGAAGGGTCTCAAATACACAAACCAAACTGGGGGAAAAATAAATATGAGGCTTTGAGTCTTTGTCTCTTTCCCAAATCCTCTCCACTCTCTATTGTAAAGTCTGAGCATTTGCCTTCATTTGATTATAAATAAATGACATAAAAATTTTGTTCACAAATAACACTAAGTGTCCTGAGATTACTTGACAACATCTTGATATTCTTCCTTCACTTATCACTAATAATATCTCCAAAATTAAACTTTAATTGGTTTGGCCATTTTTAGAGGAATTGCTGATAGCAGTTAATTAGCCTTAATACACTTGGGAGATGGGTTATAGTTTGAAAAATAATGTTTTAATGAAGCATGTTTACTCGGATACTTTAATTGTAGAAGGGATTTTGAAACTTGTTACAAAGGCATCAATACTTCAATTTCATCTGTAGACAAGGATTCCCACACCATTTTATATTTAATCCTTACCTTGAGCATCCAGGCTCTCTCCCTGGCTGTCGAGATGAACTGGACCGGTGAGAAGTGGGATTCTGGGATAATAAAAAAAAAAAAAGAAAGAAAGAAAAAAGAACATTTAATAGGATGATAACATAGGAGCAAAGAGTTACAACTGAGTTTGTTGGGTGTGGTTAGCAATGGAAAGGGATGTTGAAACATATGCACAATAACAAAATACAGTTAGTCTTACCCTAGGAGAGAGATTAAGTTAGGCAAGCCATAGGGTTTTCAGTCTATATTTTAGATCAGTTTTTAGGTTGATGATGGTTTGTGAATATTTAGTATAATGTCAGTTTTATGAAAGTAATTTGTTTTCACTTTCTCCCTGATAGTCTGATGCAATGAGAATTCATGTATCAGCAGGAACCAGAGCCTCTCCTGGGATATCAAAGACCAACATCAAACTTCTTTAAACTTCAGCTTATTTGCAGACTTTATCTTATTCTTTTAGAGTAGGCTCCATACCCAGCACAGAGTCCGACGTGGGGTTTGAACTTACCCCTCTGATGGTCAAGACCTGAGCAGAGATCAAGAGTCAGATAGATGTTTAACCGACTGAGCCACCCAGGCACCCCTATTTCAGGTTTTAGATCTAGTGTTAACACAGTATTATTCATCTAGTCAGAAGATATTTTTAAATAGTTTATTTTTTAAACTTAAGAATTTTTTTAAATCTTTATTTTTGAGAGAGAGTGAGGCAGTACAAGCAGAGGAAGAACAGAGAGAGGGGGAGACAGAATCCAAAGCAGGCTCCAGGCTCTGAAATGTCAGCACAGAGCCCTACACAGGGCTTGAACCCATTAACAACGAGTTCATGAGCTGAGCTGAAGTCAGATGCTCAACTAACTGAGTCACCCAGGCACCCCAATAGTTTATTCATTCTTGAGAGCATGTACACACACACACACACACACACACACACACACACACACACACACACACACACACAGAGTGGGGGAGGGGACAGAGAGTGATAGGGAGACAGAGAATCAGAAGGGGTCTCCCTGCTGACAGCAGAAAGCCTGATACAGGGCTGGAACTCACTAACCTTGAGATTGTGACCGGAGATGAAGTCAGATGCTTTACCTACGGAGCCACCCAGATACCCCTAGTCAGAAGATTTTTAAGAGGATAAGCATTCTAAGCAATGCCAGAATCCAACTTAAAAATATATATGGTGACAAATCATAATTTATGTCAATTACCTATTTCTCTTCGAAACATGCTCTCGCTACATGATGAGACAGTAAACTGATGAAGGAAGATCTAATTCATGAGGCTAAGAAATGCGTCTTAATTCCAGGTTTTGAGGATACAGTGTCAGGGTGGGGAGTGGATGGCTACTGGGAAGACAGTTTATGGCTCAAGCTGATGCTGCTAAAAAAAGACCCAAGATGTGTATGTGAACATCCGATGTGGTCTTTCCACCACCCAAGAAACAAATCAGCAAGAACTGCTGCCTCTCACTGAGGCCCTCACCCTGCACATTGCTCTTCTGAAATGGTCCTGGAACAGAAAACACAAATGCCTTTGGTGCTAACTTGGTTTTTTAAAAAGTCAATTGCATAAAAATAAAGTATTCGTGGCATATCCGATTAAATGTGATTAATTCTAGACATAGTTCTGGAGATGTTGGTGAGAGATCTTTTCTTTTTTCTTTTTAAGAAAGGAGTGAGGCATTTTACACCTTTTCTATAAAAGAAAGTGGAGATGGTAAGATAGTGGAAGAAAAAATAGAAACAAGATAGCAGGTGCTGAGAAAATACAAGTAAAGGTAAGAGCTGATTTTTTCAATGTTATACTATTCAGTAGGGGGGCTTAAAAGGCATTTGTAAATTTGGCTTGTTTAAAAAACATCAGAAAATTTAATATACATGGTTTTAAGGACCGAACTCCAAGAAGATAATTTTTTTCTTCCAATAGAACAACTAGAATTTCTTTATATTTTAGAGCAGAGTTTAATTTCATGGGTATTTATCTTTCCATAAATTTAATGGTAGTTGATTTTTAAAAACCAGATTAAAAAAACATGTTCCCACCCATGTCATTTTCCTAAGTCCTCCAATCTCCCAGCAATTAACTGAATCACACTAAAATTTTCATTTGCCCTATTTATTAGCTATGTTACCAGGGAAAGTACTGGCCACCCAGTTAGAAAGCAAGAATATAAAAGTTCCTAGTTTACCTATGAACTAGACAATTCACCTGCAGAAAACTCAGGATAGGCTGTTTACAATTGGCCTTTTTCTGCTGTCTGACAATGACCCATTGCTCATTTTTCAACAGCTGTAATGGATCAGTTTGAATGGGATCATTTACCGAAAACTATGCACCAATCATTTTACACATTTTATCTAATTGAGTCTTCAAAGGCTTAATATCAATTAAGAAACTGAGGCTCAAGGTAGTGGTGCAAGATGTCCGTATCATGCATCTAGAAAGTGACCCTTTTTACAGAGTTTAATGGACTCTAGTGCCTGCTCAACCTTCCATCTTTAGCATACCACTGTCAAAGCCAGGCCTTCCCCACAGACTTGAAACCCGGGGACAGTCTTTGCTCTGCTCTTGGCACATAAGTGCTCAATACCGCAAAACCTTGCAAGGGTGGAGGTTTAGGCTGCCCCACTGGTGGGGGTGGCAGGGGAGGCAGTTTTTCCGTGTGATGTGTGAGAGCAGCAAAGCAGTTCTTATCCAGAAATTTCCCACCCATGTCATCTTCCTAAGTCCTCCAATCTTCCAGCAATTAACTGAATCACACTAAAATTTTCATTTGCCCTATTATGTATGTATTTATGTAGAAATTAAAAATGGAGCATAGTATAAGTACAATATAGAAAACTATGAAAAACAGAAAGCCTTTGAGACCTAGGGCGTGGCAAGGAGTTCTCAGCCTTGATGCCAAAAACACAACCCATGAAAGGGAAAGTTAAATACACTGGACTTTATCAAAATTAAAAATTTTTGTCCCTGTGAAGTGGATGAAAATACAAGGTATAAACTAGGAGAAAATATTTGCAAATCATATATCTCACAGGAGGACTAGTTTCTAGAATATATAAAGAGTTCTTAAAGCAGTAAGAAAAAAATCAATTGGAAAGTGGGCAAAAGATACAAACAGGCATTTATCTGAAGACGATATATAGTTAATAAGCACATGAAATGATATTCAACATTAGCCACTATCTGGGTGAAAATTAAGAATCATAATGGGGTATCACTACACACTTAGCAGAATGGCTAAAATAAATAGTGACGCCATGAAATACTGATGAGGATGTGAAGAAACTACAGCAGTCACATCGCTTGTAAGAATGTAGAAAGATTCTGATACTTTGCCAAACGTTTGTCTTGTTTGTTTTAAAATGCAACTACCATACAACCCACCAATTGTACCTCTAGGCATTTTCCCAAATTAAAACCTATGTTTAGAGCAATTTTGTTTTAGCAGTTGCCAAAAGCCAGAGACAACCCAGATGTCCGTCAACAGATTAACAGTTAACTTAACTGTGGTACATCCCTACCATGGAAAGCTACTTAGCAATATAAGAGAACTATTGATACATACAACTTAGATCAATCTCCAGAGAATTATCATGAGTGAAAAGAGGCTATCCCAAACGGTCATATACTATTTGATTACATTTATCTGACATCCTTGAAATGAGAAAAGTGTAGAAATGGAGCACAGATTAATGGTTGTGGGTGTGGAAGGGTAAAAAGGAGGGGTGGCAGGAAGAGGGGGTGATTATGAAAGGGCAACACGAGGCATCCTTGTGGTAGAAATGTTCTGTACCTTGAACACGTATCAGCGTTGATAACCTGGCTATGATGTTATAAGTTTGTAAGCTGTTGGGGCACCTGGGTGGCTCAGTCAGTTAAGTGTCCAACTCTTGATTTAGCTCCAATTGTCATCTCCTAGTCATAGGATCGAGCCTTCTGTTGGGCTCTGCATGAACAGCAGGGAGCCTGTTTGTGATTCTCTCTCCTTTCATTCTCTACCCTGCCTCCCCTCCCCCTCAACATGACCAACATAAAAATCTCTAAAATGTTACCCCTGAGGGGAGAATGGAGTCAAGGGTAAGAGGAGAGAGCTCCATAATGTTCCTTACTAGTCCATGTTAATGTACAATGATCTAAAAACAAAAAGTTTAATTTTTAAAAGATTGGCCAGTACCTACAATTGAGCAGGAATCTCTCTCATTTTCTTACCTTTTCAGAGAAGAACAAAAGCCCCAAGAACGTGTGCAAGATAGGGTTGGGAATTTGTCCCACTTTGCACAGACCCAAGAAAAATATCTCACCCACGAGTCTAACATTTGGAAACCACTGCTGACAGTCCAATCCTGCCTATCTTAGAATTCTCTATTATCCCCCTTTTCCATATTAACCTTTACAAACTTTCATTTAAAGTTAAAAAATTTAAAAAAATAAAGTTAAAATATTGATACAAATACATTTAAAACCAGAACTAATGTCTAAATAGCAGTTTGAGATGCTCTGCATTTTTGAAATGATCTCTCTTAACTTCAAGATCATGCTATCCAAGAATTTGCAAAAATCCCCACCCTTATTGGCTTAGGACTAGCATTTCATCTCCCGTGGTTCTTGTGGATGACAAGGTAGGTGTTCTGTATTCTCAACTGGGTCACACTAAAGAAGAGCACAACTGTAACCACCCCTACCTAAGAATGAGCTTGCCGGGTTTTCTTTCACGTTAGGAGAGACCACATTGATCCCTCCTATTCCTTTTTTAAGCATTAGGCAGTTTCTCAGAAATGAGCCAGCTGCTTTCTCTGGGCCTGCTGGTTTTAACTGAAGAGAGCAAATATCTTTGTTAGACTAAGAGTCACGACACGACCAAACTCTAACAAAGCACATTCTCTGGTGCTATAAAAGTCCATTTTCCCTCATCCTCTAGAAATTTCAAATCCTCTTTGAGCAAACGCAGAATTCTGGCATCCCACGTGTGGGACGTAGAACATCTGTCCTAGCTTGAGAGCCCCGTGTAAAGGCTGCTTCCATGTCTGACCATAAAGCCGTAGGCACCTAAGAGGTATCAGCGTCAAGAAGGAGTTGTCAATATTTTCCAATCATGCCCCCCCATTAAAAGATCTTGCTTTTTCTTCAGTGTCCCATATCTATCCAGTGAGGCTTCTGATCAATGCAAGGTTATGGCATTCTCTGCACAAAGAGATGGGAGTCACTGCCCGTCCAGTTGCTCCTGGCTTTCCTTTCTAAGAAGGGAACACTGCTGGGACAGCAACAGAGGTTTTCCTCTCAGGAGAAGGGCCAAGGGATCTTCGGACCTTCAGAATGACTGGAGCCTCAATCTCAACCTGCTGGGGCTGCTTTGAGATGCTGAATCACTCCAGTTATAGATCACATGCTTTAGTGTGGGAGGTCCACAGCTTTCTAGGAATAAAGCAGCACGTAAGCATTAACAGCAAGTCAGACTCTTAATCCTTAGGCTGATCCTACTCCATATCAGCCTTTTGAAGAGCTCTGCCTCTGCCAAGCCCCACTTCAATCGGCGGCCTCGGTTGGGGGGGGTTGGACTCAGGGCCTTCCCTGGAGCAGCAGATGGAGGCCAAGAGCCAGCCCAGTTCCACTACCTCAGGGGACCCGAGGCATGACTGCTGGGAAGCACAGAGCTGAGCACACAGCAGGGAAACCAAAACCAAAGGAGATTATCTGGCAAGTAAAGGAGGTCAAATTACACTGAATCTTGGGCACTGAGTGTGGTACAATGCATTCCTCTCAAGCAAGGCAGACTACAAAATGACCCATATTGTATATTTAAGCGTTTTTGAAAAATTATAGCTGGCGGATAAAGGGATTTTGGTGGCATACATTAAGAATGGTAATAATGTTATAAACTTCTTTTGGTCGTGTGATTTAGGCTTCTATAAAAATAAAATATAATCCCCCCCAAACTGTCTTAAGTCATAGCTATAATAAAAGAGAAATTCAGTTTATTTTCATGCAAACAGAGCCTCAGCCTCCTCTTAGAATCCTCCTTTATCCATCTGCTACTTCCTATGTGAACCAGGATTAAAATAATTTCAGAGTGCCCTTTCTATTCTAGAATAGACTATCCACAGTGCTAAAGGCACAAAAGTAAAATTAAAAAGACAGACCTGAGAAACTACTGGAGAAATACCATGCGTATTAATTTTGTGAAAGGTTCTTAATAATTACATGACTTCCACTACCTTTTTATCTGTTTTAAATCAGCTATCCTTGAGAATAGTTGGAATGGAAGAACTGCTCCTTTCCTCACAAGTTGACTGCTAATAAAATGTAGCAGAATGTTCACGAATAAGGAAAGTAGCACAATGAAAGGTATCAGATTCACTTTAAGAGCCCAGCACACAAATTTAGGGTTTGGGTTATAGTGGAAACTAAATCCTCCCTTTACAGGTGTCCTATCTTTATAGTCTTATTCTTTTGACCATCCCAAGAAGAAATACAGTAACAGGAGTGTTTAAAGAGTAACAGGAGATCTAAATTAGACTTTGGCCACAGCAAGAAGGTTGTTAGGACACCAGGTAGGGAGGATTGCTAAGACCTCTCTCAAAAAGTGGATAACCATTGTCCAATTGTAGTTCTGTGTGGGAAGATTTTCAGTGGTCTGTTAAAAGTGTTGAGTGAGTGAAACGTCTTGAAATGTGCAGCATTATTTGCTTAGCCTCTACCCCCCAAGTTCTCTGTTGGGGCTGGTGTGCATCCTGACAGCCACCAACACTGTGGGGGGGGTCCTACTGTGGGGTCTTCTAGAGGAAACCCACTTACAAAATATTTGGGGGTCGGATCAGTAATTATTTAATGGGGAGATGTATGCTGAACTCCACTCACCCAGAATCTACTAAAGCTCCAGAACTGAAGTACCAATTATGTTGTCAGGGAAAAAGCTTGGGTGGGTGGGTTGCGGATTGTGGGGAAACAAGCCCCAATCTGTTACAAGCATTAAATCCGGGCAAAATACCCAACTTGAAATGTTTCTTAAAACCTTTTTTTTCCCCCACAATTATGCAGGTCTATAGCTCTTCATTTTTTTGTAGTTCTATGGTTTGTTGGCACAAATACGACATGCACATAAGCTGTCTGTTATTTTCTTCACTGGGCAGCCTGGCTTTGGGATTGGTGACTGATGGCCAGCTTGGCTGCTCTTTCCACAATGGCTCTGTGGTTCTTGCAGGAGATGTTGTGAGTAATCTCTACACAGTAAGATTTGTTGCACATCAGCAGCTCTGTAATCTTCTTGACGTTGTGGACCAGAAACTTCTGGAAAACACTGGAGAACATGTGTTTGGTTTTCTTGTTGCTCCTGTAGTTAATGTTGGGCACAAGATCCGGCCCTTAAATCTTCTGTGTACTATTGTCAGTGCCTCAGGGTTTCCACCAATTGTGCTTAATTTTGACACATCGGTCTGACAGGTGCCAGATGAACTTCTTGGTCCTCTTTTTAACACTCTTGGGCTTCACCAGAGGTCTCACGGTGGCCATGACCCCAAGCAGGAGATGGCCACCACCTCTGCAGGCAGCACCAAGGAAGAATAGGACTCTTCATTTTGTAAAAATGTTTCACATGGATCATCTCACCCAGATCTTGAAATCTCATTTCTTTCTCCACAGGCTCACTGTGCTGGTCTTTTGGCTACTGCCTTTTGCTCCTTGATTTTTCTTCCTCAGAAACTCTCATCCACTATGGAGTTGCAGAGCCATCTAAATCAGGTTTTCCCCCAGATGGGTCTCCACCACCCCCCCACCCCCACCCCCGCACACACACACTCTCTGCCTTCCACGGAGCCTTTTAGACATTCCCTCCTGGTCATCTCCCTCCACCTCAAAGAAATTAAATGCTACCAAATAGATTTTGTCTGTTAGAGTTGAGCTTTAGATGGCCACAAACCACCGTAATATCTAATTTTTGTCCCCATTGAGAGGGCATGCTCCAATCCAATTTGAACACATCCTGCAATGTCTCTGCACTGAGATGTAGGGACACAACATTGAGCAAGGTGGCCCTTAGCCTCTTAGTGAGCTACAAAACCACTTTTGGCCTAACCCCTAAAGAGAATCATCAATCAAAGGAGCTTATTGTACAAAATCACACAGCTTATAAAGGACAGAGCTGGGACCCAAACTCTGGTCTTCTGAGTTCAAATCACATGCTTTTCCTATGGATTCGTTCTGACCCATTCTCCCGTTTTCTTCCCCTATGTCAGGCTCTCTTTGCATTTTAAAATTTAATTTCACATTTTTGAAGCAACAGAGCACTGAGTTTTAATTTTCATAAAAATTTTTATATATCTTTCCTATTCATTCATTTGTTCAACATTTATTGAACACACGAGAACAGTTACCTCTTATGTGCAGCTAGTATGCGTCAGGTGCGGTCCTAAGTATGTTCCCTGAATCCATGCATTTACTGCCCACTATAACCCTCTGAGGGATGTGATTTCTTACTTTTATCTTATAGATCCATGGAGGCTTGTGACAGGGCCAGGACTGTGGACCTCATACCATGTTACATATCTGTTCTGTCCTGGGCACCCTGCTAGGTAGGCGCAGGGGCTCTACGGGGTGAGCAATAGACAATGCAGCCATCCAGTGGCTGACAGACACACTAATAGTGATGCACAAGGCTGTGAATGCAAGCACACGGACACAGAGGGTCAAAACAAAAAGGAAAAATGTATGACTGCTGTTCTCCTGGATGATCTGTAGGATTTGAAAGCCACGATTTTCCTCATTCTTAAAATTAGAGGAAAAATGTCTTTTACTTCTCAGATTCCTTGATGGCAGTGCTTTTCAGATCTCAAGGCACCTGGGAATCTTAAAATTCAGATTATAATTCTATAGGCCTGGGGTGAGGTCTAAGATTCTGCCTTTCTAGAAAGTTCTAGATGATGCTGCTGGTCCAGGAACTACACTCTGGGTTGCAAGGCACAGAATCTATGTTCAGAACTCTTCCCACCATCTGCTAAGTGCTGATCCGGGCTGCACTTGGTTAGATGGGCCATACACTCAGATGATCCCAACTGACGTAAACTCACTTACAGCTCAGCCCTTGTCACCAAGGATGGACCAAGCAAAATTTAGGAGATCAAGTCCATCCTTGGGGCACATTTTTCCTTGGTTCTCCACTCTCCCCCAACATCCCTAATCCCCTAGTGGTCAGGTACTCATCAAGAGTTTAAGGTCCTTAGAGAAAGTTCTCTGCTTTCCAAGAGGATATGTATCTAATTAGCTAATCTGTGCAAACGCATTCGGGAGTGCTAATCACAACCATGTTATTTCGTCTCCGCTGACCCGAACAGCTGGTTCTGGATCCGGTTACACTGGCGCCCTCAGTGAAGCCACGGTTACCATCCCCTGCGTGGAGAGGGCGCTCACTGAATTTACTGCGCACACCCCCAGCGGCTGGAGACACAGGAGGGTCCGCACGGGAGCTACTAAGTAGTCTCTCTAAAAGCAGAAAAGGAGAATACTTAGAAGTTTGCCAAGGCTAACTCTCTTGGTAACTCTAGTTTACGCGAACTGTCATTTTGCCTAAAAGCAGCAGGTTCAAAGCAGCTTTTGAGATTGCCAGCACTTTCCAACACTCCCGGACAGGTCACCATGACTTATCTAGGCACAGTTGCATTCTCTCTTTTTTTAAATGTGTAATGTTTATTTATTTTTGTGAGAGAGAGAGAGAGAACATGAGAGAGAGCGAGAGAAAACACGAGAGAGAGCGAGAGAGAGAACACAAGAGAGAGAGAACACGAGAGAGAGAGAGAGAGAGAGAGA
>NC_043713.1:36718014-36731584 GCF_006229205.1 Suricata suricatta
ACCTGAGCTGAAGTCGGATGCTTAACTAACTGAGCCATTCAGGTGCACCCCTCCTTTTTTTTTTTTTATTTTAACTTGCATTTTCAAACTGAGGGAAAATAAGCAACCATCAATGTCAGAATATTAAGAGTCCTCATCGGTGGTGGGCTGATTACCTAAATGGATTTATCAACCCATTTTTTGAAACTCCATGCATCTTCCCACGGGAATAGGAGGCTGTTACAATTCAATAGCTTTATGAATGAAGGGGAGCTTTGAGGGCTACTTGGAGAACCCAACTCTCCTTTGCACACCTGCCGGGCATAACAAGCACCGACCTAGAGTAAAATTTCCTGGGACTGAGGCTCACCTATTCCGTGACAGTGCGTACACCATTTAAATTCTGGGCTCCAGTTACAGTTTTCTGTCAAGTGCGGCTACTTAGAGTGTTCCTGTATGTAGAAGCATCCTTTACTGCAAATTTCTCTGTAAATGGGAAACACTCATGTTCATCATCACTATTTAATAATTGAATTTGAGCCACATCTCCCTTGTCAACTGGATCAGAGTATTAGTTACAGGATCAGGAAATGTTGAAGTATAATCAATTCTAGGGAAAACCAACAGCTAAGCCAACAGCTAGAGAATGCCCATCTGAAGGGATCTGGTGGGTGTGGCCTTGAGCAGGACCCTCACTCACAATAGGAGAAGCCTCTTCTGTCATCTGTGACCTCAGCAAACCCCATGGCTTGACCATAATCTATAAAGGTTGGCAGTGGAGAGAGGAAAAACAAAAAGAGAAAGCAAAGAACAAAGCTATTTTTTGATCCCAAGTGGAACCTTTCCTGTTAGCATGAGGTCAAATGCTAGTTAGATCAGACTATTGTAGGGATTTCATGCTTTGTGGACATGACTGCACTTAAGGCAGGGTTTTAAGATTCTTCTTTCCTTTGGATCCTTCCTAGAAAAGCTAGTATTTCTGCCTTCCTCTTCTTCCTCATCTCACAAGGTATTTCCTTTTTGCTCCCCCTGGGAGATCTAACGCATCCCCTGGTCTTCCCAGGAGTACAAGGTGCTGGAGGGCCAGGAGGATGCATGCCTCTTGTTTCTGCCTATTATTTTGGGGCGGCTCAGTACGACTCATTGCTGGACTGTGTCAGTAGTCCTGCCTTGTCCAGGTCTTCCCTTATCTCTAATAGGGTAAGATCTAGAACCTGTGTATAGCTCAGCCCAGACCCACAGAGGGAGAGAGGACCCAATACTGACAATCAGGTGCGCAGGGAAAAGGGAGCTCAAATGCTATCCGAGTCAATGCTCTTTAAAATGTGTCTTCTCCGCCAGAAATCACGCCACTTTCATATCTTGAGCTATAATGGGCTCATATGTCAAACAGAAGCTTAAATCCTACCTCAACTTCTGCCCTATTGCAATTTAAATAATTCAATGTGCTAACATGCTATTAAAATGATAGATTTTCCCCATGTTTTGAAAACCTTATGGATTCCCTGAAGTACAGTTCCCATTACATTTTCTATTTTATTTTATTCTAAGATGGTTTTAACTACCTTTTGGAGTGCTGGGATAGCTTGTGGGAGAAGCAGAGGTCAAGGTAAGAGCCCCTCTGAATTGAGGAGGCTAGAGGTCACAGGTGAATGGAGGGGTTTGGATTGCACTTTAAGCAGAGTTGGAACACGACCCATATCCCCCCACAATCAATTTAAGTTGACTTGTTAATAAGAACAGTAAGAATGATGTGGTGTCTACCTTGTAAAGATTGTTTAAGGGGTGGGGGTAGAGACCAGCATTCTTTGTCTTAGCTCCTAACTCATGCTTCTTTTTCTTTTGAAGATTTTGGTAGATGTTACTGCTTCCTCTTAGACTGTAATTTTCACCTAAAACTTTAATTCTTCATAAATGGAATTTTAACTCAGTTTTTTTTAAATCTCTAGAGCCTCTGTTCATGATCATTGGTAGATAATTTGCACAGTTTTTCAGATAGGAAAATCTAAGTATGAAAGTCTTCCCAAGTCATACAAAATTAACACTAACAAAGTTATTGGCTACTTAACTTTTAAAAACAAACTCCCCCAAATGTGAAAAACCAAAAAAATGCACATGGCTTTCAGATTCCAAGAGCAATGCTCAAACCACTAAACCTCACATGGGTTTTAATACTCAGTTTGGTATTAAAAATCTCTTTCCTTTGGGATGGCCCATAAACCCCATGGGAAAACATGACTCAAACTGACTTAGGCTTGAGGTCACAGTGTAAAGAACAGAATTGTTCTACCCATCCTGCATGGCTCACCTGCGTCAGATTGCTCAACAAATTACACTCCGAAGGTGTCAAATGACTCTTAAGAACCCCACCCAAGGTGTCTGTCTGGGCAAAATTACCATGAATAATATCATCAGACACACAGATAAGCAGCTTAGGACAGAAAAACAATGTAATACACTTTTCCACAAGAGAAGCCACACTCAGATGCACCACTCAAGTTGGTGTCCATGGTGATGGGTCGGCACAGTGACAGGCTCCCAAAGGGGAAAAGAAGCCACACATTCTTGAATATAGTTATACTCCTCATGGTCTATGGGGCTGATTGTGAGAGCCGTTGGTAAGCAGTACCAGGAGCCCCTCGTTCCTTTCAAATAAGACAAACAATAGCCCTGCAGGACAGACATTTCTTGTTTCTGGGTACAACTTGATTCCAAAGCCCTCATCAGTCTCCTGCTAATTCAAAACAGCAGCCTCCGGGGCTGAGTCTCATTCTATCAGATTGTCCACCCTTGAATCCCCAAGGCATTCCTTCCACAATGAAAGGACCGAGTGGTTCCTAAACACGGAGAAAGCGCCCTACAGTTCAGCGACTGTTTCATTTTAGTAGGAGTTCAGAAACATCAGTGTAGAAGTCCTTGCACTTGGTCTAAAATTTTAAAACCAGTATATGGGAAAAAAAAAATCCCCAGGTTTTTGAGGTTCACTTTGAAAGTGGGGCTGGATGAAAGGCAGATTGATGTAGAAGAGTCCTACCATGAGATTTTTGGAGAACAGATTTTAGCAGAAAACGGACCTATGGTAGGATTCAAGATAAAACACATTGTAATATCGGTCAGGCTTAGAAACGGTTTTGCAGCATTCCACTATTTACCTTTCCTAGCACCGATGAGTGTCCTCCATTTTCTGTCAGGAACCATCATCTCTAGGTCTTACCAAACGCTTACCAGAACCTGCCCCTGCTACACCTTAGACCAAATGTTCTCTCAGAGAGGTTGGTGTTTAACAAATATTAAATGCCTTAAGCAAAAAGGTTAAGTTTCCAACAGTGGCTTTCCTGAAATTATTCACAGAAAGAGAAGCATTTCTCTCCCCTCAACCCCTCGTTATGTTTTCCATAGTAAAGACTGCAGTACAAGACTCCCAACATGGGCCAGCCACGCCACCCTGAGAGTCCTATCCCAGTACCCACTGTCCCGCACGGAAACAAAACTTCCATCTGTCTCTTTTCATCTACAAAGCACTGGGGTCAGAAAACGAGAAAACAACTCCAAATATTGAACGCTTACGTACCAACTAGGCAGCACTCAGACCCGGGGGACGCAAAGAGGAATACGAGTCAAAGAGCAATACGAGGTGAGCCCCATCGCCAACCAATTTATGTGCTGGGGAGGCCCATGTGTGGGGAATTAAAGGCAAACTGCGGTGAGTCACCTGACCTATCCTGGGTGGGCGGGGCTGTGGGAGGAAGGGGGAGGTAATGGCTAGGAGGTTAGGAAAGGCTTTCCAGAACAACCTTTCTCAAACGTTAATCCAGAACACCTGAGAATCTTACTACAGGGCAGATTCTGATTGAGAATGTCTGGGGCGGAGCCTGAGCTTCAGCACGGATAGATGCACCCAGGTGGTGGTGTAGACGCTGGTCGTTGGAGCACACTCAGAGTGGCAAGGGTCTAGAGGAAAGGCTGACACAGGCTGAGCCTGAGTTAACCAGGGAAAGACTCCCTGGGCAGAAAAACATTCAGAGACATTGAAGCTAGAAACATCCTGCTGGATGTGGGAGGCAACATTCAACACGCTAGAGGAGAGGTTTATGTGAAACATTGTTGAGTGTGAATCCAGTCAGTAAAAGCTTTACCCAGAAATGAAAATTGCTTTTTTTTTTAATAGTTGCACATAGGTGGTGAGATTAGGGGTGGTCCCCCCTCATGCCCCTCCCTTCTCTTTTTCAAACTCTCGCTCATAAATTTTATGTTGTATTTATTAAAACAACCACAGGAGGATAAGTTTCTCTTCCATGAGCTGATGAGGGGACTTCTGTACTGGGGTGTCCTTGGACAAAATGACCACGTGGCTTCCTCCAATCTGGGATTATATGACGGGTGAAGACACAAAGTTACTTAGTGACTATTATGTAGTTATTCGGTTATGATCACTACAGAAAAAGCTGTATTTTTGAAGGAATAATATATTATAGAAGGAGTCAAGGAATTAAAAATATTGAAGCATGTTTTTATAATCCATCAGTAAAATTTCACCTGGAAAAAAATGCGGGAGGAATGATATAAAATTTGGACAGAAGAAAAAACACCAAGCATTGTATCTTTGACTTCACAGAGCTGAGAAGGCACCCTGCTGAGGAATTCGTGGCTTGGTGTCTCAGAGCACATCCCTGTCACAAACAAGGGGGACAACTTAAGTTCCTGAAGGCCACAAGGGAAGGCTGTGATTGCTGAGGATATATGGCCACAAGCTGAAAGTCTCTAAGATACATGCCCTGTGCTTCCATTCCCAGCGCACACATGGAGCTCTTAAAACTAGCATCACCTTTCTTCCAAATTAGGTGTGTTGCAGGAAACTACACATATAATATTTAGTCAAACTCCAGCCCCATGTGAAGGTCACTAAACAAATCTATGACTGTGCCACTATTCATGTCATAGTTTTCATAAAGACTTACACGTTATGTGAGTCGTACAAGAATCCTGTGAGACAACG
Source organism: Suricata suricatta (assembly GCF_006229205.1). Taxonomy (NCBI): domain Eukaryota; kingdom Metazoa; phylum Chordata; class Mammalia; order Carnivora; family Herpestidae; genus Suricata; species Suricata suricatta. The sequence goes on from NC_043713.1 coordinate 36,722,990, forward strand.
CCAGACTCTACTGTCTCTATTTGATGAAGAGACAACTTATCTGAGGGGTGTTGATGAAGGATGGTAAGTGACATCTCCAAAGACAACCAGTCAGTCAGCAGTGGAACTAGTTTTAAGCATCAGGCCTTCTGATGTTCTTACTGCAGTTCCAGAATTTTGTCCGTGACACAATACTATAACTTCTTTTTAAAAAAAATTTTTAAAGTTTACTTATTTATCTTGAGAGAGAGAGAGAGAGAGAGAGAGAGAGAGAGAGAGGGAGAGAGAGAGAGGGGGCACACAAGCAGGCGAGGGGCAGAGAAGGTGCGGGGGAGAGAATGCCAAGCTGACAGTGCAGACCCTGATGCCGGGCTCGAATTCACAAACCACAAGATCATGACCTGAGCCAAAGTCATTTAACTGACTGAGCCACCCAGACGCCCCTCAACACTGTAATTTCTAAAGAAACAGGTGGGCAGGGAAAGGATGTGAGGATTTTGAACTTGAAAGGAATCAAAATCTATAGAATCTTTTCTCTGACCTTGAATTTCACAGACCAGTTTGGAGTTTGTCATAGGTTCAAACTGCATGCCCTCTGTTCAGTTTTTTTAAATGTTTATCTATTTTTGAGAGAAAGAATCCCAAGCAGGCTCCTCACTGTCAGCACAGAGCCCGACATGGGGCTCCAGCCCATGAACTGCGAGATCATGACCTGAGCTGAAATCAAGAGTCAGACACTTGACCCACTGACCCACCCAGGCGCCCCTCCCTCTGTTCTGTTTTAAAGGAACTTAGGGATACAAACACATAAATGTGTAATTTGGCATATAAATATCCACTTACAATATATGAAAAGAAGAAACATATTTGCCAGTGACTAGAGGCCCAGGAAGTGTGTGCCACCTAATTTATGGGTTATTGATGAAGGACAAACTAGAATGTTATTTATAATAGGCTGTCCAGTAAGTCCGTATGAGAGTCTTTTTGTTTTTTTAATTTTAAGTAGGTTCCATGACCAGTGTGGGGTTTGAACCCACGACCCCGAGATCAAGAATCATACGCTCTACCGCCTGAGCCAGTCAGGCGCCCCACGAGAGTCTTTTTCAATCTTACGTTTGTCTTATTTTGTTAAATGCGTTAATTGTCAAACAATATTAGAAATGATCCTTTAGAATCTCATAAGAAAATAGAAATATAATAATTGCATATCAAAGATATTTGATCAAAAGAAACAATTTCTTCTTAGGTGTTAAAAGGGAGTTTTGTTAAGGATTATTTCAACATGATACTAAATCAAAAGGCCAATTTATGGTGAAAAAGTGAATCCTCTGTTTCAGGGTTCCTCAAGCTCTCATGGGCATGTGAATCACCTATAAATCTTGTTAAAGTGAGGACTGTTTGAGAAAGTCTGGGGGGAGCCTGAATCCTGCATTTTCAGACACTCCCCGGCTGTGCTGAAGCTGCGGGTCCGGGACCACCCAGAACTAATGAGGCATCACTGGAATCCCCTGGGAGCCGAACTTCCTGGGAATCATGAGATCATCAAACTTTTATTAGCAATCTCATGCAGCGTGGCTGACGCTTTTCCAAGTACTCCACTTGCTAACGATCTAGCTACCAATGTACCTATTCTATTAGGAAGTCTGTGAAAAAATAGAAGGTACGTTACAATATCTCACAAAATAAGATGGCTAATTTTTTAGTTCTGGGTTTACGTTTTATTTCCCCTCATTGTGCAGAATCCTGCAGATAATGGTCTGATTTTTTCTTTAGTAGGTGAAGGCAGCTCAGACATTTTAATGTATTATCTTGGACATAGAGTCTCAGATCAGATATTTTACAGACCAGGAAAGCTAGGCATTTTGAGATTAACTATAGAATAAAAGTAGGGTTGCAAATTTGGAGAAAACAAAAAAGAGAGGAGAAAAACTAAACAAAATTCCATACAACCAAAAAAGATGGGATGCCCCATTTAGTTTGAATTTTAGCTAAAAGATTAGTTCTTTTAGTATGGGTATGCCCCATGTAATACATATATGTAATATATGGGGCATATTTATACTAAAAAAAATAATTGCTTATCTAAAATTCCAATTTAATTAGGCATCCTGTATTTCACCTGGAAACCCAAGAGGAATGCCCCTCCCCAAATTCTAACTTACCCTGAATCGCTGAGAGAACAGGTAGCATGAAGAAGGAACAGACCCCCTGACAGTGCTGTTTCCACCTTCCAACTGCACAGAGAACTGCCTTCCAGATTTGCCATAACACATACAGCGCTTGGTTGTTACTGCTGTTGATTTGGGGAAACTCCTTTTACAAGACTTGTTCCCAGAAGACCACACTTGAGAAGCAAGTTATGATAGAAGGCAGGCTGGAAGCTAACAAGTGTTTCATCAATAGTTTTCTTTTGAGGAAGGACCAGGGGGATCAAAGCAGAAGGATTTTCCTTCTAGCTCCTTCTCTTTTCCACTGTTGGAGACTGAAGATCAGTGGGAAAATGGAGACGGTGGTTTCTTGGTTAGAGTCATGAAAAGTTCTTTGTAACAGATCAAATTCTGGCAAGCTGCTTGGGTTTAAAGTTACCATAGAAAGAAGGGAGGAAAGGGTAAGGCGGTTGCAGTTAGTCGCTCACTTCTTGCTCATCAGTTGTTGAAAGCAGCCTCTGCCAGTTTTTAAAGAGGGGAATCTACTTTTGTACTGTTGGTGGGAACGCAAACTGGTGCAGCCACCCTGGAACACAATGTGAAGCTCCTTCAAAAATTATAAATAGAATTACCTGCAACCCAGTAATAGCACTACTAGGAATTTATCCAAGGGATGCAGGACTGCTGATTCATAGGGGCACATGCACCCCAATGTTTATGGCAGCACTATCCACAATAGCCAAATTATGGACAGAACCCAAGTGTCCACCAACTGGGGAATTAATAAAGAAGGTGCAGTTTATGGATGCAATGGAATACGAATTGGCAATAAGAAAGAATGAAATCTTGCTATTTGCAACAACATGGATAGAACTGGAGGGTATTATGCTAAGTGAAATAAGTCACAAAAAGACAGATATCATGTTTTCACTCATATGTGGAATTTTGGAAACTTAACAGAAGGTCAAGGTGGAAGGGAAGGGGAAAATATAGTTTCAAACAGAGAGGGAGACAAACCATAAAAGACTTTTGAATACAGAAAAGCTGAGGGTTGATGGCAATGGGGGGGGGCCCGCAGGGGATGGGGGGAATGGGTGATGGGCTTTGAGGAGGGCACTTGTTGGGATGAGCGTTGGGTGTTGTACGTAAGCGATGAATCACGGAAATCTACTCTCGAAGCCAAGAGAGCACACTGTGTACACTGTATGTTAGCTAACTTGACAATAACTTATATTTTTTTTTAAAAAAGAGGGTAATCTAGTCCTTTGGTTTCACTTTGATGCATGACATCCAATAAAAAGTTTCACACACTTTAGCCTCATTTGTCACCTGCCTTTTCTGGCTTATTTTATGTTCTCCGACCAACTTCAAATACCAGTAGTCGTTCTTGCCATGTTGTTTGTAATTAATTCAAAGTTAAAAACAAGGTTTACCTGTTAGGAAAATGCTTGAGTGTTCTGCCCCTGTCTAAGCAATTGAAATTTATGATTTTCTTACCTGGTAAAAATATACTAAGTCTTAATTTTAGAACTACCTTTTTTAAATTCAAGTTTTTATTTTAATTCCAGTTAGTTGACATATAGTTTTATATTAGTTTCAGGTGTACAATATAGTGATTCAACACTTTCATGTATCACCCTGGGCATATCACAACAAGTGCATTCCTTACCCCATCACCGATGTATCCCATTCCCACCCACTTCCCCTCTGGTAACCATCAGATTGTTCCCTATAATTAAGCTCCTGCTGGGTGGTGCCTGGGTGGCTCCGTCAGTTAAAAGTCCAACTCTTGGTTTCGGCTCAGGTCATGATCTCCCAGTTTGTGAGTTTGAGCTCCTCATCAGGCTCTGCACTGACAGCAGGGAGCCTACTTGATTCTCTCTCTCTCCCTCTCTCTCTGCCCCTCCCCCCCAACTCAATTGGTCTCTCTTGAAATGAATACACTTAAAAAAAAGTTTTAAAAAAGAGCCTGCTGGGTTGCCTGGGTGGCTCAGTAGGTTAAGTGTCCCTTGGTTTTGTCTCTGGTCATGATCTTGTGGTTTGTGAGTATGAGCCACACAAAGCCCACTTGGGATTGTCTTTCCCTCTCTGCCCCTCCTCTGCTGGTGCTCTCTTTCCTGTCTCTCTCAAACAAACTTAAAGAATCTGTTTCTTGCTTTATGTATCTCTCTCATTTTTTCGCCTTTGCTTGCTTATGTTGTTTCTTAAATTGTACATATGAGTGATATCACATGGTATTTGTCTTTCTCTAAATGACTTATCTTGCTTAGCATTATTCTCTCTAGCTCCATCCATATCATTGCAAGATTTCATTCTTTTTCATGGATGAATAGTATTCTATTGTGGGGTGTGTGGGTGTGTGTGTGTGTGTGTGTGTGTGTGTGTGTGTGTGTGCACGCGCGCATGCGCACACGTGCACCCATGTGCATACCTGTGTGTATACCACATCTTCTGCTTTATCCATTCATCACCTAATGAACACTTAGGCTGCTTCCATATCCTGGCTATTGTAAATAATGGTGCTGTAAACATTGATATGCACATGTCCCTTTGAATTAGTATTCTTGTATCCTTTGGGTAAATACCTAGCAGTGTGCTGCATCGTAAGGTAGCTGTATTTTTAACTTTTTGAGAACCTTCCGTATTTTTAAATTTTGGAACTACTCTGGGGAGAGCTACATGTAATATATGTGTGGCACAAGTTATATTAAAGAAAATATTGCTAGTAAAATATGAAATCAAAGTAATGATAAGAGAGAAAAATTGTTTTTTTTTAAATTTTTGTGTGTGTTTTATTTATTTTTGAGAGAGAGAGACAGCGTGAGCAGGGGAGGGTCAGAGAGAGAGGGAGACACAGAATCTGAAGGTAGGCTCCAGGCTCTGAGCTGTCAGCACAGAACCCAATGCGGGGCTCAAACCCACAAATCCCGAGATCATCACCCGAGCCGAAGCTGGACACTCAACCGACTGAGCCACCCAGGCGCCCCGGAAAATTGTTTTTTAACTTCAACTGGTCATACAATCTGCCTTCAGTTGTCCCTTCCATCTCTCTCCCCCAGTTACTCCATCAGGAGCAAGAGTAAATCACCTCAGGAGTTAGATATCTATACGCCACTACTGCCAATAGTCCTAGGATGAGGTTAAATGCCTTACAATTTTTTCGTGTTGTTTTTAGAAATTATTTAGCTGATCTCGGGTACCTCAAACTTTACATTATCTGTAATGCATTGTTCAATGTAGTGAAAAAGGAAGCCTAACTATTATTTTTTGGTTTCTAAATTGCAGGTGTGCTGATTCTGGAAGGGAGGAAGAAGACGAGTTATATATAACCCTTGAAATTTCTCTATTAATCTAAGTGGAACTCATTTGCAAATAGTGGCATTCACAAGTCATCAAAAAGAGGAAGTTCTCTTAACTGAAGGAAATTTTATGAGGCAACACTTAAAATAAAAAATTAAGACAATTCCCATTAATGTAGTTATTGGTCTTCCACACATTCTTTCTAGAATCTTAATAGTAATCTGCTCACCCTTGGGAAGAAGGCAAATAATTTTCATTTCTGGATCATGATCTGATCTGTTTCTGAATTTGGAAGTTTCAAACTAAATTGTCCATGGCATAATGTCAGCCTCTAGAGATGTAAGTGACTGTAAATCTGCTTATTATTATTATTTTTTATTTTTTAATGTTTATTTTATTTTTGAGAGGGAGGTAGAGACAGAGGGACAGTGGGGCGAGGGGCAGAGAGAGAGGGAGACCCAGGATCTGAAGCAGGCTCCAGGCTCTGAGCTGTCAGGGCAGAGCCCCACAGGTACACGGGGCTTGAACTCAGTCAACAACCATGAGATCATTACCTGAACCAAAGTCAGGCACTTTACTGACTGAGCCACCCAGGTACCCTAAATCTGCTTATTATTTAATGATCCTTGCCCTTGTAAGTAGAGAGCAATTTATTTTAAATGTATACTTTAGAGGAGTAGTGCGATTTTCAAAATCAGCAAGTTTCCACATCATGTTTTAAGTGTATAAAATGACAGTCAATGAAGAAATCTCAAATCTGAATAAATCTTCAAATTATGTCTTCATATACTAAATCAAATAAGCAAAAAATGCCCTCACAGGTTTGAGAAAAAGGAAGCTCCTACTGCTAAAGGGTTAAGGCAAGTGCCACCCTGGGCTTGCTGTCAATGGTGTGTTTTCCCATTTTCTGGAGCTCTGGAAACACTGACCGAGCTCAGTGTAAGTCAGCACTGCGCCGCGTGGGCCTGTTAAGGTTCAGAAGTCTTACAGTTCACCATTCACAAAAATTCACATATGCTCTAGAAAAGTACTGCTGTTGCAAAGTACATGTGCACAAAAGGGAAATATAAAATTAAACTATTTTTAGTGATCTACCTATGTTTGGAAACAAATTTTCCCCCTTCTCAAATGGGGAAATAAAACTGAAAACAGACTAACACTTTAAAGTGAGAAAATTCTCATTGAAAACTGAAGTATGTTGAATGAGAATAGATCGAAGCTATGCCAATCTTGTACGTAAATATTTAGTAAATATTTTAGGTTTTGTGGCCCAAATGGTGTTTGGTGCAACTACTGTGTTTCTGTGGCACAGAAGTAGCCATAGACAGATTGTAAGTGGAAAAAGTATGGCTGTATAGCCCAGTACAACTATTTTGAACACTGATATTTGGATTTTATATCATTTTCAAGTGTCCCAACATATTTTTCTTTTTTCTTTTTACTTTTTTTTTTTTTTGATATGTCTTCAACCATTAAGAAAGCCACAAAACCCAATTTTAGTTCACAGGGCATAGAAGCACAGACAGTGGGTCATAGTTTGCTGATCTCTAAAACACACGGAGCCGTGGCTTTCAACTCAACACAAGCCTGGTACCATCACATGGAGTTCATCAGGAGTCACTTTTGAAGAGTGTAGACTATTAGGTTTGTCTACAAGACAAAGGAAGGAATTTTATGAATAATCATCTTTTGTAACTCAGGGGTAACACATCATAATTTTGAATATTTCTCTTGAAATTGATGGTTTCAGGGCACCTGGATGGCTCAGTTGGTTAAGTTTTGGACTTCAGCTTAGGTCATGATCTCATGGTTCATGGGTTCAAGCCCTGCATCGGGCTCTGTGCTGACAGCTCAGAGCCTGGAACCTGCTTCCACTTCTGTGTCTCTATCTCTGCCCCTTCCCCGCTCATGCTCCATCTCTCTCTCTCAAAAATAAATGTTAAAAAAAATTGGTTTCAAAATTTGTGCAAAAAGTTTGTGCAATTAGTAGATTTGAAACACTATAGGCATATCTTCTTGATTAAGGAGAATAAATTCACTGCAAGCATTTAGGATGGCTGCAGGTAATATGTAAGATAGTTGGATTTTATTCTTTGTGGTCTCCAGTGGGTGAATGCCGTAGACAGTGCTCTGTGGATGCAACGTGCTATGAGGGAGACATTGATGCCTACATCAAAGGACTACTTAGTAAGATGCTCTACAGGGCGTTTAAGGTTTTGTTGGATGGTATGATTACCCTGTAGGGGCCCTTCAAACAAGAGAGCTTAATGCTTCTACGATTTGGGCAAAGATTCTAAAACTTCCTATTTTTGTTATCTGGATAAGAAGCTAGTGACAACTAAGACGTTGGGGCACTGGTCCAGTCCAAAGGTTGATTACTTCAGGATGAAGTCGGTGAGAGCGTGATGTAGGTTAGAACTGAACTTGTCTAGCCAGAGCCTCCAACAAGATTATATTCCACCCTATTCAAGAAACAGCTGCATGTTAGAATAGACACTGGACACGGAGTCAGTTTCTCACCACTTTAGAGTAACATTTAATTTTGGGATTTGTGCTCTTGGGTACATGGGAGTTCTCTCTACCCATTTATGTTTAGGCCTCTTATACTAAGGAGACCAAAGGGCTATATAAATTTATGATAAAATAAAACCCTGAATGATTCTCATCTGTCTCAAAAACTTCAGTTTCTAAAATTGAGGTGACATTCCTTCTTTCTACCTCCCCACTTCTGGCCTACTTGTAAATATTATAGAACTAGGTCTACATCATCCTCTGATTGACAGTTTCTGATTAATCTGGATTAGGCCTTCTAGACTATGTTTCAGCTTTTCAATATCTTAAACCACCCAGGAAAGGGACTGGAATTTCAGAAATGTATCCCCAGTGCCTTTTCTTAGCTACACAGAAATGAAATGAGAGTGGGTTCATTTCCATCATTTTGGCCTTTGGAAATTCTTATTAACCACTTATTTCTGGTGGTATCTGTCAAAGAATATATTCAACTTCTCATTTTAAAATACGCTGGGTGGCTCAGTCGGTTAAGCCTCCGGCTTCGGCTCAGGTCAGATCTCACATTCGTGGGTTTGAGCCCCGTGTCAGGCTCTGTGCTGACAGCTAGCTCAGAGCCTGGAGCCTGCTTCCAGTTCTGTGTCTCCTTCTCTCTCTGCCC
>NC_043713.1:36731684-36785758 GCF_006229205.1 Suricata suricatta
TATATGGCAATGAGGAAGAATGAAATATGGCCATTTGTAGCAAAGTGGATGGACCTCGAGGGTGTCATGTTAAGCAAAATAAGTCAAGCAGAGAAGGACAGATACCATATGTTTGCACTCATAGGTCTAACAGGAGAAACCTAACAGAGGACCATAGGGAGAGGAAGGGGGAAAGAAAGCTGGGGAGAGGGAGGGACACAAATCATTAGAGACTATTGAATACTGAAAATGAAACATGGACTGAAGGGGGAGGAGGATGGAGGGGAGGGGGTGACGGTCATGGTGGGGGGCACTTGTGGGGAGAAGCACTGGGTGTTATATGGAAACCAATTTGAAAATAAACTATAAAAAAATAAAAAATAAAATAAAATATGTTGGCTATTTAAATATACTTGCATTATTTAAAAAAATTTTTTTAATGTTTTACTGTTGAAGGAGAGAGAGAGAGACAGAGCATGAGTGGGGGAGGGGCATAGAGAGAGGGAGACACAGAATCCGAAGCAGACTTCAGGCTCTGAGCTGTCAGCATAGAACCCAATGTGGGGCTTGAACCAATGGAGAGGGAGATCATGACCTGCGCCAAAGTCGGACGCTTGACTGACTGAGCCACCCAGGTGCCCCACTTGCTATTTTTAATCAAGACTGATGACAATAAAAGCTGTGTAACTGTTAACTTGCTATGCTCTGAAAGAACTCTCCTAATTTAATGGATTCCTTCAGGCATCCATGTAGTTGGATGTGATTTTTCCATAATAATGGGCAGAGAGCAAACTTTTGTGAAGTGAACATGAAAGTGTAGTTAAGTATTCTAACAATTACTAGTTATGCTCAGCAGGCTCGGTTATTTTTATGTAAAACTGTAAATGAACAAACTACCGTTTCTTAGCACTTGAGAATTGTAAGGGACCTTTAGCTCTTGTATATCCAGAATGTATGTCTTGGAAAATAAGAACTGAATGTACTCAGGATGCCCTGCTTTTAAATGTTCTGTCTTTTGAAAATGTTCAATATAAACAAGTAGCATCCACAACATTAAAGGTATTATGCTCGTGCTATGGGAGCTGCAGACAGAAAGGCTCCTAGGAGAGAATACCAAGCAGGGGCCAGGAGAGATTCCAACAGGAATCGGATATACTGAGTGCTTTCTGTATGCCAGGCACTGCTGTTCCCCCTTTAAGAAGCAGAATGGGGAAGGAAGCAGAGTAGACTCAGTCACTGTGATATAAAGGGTAACAAAGAAAGGAGTGGTATAAAAATTGATGTTAATAGTAATAAAAGTAAGAAAACTAAGTTTATTAACAAACCATAAGAGTCTTAAATATAGAGACCAAACAGGGTTGCTGGAGGGGTTTTGGGTGAGGGGAAGGGCTAAATGGGCAAAAGGGGCATTAAGGAGGACACTTTTGGGGATGAGCACTGAGTGTTACATGTGAGTGATGAATCACTCAATTCTATTCCTGAAATCCTTATTACACTATATGTTAACTAACTTGGATGTAAATGAAAAGAAATAATAATAATTTTAAAAAGAAAAATAAGTTTATTTAATTACCTGTGCACATTAAAAACTTTTTTTTAATGTTTATTTATTTTTGAGAGACAGAGAGAGGGAGACACAGAACTGGAAGCAGGCTCCAGGCTCTGAGCTGTCAGCACAAAGCCCAAGGCGGCACTCCAACTCATAAGCTGTGAGATCATAATCTGACCCGAGGTCCTATGCTAAACTAAGCCACCCAGGTGCCCCCTAACCAGTGTACATTTTATTTAAAAAAATTTTTTTAATGTTTTATTTTCAAGACAGAGAGAGGCAGAGCATAAGCGTGGGAGGGGCAGAGAGAGGGGAGGACACAGAATCTGAAACAGGCTCCAGGCTCTGAGCTGCCAGCACAGAGCCTGAAACAGGGCTCAAACCCTGTGTGTGTGTTTTTTTAAATTTGCCGTCCACCAAGGAAATTACAAGTGTCTAGTTGGTTTTGCGTTTCCTCCTCTAAATGAAACAAGTGGAATAGGGTGCTGGAAAAGGGATAGGCTTCTACAAGCAAACATATCCTGATCAGATATTCAAATACGCTTTCAAAAGAGAGGAAGAGTGCGCGTCAATAAACTACTGGATGTAATTACTTCCTATTCCCGGGGCTCCGCCTTAGAGTGAAGTCTGCTGACTCACTAGGCTGCTCCCGGTTAGTTTCTGCTGGATTTCCCCACTGCCTGTGCACGTGAGTCATTACGGGGAATGAAAGTTTCTACCGTCTCCTTAACAACCATGCAGAAATCAGACACTGACAGTGAACTTCGATCTTTCCAATAGGAACCGGACCCAAGGCAAGAGGGGGTGAAAGATGATGTGGCAGGTGTCACGGCCGGCCACGCTGCCTGATGACAGTCCCCGCCCTAGGGCGTCCGTGGGCGGCACTCCGGTTCAAGCTTCTCTTCCCCGCCCCCACCCCAAGTAGTTAAACTGGCATCTTGCCTTTCAAGGCTTGCAGCTGCTGGCCGCTGAACTCTTTCTTTGCCTCAGTGGTGCTCAGACGTTGCTGTACAATAGAATTAACTGGAGATTAAAGGTGAATAAAACAAATAACAAACTCGATGCTTGGCTCTCATCTCCAAACAGTCTGATTTAAATGGGTTGGGATGAGATGTGGACATCAGGATTTTTCCAAAGCTCCCCGGGTAATTCTAATAGACAGCAAAGTTTGGTAACCTTTGCAATGGAGACACCCTTCCCATGCAAGTGAAACTTAACTGTTAAGCATAACTAATGACCACCTGGTGGCCTCCCACACCATCCTGGAAATCTACTGACACATAGCCCCTGATAACTTAATTAGTTTGGCGATCACAAAGAACGCTAGCAAAGCAAGGGGACATTTTCAGAAGAGACGCTGGGTCGACAAGACCATCTCCCCTCTTAGCATACTAAAAACTTGGCTAAATTTAGTGCTCAAGAGAAGCATCTCAAATGTTGCTATTCCTTCTGTTACCTTTTGATCTCTGTTCTGTTTCATTCCACAGAGTCTTGCTCGGCAAAGCTGTAAGCCTCGGGTCCTCTCAGATTAGAAGCAGGTGCTGCGTCAAAGGACAATCAAGACGGTACTGCACGCTTCACTTGGGCTGGGACCGAACCGCCGCCTCTCAGCGCGGCCCCAGGGTAGATACTATGCTAATCAAGAAAGTTCTTCCTTCTCCTCGCTGGCGGGCGGGTGCAGGTTTGAACACTTAACCCTTGATTTTACGTGACTGCATTATAGTGCGTTTAGTGACTTCCTCTTGCTTAGTGCGTCTGGACCACGTTCCATGTTTTTGGAAGAGAGGACGTGAGCAAGTGTTGGAGAAAACCCGCAGGGAGGGGACAGCAGTGTCGGCTGGTGCCAAAGTGAAGGGATGGCTAATGTTCGTAATATTAATTACTCCACGCGCTACTGACCCAGCAAAGACTAGCAGAAGGGGAGTGGGGGTTAAGACAAAGGCTCCTCCTGATCAAATGGCTACAGCGCCCCTTCCTCCGAGGTTACAGCTCTGCCTTCTGCGCTGGGCGGCACTTGGCAAGGCACTGACAAAGTGACTCAGGGGGTGGCCAGATCCACTATCTGAAAGTCTGCATTACCAAACGCTCCAGACTCAGATCGGAAGGTCTTTCGGTGCCCACCCCTCCTTCCAGCTCTTTGTGGGATTTCTGGGTTTCGGCGCAACCTTCCTAAGGGTGGACAGAAGAATTTCCTACGGATACAGAGTGGGGAGTCGCCGAGTAGCCCTCGCCCTGCGCCCAAGGTGCTCTCTGCAGAAGAACCCTTTGGGGTCAGAATAACAACCCGCTCTTATTTCCCCAGACTCGGCTCCCAAGTCCCGGGCGCCAGGAGCACCGTCGGGAGCCGAAGTTGGAATGGGGAGCCGTGGGGCTCGTCTCCGCCGGAGGGCAAACACCCGGGGCGGCGGGAGGGCGAGGGGTCTAGGGTTTGATCCCCAGCAGGCCGGCGCCAGCGCGCTGCACTTCCTGGTCTGCCCCAGCCAGCGCCCTCGGTTCTCAGTCCCTGCGCCCCAACTCTGGCGTCTCCAGGTCTGCGCGCTGCGGGCGCGTTCCCCCAAAACCCCCTCTGCACCGGCGCCAAGTGTCCGCGTCCCGGACGGTCCGGGCCCTCACCCCAGAGCTAGTCCACTTTGCTTCTGCCAGCGTGGCAGCCCGACTCCCTCCCGTCTCCCCGGGTGCGCCGCACTGGGGCTACGAAGAAAGGGTGCAGCTCGCTGGAGCGCGGCGGGTGCACATCCCGGAGCCGCGGCGCAGACCCCTGCACAACTTCTTGCCTGGCACCCGGGACCCGGGGTCCTGCTGGCTCTGCGACCCACAGACTCCGGCCCCCCGGCGGCGGGAGGAGGCGCGGCCAGCGCTCAGCCTGGGAGGGACTGAGCGAGGGCTGGAGGTGTCGGGGTGCGCCAGGGCGGTACCGCTTTAAATGCACTTGACTCACCTGCTCCGGCGCCTTCGCCTCCTTCCTCTAGTGACAGCTGGGGGCTTTGTTTTCTCCACCCACCCGGTCCGCTGCGCTCCGCCCCCACTGCCGCACGTGACTCGCCTTCTGCCACCGCCGCCGCTCCGCCAGTCCACCCTGGAGAGCTGGCCGCACCACCCTTTCCCAGGGGTGCGGAGTGCGGGTGGAGACCCCAGCCGAGGACCGGTCGGGGCAGGTCCGAGGTGACCTGTCCGCTGGTTGGCTGGAAGGTTGCGCTCAGGTTAGGGCCTTGGAAGCCGGAGTGAGTTGGTGACTTAGAATAAAGTGCCAGCCAAAGAAGCCCAAAGAAGCCCAAAGAAGCTGGGCTGTTGGGCCCCACCCAAGAAAGAGGAGGCCAGCACGACTGAGAAGAAGGGTCTTGAAAAGGGGACTCCACACCCTGAATTAAGTACCTGTAGCTGGGGACGTGCTTCCGTTTTTATACCAAGTGTTTGTACTCATATCTGGGGAACAATTAATAATACAGGGCAAACTAGTTTTGTCATGAATATTATTAACCAAACCAGACAATTCTAAACCAAATAATACGATTAACAATGCAATCATAGCACGTTTTATTGAGGTTTCAAATCTGCTTTTTGGTGCTGTTGATATTTGGATTCTATTTGGAAAACGGAATCCAGGCTGGAGAAGCTAACTCCAGATTATTGATGTGGGCATTGGTCCATTTGGAACAGTACTTATTTTTAATGAAATGAATTGAGAGAATGTTCTGGCTTCAAGACCCAGCTCAGTATCTGCTGCTTTTGGAAGTGGACCTTCACTGATCTCCAGGGTTGGAAACTCAAAGAGTCTGATGTCTGACTGAATCCTTCCTTTTGCCCTTGGAGAACACATACATTACCTTCCTCCTCCCCACCCCCTCCTATTGTAACTCAGGGGAAAGATTACCTCCAATTCAGGACAGCATTCTGTGGAGTGGAGTGACTTAGCACAGTGTGTCCCAAAACGTTAATGTGCAGGGGGATCACCGGGGATCCTTGTTTAAACCAAATTCTGATGGATTGGGTCTGGAATTGGAACGGAGATTCTGAATGTCTGGCGAACTCCCAGGTAACATGAATGCTGCTGGTTTAAGATCACACACTTGCTCTAGCAAGGCTCAGAGCACCCGCTTTGGCATTGGCCAGCCTATTTTGAGTCCTGATGCATCACGTAATAGCTCTGTGACCTTAGGCAAGTTTTCCTAACAATTTGAGCTCCCCGAGTTGTAAAATGGAGATACTACTCATATCCACCTCCTAGGGTTGTCTCTGGCACAAAGCCCAACGTACAGGGAGAACAGCATCTGCGTTAGGGGAGGGGACAGCCCGCCCTAGAATGACCCCGGCACCCCCCAGTGCCAAGCTCTGGCCAGATGTGTAGAACAGTCCTGATGAATAGAGGACTATAAAGCAAAGCGAATCATACACGTTTAAAAGTTCTGTTTCTTCTGCAAAACTTTAAATCTTGATAAATTAGTTCTAGGACATTGAATTAAAAAATCATTTGCTTTTTATTACAGATAATGTCCAGCTGCCTGTCGCATGGGTAATCTATTTTAATATCTGAGAGAGTAAATGGATTGTTAAGGAGTAGTACATTTTTTATCCTCATTAAAAACCTTGAAATTTAAATTTAAATGCATTTATTAATGAAGATATGGTATTCTTAGCTCTCAAAATGAATGGGTATTGTCATCAGAATTCTCCTATCTCCCTTGCTTGCTGCTTCTCCCTCCCTCCCTTAGCCCTAAATATGAGTGTTTCCTAGGACTCATTTTTTTTCTTCTTCTTTTCCTTTTTCTCACTTTTTCTGTTATTTCCTTTGGAAGTTTTATTCATGCTTGATGTTCAACTTTCAAGTGTATGGAGATTACTTCTGAATATGTACCCACATTTTTAGCCTGTTTCCAAGCCCCATTTCTACATTACCAATCACTTGCTAGGCATTTCCAACTGAATATCCCACTAGCCTAGAAGTTTCAGTGTGTTCTAAATTAAACTCCTCCTTCTCATAAAATTGATAATTCCTTAGTAATAAATCCAGATGGCAATTTGCGTTGAGAAGCCCTCAGTGCTAATGCTAATTCAGGGACCTGACAAGGGTGTGGGACACGTTGTGGGATCATTCCAGAACCTTCCTACTGCTCCCAGCTATTTCTCAGAGACTTCGCCTTCAACAGTGACTGAGGCTGATTCATCGTATAAACACAGCTTACTGGTATAACAGCCACATAAACAGCTACAGGTTGCTGCATAAATGGTGATCAGTATGAATTGAGCTGGTGAGAAAATGCATCAGTCAGCGTAGGCTAGATTATGTTGCTATAACAAACACCACCAAAATCTCAGTGGTTTAATACAATGGAAGTTAATTTCCTGCTCATGTAAAATCTCCAGGCAGCTCTCAGGGTGACACATCATTCCAGCCTGCTTCCTTCCTGTGACTTCTCTCTGAGCACCATGGCAAGGGAAGAGACTATGGAAAACGGGACACCAGACCTTAAATATTTTTACCCAGAAGAGACCTATCACTTTTCACTTTCCCTGGTGAAAGGCAGTCACACGGTCATTACCTAACTTTAAGAGGGTGTGTACTTACAAACAAATGGAGATGTAGAAATCTTGGTGAACAGCAGGAATCTCTGTCATATGGATCCATTTAACATAGGGGTTTTGGGGATAAAATTAAATGGAAAATAGGGTAGTGACAGTAGAGGATAAGCAGAGATTACCAGCTTGAGTAAGGTACCTAGTTGTGTGTGGAGTCTTTGGAAAAGCATAACTGTTGTTATTATACAATAGAATTATGTGGGGAGACACTGAAAAGTCAAAACTTGTGTCTCTGCCTGCCAGGGTCACCTTGTGATTTAGCCAAGGTCAGTCTATTCCAGGCTTTGATCATCCAAAGTCTGTGACACATTGGACTTGAAATCCAATGGGGTCTCCCTGCGCAAAGTCTGTGACACAGGGGCCAGGAGATATCTTCCATCTTGATTATATCCTCGGTGACACATCAACCATTAAATAAGGTTACATCAACACAAGCAAGTTTGCTAATTTTGCTGACGTTGATGGTCACTCTGCTTGAGGATTGAATATGTGTGTATGAAGAATGGAATATTTCAGCAGGATCACAGGATGTCCTGTGTTTCTCCTATGATTTCTCCTATGAATGATGCCTTTGACATCCTCAAAGGAATGTTGAAATGTAGCCTAGTCAGTAAAAATAAGTGCATAAACTAGAAAAAATCACTATCAGTGTTAGAAAAATAAAGTCATGGTTTTCAAGACGCTTCAGGGCTTCTTTCTGCAGAGAGCAGAGTTTGTGTCTGTAAACTTGCTTCCTTCATTTCCCCACACTTTGTACGCTTAAAAGAGATAAAGCACTGATGAAAGCTACAAGCTCTAAATTGCTCTATGGACATTATAATGAGTTACTGGGGACTGACCAGTGCTTTGGATCTCAACAATTGTGTGTTGTCTCTGCTCACAGCGATCAGTGGCATCCCCTTTAAAACATTCGCCTCTCATAAAACTGTCTCCACATAAATATTTTTATGTAACGTCAGCATCTTCCTAAAGCTAATATTCTGAGAGCTTCAATCACGTTTCCACAAATATTGAAAATGAGGAATTAGAAAGGAGAAGCAGAGTTTATCAGTTAATATTTTAAACTGTTTGCTCAAATCTTTCTCATTTTATCTGATTTATTTTTAACTCAGAGTCCTTGCTGAACTGTAATACCTCTTTAAGTATCAATTATAACTTCAAGAGATATGCTACAGTGAGCCTCTTATAAATGTACCAGTTAGACCATGTAAGACTGAGAT
Organism: Suricata suricatta; assembly: GCF_006229205.1. NCBI lineage: Eukaryota > Metazoa > Chordata > Mammalia > Carnivora > Herpestidae > Suricata > Suricata suricatta. The sequence goes on from NC_043713.1 coordinate 36,740,007, forward strand.
GAAGGTGTTCATTACTGAGAGATGATAGCATTTATCAAGATGAGTAGTGAAGGTGGCACAAAAGGACAGCTTCACAGGGATCACTGCCTTGTGAGGACTCTAGTGTCTAGTTGCAGAGTTAATGTTGAAATAAGAAACAATGCCACCTTCAAAGCACTGTATGAGCTATGAGTAAATATTGGTGAGTTAGCTAGAAAGTATTCTGTAGATAAAGTTAAAAAGAGAGCTTAAATGACTCACCCAAGTCCTGATTTCTAGTTATGTCCACCAGCAAAAACCATGTCTTTATAACATAATATAAAATGCCAGAAGGAAAAATACACTCATTATATAATATATATTGGTATACACATCATAGGCTATGTTTAATGTACATCAAAAGAAGCAAAATGTTACCTTGACTCGTACAAACCCACTGGGTGATAGAGGTGTCCATGATTTTATACCAGTTTGAAAAATCCCCACATATAACATGAAATAATTTTGACATGAATATTTATATATGCGGTTTAGAACAGATGTAGACCAGTTGTAGAAGGATCAACTCTTTCCAGATTTAGTATTTTTAACACATTTTGAGAGCAGCAGATAAAATTAATTAATTTCTTGATTAGTAATTATCTCTTAAATGGCAGAGTTATCTTCAAACTTACCTGCTTGGTCTCTGAGACCAAGAGATAAAATCTACTAAAGTTTCCTATTGCAGCTCCATGAAACTCAAATGGCTTTGATCCTCTAAGAGACCAAGGGGATCACCACCATTCACTTTGGGACTCTCTGGGACACAGTATAACCAATACTTGATGAATTCCTGGCTTAGTAAACATTACCTTGCCAATATTATTTTCTTTGCCATTTCCCTATATCCTGTCCATGAGTTGGTCAGCCAGTGAGAATATCAGGAAATTGATTTCGTGCATTTCTTTAGAATCTTATTTCTAATGGTCTTTGATTTGTCAGAGATTTGCTCATTTTTGGCCTAATTTTAAAATTGCTTCCACTTTTTAAGTTGTAATTTATTCAATAGTTTTGTAATGCCTTCCTCTGGGCAGTCACTCTGTTAGGTGCTGTGTTTTCCCAAATGGTCTTTGGTCTTAAGGGACTTAGAGTATAGGGAAAGATGGATGTGTGCACAGTGTGGCTTGAGGCATATAACAAGTCATGAATATGGCACCTGGGTGGTTCAGTCAGTTAAGTGTCTGACTCTTGATTTCAGTGCAGGTCATGAACTCATGGTTCGTGGGTTTGAGCCCTTCAACGGGCTTGATGCTGACAGCCCTGAGCCTGCTTGGAATTCTCTCTCCCCCTCTCTGTACCGTTCCCATATTCTTTTTTAAATAAATAAATAAACTTTAAAAAAGGTATGAATAAAATGCTAAGAGAACACTGGACAGTCAGGAAGAAAGTCAGACAAGAGTTCTCATTTATGTTGGGTCTTGAGGGATGAAGAAGAGTGTATGTACTAGGTGAGGACAGCTTGGGGAAGGCAGAGTATGTGGGCATATATTCCAGGGCAGGAATGTGAAAGCAAATATGCCTAGGGATTCACAAATCATGAGTTTAATATGGGTGAAGGCTAGGATGTGTGGAATGGAGAGGTCAGTGGAATAGACAAAGAAAGGCCCGGTGTGTCCACCTGAGATGTCTAGATGTAAGACATTGGCCAGTGACGTCCATGCAGGTTGAGAACAGTCTAGGGTTGTGTCAGATGATATGCTAGGGTGTGGGAAGGAAGGGTGAAAATTCGGATGTCTCTCTGTAGAACAAGAAAGGACTTAGTGGCACATACATCAACATTGGTGCCCTTGCTTGATCTGCAAGTCAGACAGACAGAGGGACTTACCAGGTACAAGGAATTGTGAAGGACAGGTTGGGATCTACTACACTGAGGGGGTGTCCCTTACTCATTCTCAAAGCAAACTGAAACTTGGTAGCAGTTTATGTGCCCTTGCTTACGTGGGTTTATGTATATTATCTCGTTTGATTAAAAAAATGGAAATATGATTTAAAAAGATTAAAGGTAACATGAATGATAGAAGCATTAGTGAGTTTTCATAAAAGCCCTTGCAAAATTGGTAGATAATTTTGAAGAATGAGTATCGTAATTTCATAAGCTCATCCAATGATCTATTTCCTGTGTTTGTACATGTGGTTCTCTGTGACATGTGCCTGCGGCGCAGACAGCCATCAAAGCCAACATAGAAATAAAGATCACGTGGGACCAGGTTTCAAGTCGTTTTATCACAAGGCAGTAAAACTTTCTAAAAATGATGAAGCACTTTCAACCACATTACTCTCATTAAATAACATTGGAGTGATGACAAAATATTTTACCTATCATTCATAAACGGAATATAAAAGTGTATATTTCATCTTTACCTCACCCTTTAAAATGTCAATTTTTATGTTTTCTTATGTGTACAATGTATTAATGCAGCAGTTGTATATCTATATTACTTACAAATGAATATGCATGTGTGAGATAAGAAATGTACTTATAGGAGGCAGAAGCAAGCCAAAAAAGGTATTAGAACAAAGGTGTGTATGATCAGGTTTGTTGGTGCTAATGTGGAAGGGGCTGTCCTGGAAATTCACTCTGCAGGCTAGTATCCTGATCTGAAGGAAAGCTCGTAAGGACCTGGAGAGGAGACATCACCAAAAGCCATGGTCTTCAGTAGGAAGGGATGTGTATGGTGAGGGAGGGGAGTAGACGGGAGGGAACAGGGGCGGGAGGAAGGGTGTGCAGGTCTGCAGCTTGCCAGTCTGAGTAGAACGAGAAACCATTACTTGAGATGAAGAAATGGGATATTGAACAAGATACAGTTCAGTTTAGGACACATTAAGTCAGAGGTGCCCAAGGGATTCCACGGCGATGACTAGAAGGTGTTTTAAATATAATTCTGAAGCTCAGGAGAGCTTGGAGATACAGAGTTTATAATAGCTTTAATTTCTCCATCTGCAGCCCTTCCTACATCTTCTGGTCTTAAAATATATCCTTTCATCTAAGACAAATGAACACAACAGCTTCACATTTATGATTATTTATAATAAAATGAAAATCATTAAGAATCAGCTTACCAATGCATAATGGGAAGGCATCACTTACCAGATGATCTTGGGATTTTAACTGGGCATTTAGATGAATTTTGGATAATGCTGGACCTCTCCAGAAATGTCTTATCCTTTGCTGGTTTTCTTTGTGTACTGTTTTGTTTATTTCTTGAATGTTACCTAGATTACAGTTTATTATAAGAAAGTCACTCTCTCTCTCATACTACATTCTACGTTTTCACACTGAAAACCTTGTTGTTCAAGCCAGATGTCTATTTTCTCTTGTTGTACCAGAGCAGTGGGGAACGTTTCTGATTCTGTTGTACACATGCCCCTTCTTTGGGAATCACAAGCATTTTGAAACCGTGGCCTCCATCCTCTCTGTGTTGTTTATTGACCAACCTGTCAAAGCATATTCTTGCTAATTTATGAGGATGCCCTTCAGACCGTGCCATTTCCCCTAATTCCTTACCTTGCACTTACTAAGAATTACAGATAACTTACCTGTTAATTTTCAGGCTCCATATAATTCGATTTAGTTTTTATTTTATTTTTAGCTTTTAGTTTTTGAAAGAGAGAGGAAGAACGTGAACAGGGGAGAGAGAGGGACAGGAGAGAGAGTCACAAGCAAGCTCCACGCTCAGCGCAGAGTCTGACTGAGGTCTCAATCTTACAACGATGAGACCATGACCCGAGCCAAAATCAAGAGTTGGACGCTTAACTGGCTGAGCCACCCAGGTGACCCATACAATTCGATTTTAACCATTTATCTCATGAGTAAGATTTTGTAATTAATACCAAATAAGTATTTATTTAAAACTTGAAATGTCTTATGGCATGGTTTTGTGGCAGCTCATTATTTAATATCTCAAGCACTTTATGCATTGTCTCATTTATTAAAATGGAATTAATTTTTGTGCAAAGACATGTCTCTGCCCACTGGAATGCAAGCCCCGTGAGGGTAAGAATTTTTGTCCATTTTTTTTCATTTCTATCTTCAGCATACAGAACTGTGTCTGGGACATGACAGATGATGAGGAAGTATTTTTGAATAATTGAATGAATACATAAATAAGCAGAATAGAATCATAAACGTCCCAATTTTAATTCTTTTCATTAAAAAATCTATATTATATATTATTTCTCTCTAATTTAGCAACCCCATTAATTTTATTAAAATGCAGCTTAATATGTTTACAGTGAGATAGTTCCTTTCATATATATGACAAATTTTAATCTTTTAGCATCTAGGAAAAAAAAATCCTTTTAATCTTCTTTTAGCTTACAGGTTTACTAAAGACTGCAAATACATCTTACTGAGTCCCCCTGGAATATTTAGGTAGGAAGGTTTAAGTTTAGTTTAAAATTAAAAGCTAGCATTTGTAAGGCATAGTTATTTCTGGAATATGATAAAAAGGAAATAAATAAAAAGGAAATCTATAAAATATATCAAAATGATAGAACCTGAGGCCAAGAAATCAATTTCTTAAAGATAATAGCTGCCTGTCCAGTAAAACTCTCAGCATATGGTGCATTTCAAGGCATGGCTAAGATCGCATTTAACCACATCCACAGATTCATTCTTGCCATTACCATAACCATTTCACAAAACATTTTTGTCCCCCATCTAAAGTCTGAGAAGAGTAATTGGGAAAAAAAATGCCACTTAACTGTCTCTGCGAAATCCGGCTGCTGGGAGCTGTCATTGGCTCCGGGGACTCAGACAAGGCCCCCTGTCAGTGAGGATAATGATGAGGAGAGAGATCTGCGCTGAGAGGAGAGTCAGGCCCTGAAACTCCCCAGTCAATTGCGCTTTGAGAAGCACTAATGTGGTTTGCCATGCGACCATGTGTCTCTTTGTTCTCCAAGAATGTCCGTTCTGTTCACCGCTCATGAGTGCACATTTAGTTTTATCTCATAATTCGTAGTAATGAGTAGACATAGAGGGCAGAATATGCTCCTGTTGAGATTCCATAAGGCCCGTTCACAACTCTTCCTCCTTCTCTTATCTTCATTTCTATTCTTTTGAAGACCTTGGAAGATTAAACAAGTTTTGGACAAGTTGAAAACATCGCTATGTTAATTGCAAACAGATGCATGCTCTTCATAGTGATGGTGACATAGAAACAGGGACCAGGGGACATCACTGCCACAAAGATCTTTACCGTGGATATAGATTTTTGTGCTTCTCTCCAGAATTGCGGTGGTTTTTGATGCCGGGTCAGACTCACTCTGGCTAAATTCTGAATTGCCGATAAGCTCTTTATTCATAACAAACCCAAGCCAGCACCAAATGCAACCAAGTGCAACACTTTTTTGACATACACAAAAAACTGTATATATGTAATGTACACAATTTGGTGAATTTAGAAATATGTGTACATCTGCCAAATGCAACACTTTTGGTCCTGACTTCTAGAGACATCAGATCCCAGAAACAGTGCCTAGCTAGCTTTACAAGTGGGGAGAAAGTGCTATGAATACAATGAAAAAATCAAAAAGCCCAGATATAGTCAAATAGTTAACATATTATATAATATATTATAGTTCAGTTATTTGGATTATTTGGTAACTGCTAAAAACATGTTCAAATATTTAAGAGCATGGAAAAATAATACTTTAATATATTAAGAAACAAAAACAAGATTCAAAAGTTTTGGTTTTGAATATCCAGTATGATGTCATTTAGTAAAATGTTTCCATATGTTTCTATCCATAGGGAAGTAAATAAGCAAATAAAGTTGGAGAAATATTTTAAAGTGGTGGTATTTCTGAATTACAGGGAATTTCTATTCTCATGCTTTTCAGTTTGATCTATATCTATATATAGATATAGAGAGAGAGCCAGAGAGAGAAAAGAAAGACAGAGAGGAGACAGAGAGATTTTAAGGAATTGGCTCCCACAGTTGTAGGATGGTTGTGGAGGGTGGCAAGTCAGAAATCTAGAGGGCAAGCCAGTAGGCTGAAGATTCCAGGAGTTGATGTTGCAGTCCTGAGAGGAATTCTTTCTCTGGGAAACTAAAGTCGTTTCTCCTGAAGCCTTTGACTCACTGGATGAAGCCCGCCCACATTATGGAGGGTTAATCCCCTCTAAATCCCATCTAAAAAACACTCTTACAGCAACATCTAGACTAGTGTTTGGCCAAACAACTGAGCATCATAGCCTAGACAAGAAGACACATCAGATTACCCATCACAGCTTTCGTGCAATTCCGACTCTGCCTTCTTTCTAGTAATAGGCAAATTTTGCCGGTGGGTGTTACTTCCTTCCCCAGGCAGTCCATGGGCTTTTCACATAAATTTTCATTTTCCCACCAACCACCATGGTTCAGCGGGGTGAGGAGGCCTCATTGCCCCAGCAGTGCAGGGAAATTTTGGAATTCTTGCTTGGAATGCTAGCACAGTAGCCCTACCTCCAGGGTGGAGTTGGGTACAGCTGGGAGTTGGGTACAGATGGACCCTGTGGAAGGCAGAACAGAGCAATGGCCTCCAGTTCCTGAATTAAACCGACCCCAACTTTTGTCCTTCCTCTGGATTTTCAGTTACACAAACTCTGCGTATTTCACCTAGTTCTTCTGCTAGGTACAACCATGTTTCTGTGAATGCATTGTCTTTTCCAGTTTTTCAACAAATGTGGATTACTTTTATAAGGAAACAACTTATTATATTCATTGATTCTAAGGAAAACTTTTTTTTGCATTTTAAAACCTCTGAAATTGGGATGTGTCGCGGCATGTCATAACTTACTATAGCTTTCTTTTGTAGCCTATATAAAAAACAATGATGTCAGGGGCACCTGGGTGGCTCAACTGGTTAGGCATTGGACTTTGGCTCAGGTCAGGATCTCATGGTTCATGGGTTCAAGCCCCATATTGGGCTTGGAGCCTGAAGCCTGCTTTGGATTCTGTGTCTCCTTCTCCCTTGGCCCTCCCTACTCACTCTCTGTCTCTCAAAAATAAATAAAACATTAAAAAAAAACAATGATGTGTCTTATGTTCAGGAGTGTTTTAGACATGACAAAAAATATAATATCTTTAATGGATAAAAGTTATTTTTAAGAGAGATTGAATGTGAATGCCCAGGATACATGGAGGGATATACCATATACTCCTGGGGTCACATGATGACCTGGATGCCTCTACATTTCTGGAATGGTCCAAGAAGGAATGGATAACCTAGAACCTGGCCCTGCTGTACTAAATATTTAAAGACTGACACAAACTTGACTGATAGAGAACACTTGGTGCTCCATATTAAAAATGGGAGCATATCTTTTCTATTCAAAGACTCTGAGCATTTTCAGTGTCTATTTTCTTTTTCTTGGATGCTAGGGTTTAGTGCTTTTAGTTTCAAATGATTTCAAGATTAATTCTCTCAATCATGCTATTTCAGACTCTTGTAGATATGACCAATACATTAACAGATGTTTAAATATTTATTTATTTTTGAGAGAGAAGGAGAATGCAAGTGGAGGAGGGACACAGAGAGAGAGGGAGACAGAAGGTCCAAAGCAGACCCAAGTAGACAGCAGAGAGCCTGATGTGGGATTCAAACTCACAAACTGGAGACCGTAACCTGAGCCAAAGTCAGATACTTAACCAACTGAGCCACCCAGGCATCCCAACGTATGACTAATACATTAATAATAACAATAATATCCTACATTGCCTATATATAGTTATTTTTAAAACTTAAAAAAATTTTAGATCTATTATGTGATTTGATTCCAGTAATATTTCTGTGAGTTAGGCAGGTTATTATGATCTTTTTAGTACTCAAGAGAGTTGCTTGGTGTCACAGAGTAGTTGGTAGAGGTGGGGGTTCCAGTGGACTAGAAAGGAAAGGCTGATAAATGAAGTTTTATTGCCTGAAGTTATGATCTGTGTCATTAGCAAAGATAGAATAGAGTTTTAGAGATTTTTCAAACTCTGGTTCAAGGTTAAGGTCACCAATTCATGACTATCTTTCTGTTCTCATGTATGTTCCTCATTAAACATGATCATTGTTTAACTGAGGCCATTATGATTCCCCTGTCTTGAGTAGGCCGTATTTATTTTGTGCTAACTCACACACTATACTGCAAATAATTCAGCAATAAACCATCCCCAAAACTAAGGTCTTGAACACTATTATAATTTACTAGATTAATCTGAATTTTTAAGATGGTTTGGAATGTAAATTGCATTTATATTTTCCTAAACTGGATCAAGCAAAAGTTATAGACAATGGACAGAGAAATAATGACAAGTTAGAATATAGGAAGTAGAATGAATTCAGGGAAAACTCTTAGGTAACTACATCTTTTACTTCTATTCCTATTTATAAAAATCTCTGCTTGTTGTGAATTATGGTTCCATCTTATCCAGCTACACTTACTATATTTTGTTTTAGTTATTTTTTCCCACATCCTCCTCTTCACTATATGACGCATTTCTGGAAGGCAGGGACTACGTCTTACTTTTCTCTCAGGCATATTCTTTCTAGCGTACCTCCTGGCACATAGCAGATGCTCAAGACATGTTGGCTGCACGGCTGTGCAGGAGGAGAGAGGGGGTGGCCTTTATTTTCCTGGAGAAGTTGGCGGGCTCATCTGTTGAAAATTAAGGAGTAGGATCTGGTTTGGGGACCTGAAAGCATTAAAGAGAAATTTCTAAGTTTAAGTCAAAGGATTTCCAGGGAATGGAGATTCCAGGTGAAATTGGCAGTCCTGGGATTTGGGCAAATAGGGGATTATCAAGAGCTGCTTCCATCTTATGTAAGACAACAGCCGTGACTTAGGTAGATGGGATATTAGGGTCTTGTGATCTCAATTTCTCACTGATTTATGGCAGTAAACAGTAGCAAAATTTTTTTAAGTTTGTTTATTTTGAGAGAGAGAGAGTAAGAGAGCATGAGCAGAGGAGGGGCAGAAAGAGAGAGGGTGAGAGAGAATACCAAACAGGCTCTGTGCTGTCAGTGCAGAGCACGATATGGGGCTTGAACCCACAAACTGTGAGATCATGACCTGAGCCGGAATCAAGCGTTGGATACTTAACTGACTGGGCCACCAAGGTGCCCCAGTAACCAACATTTTTTAAGCCTAAGCATCTTACTTACTTTTTGTAAAGACCACTTATGTAACTACAACTATGGCTATTTCATACTACCGCATAAGACAGGACAACATAGTGTCTTGTTTTACTTAGCTGGAACATGCCCTGTACATTTCTAGGAAATTTACCAAAAGAAAGATTCCATTTAAAAAGGTAAGACAATGTTTTAGAGAAGTCATTAAAGTAAAAAAAAAAGAGAAAATCTTTACATATATCTCAAATTCTGAACATAAGGTAGTCTAGAAATTGATACTTTTACCTTATATAATTGTGACTATTCAGTTAATCATGATAATGGAGAGATAGACCAAGGACGTGATTCTGATTATTTTAAAGGGGGTGGAGAAAGAAGCAATGGAGATCCAAAATTTCCATTCTCTGTACCTTGTGAATGGTTAAGGTATAGAGAAGGTCATCAGCATGACTATGTACTATGTTTGTAGATCAGATGGCTGCAAAATCTAGCTGAAGGTCACTTTAATATCTTTCAGAGTTCTGACCCTGATGGGAAGAATATGAAAATAATTTCAAAAAGAACCAGGCAGTAAATAGATACAATTTAGACAAGAGGGAGAAAAGGTTGAAAACACATGTCATTGACAAGAACTGGTAATTCAGCAGACCTCTGGCCACCAGACTTTTAAGATAAGAAGTAACACAATGGTTTTAAACACAGGCTCACTGCATTCCGGCCTTTTAAAGGATGAGGCTTTTGGTTGTCTTCGAAAGCAGCTTTTGTTTTCTGGAAAAGACTATTTGTATTTGCTTTGATTTTTAGAAACTAATTCTTAATTTATTAAAGTTGCAAATCCAAATCTAGTTTCTCCTTAAGATTTAAATTTAAACATGGGGCTTCAGGTTGCTCAGTGGGTTAAGCATCCGACTTTTGATCTTGGCTCAGGTCATGGTCTCACAGTTTGTGGGATCAAGCCCCTCATTGGACTCCATGCTGACAGCACAAAGCCTGCTTGGGATTATCTCTCTCCCTCTCTCTTTGTCCCTCCCCAATTCGTGCTCACACTCGTGCACACACTCTCTCTCAAAATAAATAAACTTAAAAAAATGTAAACTTCTAATTATTCTATTTACAAATCTACTCTATTTTGAAAATAAATTTCAAGGAATATATATGAATTTAATATATTTGATTCTTAAAAAGCAGATAGAATATCAGAAGAAATACCTTCCAGGCATTCACATTATTTTTAAAACATTAAATTATATTTATAAACATGAAGAATTTATACATATTATTCTAAATACCTCAGTATTGTTTAATAAGCCCATAATTCTTTTGGCATTTCTTTTTGAAATTACAAGTCTAAGGGAATTACCTAATCATACATTTCAAATAGGAATCACAAGATTCATCAGACTGACCCTTTTTTAAATTTATTTATTTATTTATTTATTTTTTTAAAGAACGAACGCCTCCTGGTTGGACTGGGAAGTGAGGCCGAGCCTCCAGGTGCCAGCCGCTAAATTTATTTTTAAAATATTTTTTAATTGAGATATAATCGGCATGTAACATTAGTTTTAGTGTACAGTGTAATAACTCAATATTTGTATACATTGTAAAATGATCACCACAATCAGTCTAGTTATGATTCATCACCACAGGACAAAACTTTTTTCTTGTGATGAGAACTTTAAAGATTCACTCTCTTAGCAACTTTCAAATATGCAATATTTGGGGGTATAGCTCAGTGGTAGAGCATCTGATTGCAAATATGCAATACAATATTATTGACTCATGGTATACATTACATCTCCATGATTTACATATTTTATAAGTGGACTTTTGTACCTCTTGACACCCTTCACCCATTTCACCCACTCCAAACCCCTTTCCTCTCTGGCAACCACCAATCTATTCTGTGTCTATAAGTTTTCTGTGTGTGTGTGTTTTAGATTCCACATAGGCTATTTCATTTTTAAAAATTCCTTTCTTCTTTGGCTGCTCTGATTGGGTGAGTTTCATTGCCCTGTCCTCTAGATTGCTGATCCTTTCTTCAACTTCATCTGGTCTACTGTTGAACACTTCTAGTGTATTTTTCAATTCCATTATTCTATTCTTCAACTCTGTGACTTCCTTTTGTTACTTTCTGATGTTTTCTCTTTGTTGAAATTCTCACTGTGTTCATCCATTCTCCTCCCAAGTTTGGTGTGCATCTTTATGATTATTATTTTGAGTTCTTTATCAGGTAAATAACTTATCTCTGTTTTATTAAAATTTTGTTGTTGTTGAGATTTTTACCTTGCTCTTTCATTTGAGCAAATTCATATGTTTCTTCATGTTGCTTGATTCTGTTTTTCCTATGTATTAGGTAAAACAGCCACCTCTCCTAGTCCTAAGGGAGTGGCTCTGTATAGAAGATGAAACATCATTCAATCTTGCTCTAGCTCTTGGCTGTCTCCTGAACCTTTGTGATTGTCTAAGCAGCCTGATTTATTCTTGATAGCTCCCAGTTGTTGAGGGTGTGTCAAGACCTTTTAGTGTTCCAAAGGGAAGGGATCTCAGTCAGCACCTAGATTCAGGCTGATTGAAAGCCAGATCCTCAGGCAGCATCTTTTAAAGTATGCATATATAGGGGAACCTGAGTGGCTCAGTTGGTTAAGCATCCGACTTGTCTCAGGTCATGATCTCACAGTTGGTGGGTTCAAGCCCTGCATCGGGTTCTGTGCTGACAGCTCAGATTCTGGAGCCTGCTTTGGATTCTGTGTCCCCCTCTCTCTCTGCCCCTCCCTTACTCATGCTTTGTTTCTCACTGTCTCAACAATAAATAAACATAAAAAAGTATGCATATATACATATATATATGTATATATATATGTGTGTGTATATATATATATATACACACACACACACACACACACACACACACACACACACACATATATATATAGTCCTGTGGGACCACAGTCCTAAACCCTGCTGGTCTTCAGACTAGGAAATCTGGGTGACAGTTGAAACCTTTGGGTCTCCAGATGAGTGCAAAAGCTCCTTTCTGGAAGTTACCAGTAAGCTGTAGCAAGGCCAAGGGAGAGCACAAAGATGGCACCTCCTGGACTATGTTTCCTGATAGCACTTCTGTAACCTTTAGATGTGTGACAAATTTGAAGCCTGTTCCTGAAGCTGCAGCTCCAGGGCAAGTAAAGAGGCCTTTTTCATAGGAAGGCTGGGGTGTGTTTCAGTCTGCTGTCTATACCTGGGGAAGAGGAAGGGGGTGTTAACCTGCCAAGAATGGTTTCTCTGTCTGTTTCAGTTCTGTGAGGCCCAGAAACATAAGCCCTCCAGGCCACCAGAGCCAGGCAATCAAGGAGCATCCCCTGTGTGTACATGGCTGCCAGCTTTAGTGAGTCAGTAGAAGAGTGCAAGATTGAGGCATGTTGGTTGGTTTTAGCAAGGAAATAAGGGGTACAGGGGCATGCCTGCTGGCTTTAGTGGAGCAATGGGAGAGTCCAAGCCAGCACCAGCCAGATAGAGGAAGAGCATGAAAATGGTGTCCACCAGCCCCTCTGTCCCTAAAGAGAGTCCTAATGGCCCTGTCCCTCCAAGAGATGCTTTAAGATTAACAAGTGAATCTCCTTCATATATAGTCTAGGTGCTTTTGAAACTGCTGCTTTTGCACTTGGTCCTGGGGCAAGTGAGTCTGTGTGTGAGCCTGTGAAGAGCAGAATCTCAGTTCCCTACACCCCTTTGGTCCTTGGAGAGGTGAGCCCTGCCGGTTTTTGAAGACAGATATTTTGGGGACTTACGGCTCTGGTTCAGGTCCCAAGAGTTGTGGGGCCTGATGTGGGACACCAATCCCTTGTTCCTCAGGGAGAAATTCTCTATTTGTGAGCTTCCCACCCAGTTGTGGGTAGCCATGCCAGAGGGGTAGGGTTTTTGGTAAGACTGTATTTCTGCCTCTCCTACCATTCTTGATGTAACTCTTTTATCCTTTGTTGTGGAGAAGTTGTCCAGCTAATTTTCATGTCTTTTTCAGAGGGAATTGTTCCATATGTAGCTATAGATTTGCTGTGTCCATGAGAGGAGGTGAGTTCAGGATCTTCCTACACTGCCATTTTGAACACTCAGTTGATCTTTTATTCTCTTAATGAGTATACTCTTAATGCCAATTATGCATATGCTTTTCCAACATTTAATATAAGAATATTATGTTTGATTTTCTTTTTCATCTCTCTCCTTTAATCTAAATTTTTCCCAAGGGGGGAGAAGGGAACAAAGGGGGAAATTTCTACCTAATAAATTGGGATTACTCTATTAATACCTTCTCAGATAGATGGGTTGCATATCTGCCAGTAATTTTATTTGGATCAAAGGAGGTGTATTGTCCTAAAAAACTGCCAAGGCCCTGGGGGCAGCATGAGTTTCCTGTATGGTGGCTCTACTAGGTTCTGACAAAAGGAGTAGACTCTCAGCCCACTCAGGTCCCTAAGATTCAGTCTATCCAAATCTGATTCTTCTCCCATGCAACTGCTTTACCAGTTGACAGGATTCAACTAATCTCATCTCTTGATTCTGTTTTGAATTCATTTAATATTTTTCTAAACTGATAGGACCCAAACTCCCATAAATATTTAAATGCTATCTAATTGGATTCTACATATTCCTCATGGCTTTACCTGATTCTTTGACTGCAACATTGAAGTGATATTAATGATGGATAAAACCATTTGATTTAGTTTGGGTGTCTCCCAAAGCAGACCTTGAGACAAGAACAAGAATAAAATAGGACACAAAACAAACTCTGGAAAGTGAGACAGGAATGGAAGCCAACCAACAAAAAGTATATTATCAAGCCAGTCATCACCACGGGCCACTGGCCCTAACGGTGAATGAGGGAATGCTGGGATCCAGCATGAAACATGTGTCTCAGAGTCATCTCATCCAAAGAGTAAGGAAGCTCGGGTACTTATGTGCTAATTCCTGTTGGTCAAGCATTGAATGCTGTTCGTGGGGGTCATTAATTCCCAGCACTTTCGGCCTACTACACAGAAGGGCAAAGTGGCTTCCGTGGTCAGAGAATGCCCTCAGGAAAAGGAAATATAGGGGCTGATTTGGTAGGAGCATGAGTGTGCTTGTCATTTTCTTTATTTTTTTAAATTGTCTATGTTTTTTATTTATTTTTGAGAGACAGAGACAGCGCAAGCAGGGGAGGGTCAGAGAGAGAGGGAGACACAGAATCTGAAGCCGGTTCCAGGCTCTGAGCTGTCAGCACAGAGCCCAACTCTGGGCTTGAACCCACGAACCGTGAGATCATGGCCTGAGCCGAAGCCGGATGCTTAACCGACTGAGCCACCCAGGTGCCCCATCTTTCTTTAGAGCTTCAATTGCACTTAGCAACTGCAAGCTGATTTCATCATACTTAATTACTATTACCTTCAAGTCTCCCAAATGCTGGAGATACTGCATAATCCAAGACATCCTCTTCCACATGCAGTGTGCTCCAGTTTGTCACAGGTGAGAATCTTAGTAATGGGGTTACCACAGCATGCCTGGTATTGTTACCATTCTACTTACTATGAGTAATGGAGCCTTTGGTGTCTTTTGGTTGGTCTCACTGGGTCTAGAGTCCCAGCCTGAGGATTTTCTTTTCAGCACGTCTCATCTCACTGAATGTCTTAATTTGGGTTCTCACAGAGGTAGACTCTGAGAAACAGATTAGAGTACAAAGAGTTTATTTGGGAGGGTGAAGCAAATATAAATAGGATAGTTGGGCAGTAAGACAGGGAGGGAAGACAGTCCATAAAATGTATGTTTGGTCACACAACACGGTAGGCTGCTGGGCTTAATCCCCCTGGGGCATCTCTGGGAGCCTATGTAGAACACACATTTCAGTGTTAGCTTCCCCTCTCTTGGCTAAGGGGTCTGAGATTTTATTTACTACCTCCCTTTCACACTGGTGGACAGCTTCTGCTGAAGCCTGCTAATTCCCTGGGATTTTTGATCTGCTGCAAAGTGGTAGAAAAAGCTCCCAAGGAAGGTAACACAGGTGCTGACTGTTGGGTATTGAAGTCTGGCCTGCATGCACCATGGTGGTAAGATCAAGGGGATATTTATGGGGCACTCATGGTATCCCTTACACCATACACCATTGTTTCCTACTTCTTAAGGTTTTTTTTTTAAATTTTTTATTTATTTAAGCATTCTCTACACTCAGTGTGGGGCTCGAACTCATGACCCCGAGATCAAGAGCTGTGTGCTTTTCCAACTGAGCCACCCAGGTGTTCCTTAAGTTTTTGGGGTATAATATAATGTTAGGGGTTTATATGAAATGAGAATATTTAAAGATTATTGAACAAATTAGAATGTCCAATATTTCAAGAGCCTTTTAAACAACTATGAGGCATTTTCAGAGGGTGGAGAGTAAGTGTGAATTTATAAGGGAAGACAGATTTGCTAAGCTGAGTTATTTGAGCTAAATTATTTATTTTTTACTTTTGCTAGTAAGACTCCCAGATGTAGATGTGAAGGAATAGAATAAACATGTTTCTTGGATCACTAGAGGAAGGAAAGAATATGAGTCATGTGTATATAGCCAGACAGGGATTTGTTTAGAGAAGAATTAGCAGTGCTAGGCATTAATATACCTATTTTAGAATAAGTAAACGAGCTAGTTTTGAAGGTTGGGATCCTTCTGGTATGATGAGGTAGTAACAATGGAAATAGAAAAGCTTTATTTTAATATTTAGCATGATTAAGTTTTCTTTCTTCCTTCTTTCTTTCCTTCTTTGCTTCCTCCCTCTCCCTCCTCCCTTTCCTCCCTCCTTCCCTTCCTCTCACCCTTCCTGCCTCTCTCCTTCCTTCGTTCCTTCCTTCCCTTCCTTTTTAAAGAACACATTGTGGAAGGGGCACCTGGGTGGCTCAGTTGGTTAAGCATATGATTTCACTCAGTTATGATCTCAAGGTTCCTGAGTTCTGCATCTGGCTCTCTGCTGTCAGCACAGAGCCTACTTTGGATCCTCTGTCTCCCTTTCTTTCTGCCCCTCCCCTTCCCGCGCATGTGCACACTCTTTTGTGCAGGCATTTTCTCTCTCTCTCTCTCTCTCTCAAATTAAAAAACATTTAAAAACACATTTGGTAGAGATTTAAGGAAATTATTGTTAATAATACGTGAACAAGGTCTTGTGTTAATGTGATGACCATGTTGAAACTTCTGGTTATCTGAAATTTTATAAACATCAAAGTCTAAAGTGAGGAGCACGACATCAGTTATCCAAAAAAACTTCTTAAAGCAAAATTTTTTGTCTAATCCACTTTCAAATTACATATGTATTCTGAAGATACAGTACAGGAACACAGTTGTGGTAAGGTATTCCAACTAAACAAAAGCAGTAACAATAGAAAATGTATGTGTGTGTGTGTGTGTGTGTGTGTGTGTGTGTGTGTAGGAAAAGGAGAATCCTTTCTTTTGATTTCTAAAATTGGCAGTTTTCACTGTGGTAACACATCAAGCACTAGGTTTTCCATTTTTTTTAAAATTTTTTTTAATGTTTTATTTATTTTTGATACAGAGAGAGACAGAGCATGAGAGGGGGAGGGGCAGAGAGAGAAGGAGACACAGAACCGGAAGCAGGCTCCAGGCTCTGAGCTGGCTGTCAGCACAGAGCCTGACGTGGGGATCGAACCCACGAACGTGAGATCTGACCTGAGCCGAAGTCGGAGGCTTAACTGACTGAGCCACCCAGGCGCCCCTCCATTTTTTGAAGTCTGCCTATTCATCTGTTATGTGCATCTATTATTGGTATCTCTTATACGCAAAGCGTTCTCTGGGCACTGTGGATAATACAAAGTCAAGTTCCACCGTTTTTGCCTGCATGTTGCTTATGAGAGTAGGAGAGAAGACCCCAATACAGTGAGTTATAATGCAACGGGCATCCTTCAGATGTTTATAGAGGAGAAGTGTCATCTGACTTCCAAGGAGGGGCTAGTGACTCTGCCATAAAATTAGACGCTGAACAAAACTCACCAGCTGCTAAAGGAAATTGTTGGCTGTGCTTGGTTAGAAAAATGAATGGGAACCTCTGTGGAGAGGTTTTAACTAATCCTTTAACATATGAAGGCTGCTAGATAGATTCATCCCCAATGTAAATCTCTTAGGCAGGCCACGCTTCTCATTTGGAAAGAGGCTAGCCTCCCCTTCACAGTGTCTCTAAGTGGCTACAGATGTGGGATGGAGATACCTACAAATATTCAAGAGCACTGAGTATATTTTGGCAAATATAAACTCTATGAAATGATCTGAATCTCTGCTAGATCCTTTGTTCACATGAAGCCAATTTATATGAGCCATTACCTGTGATTAAAGTTGACTGTCCTGGCCCCGTTGCATGGTGGTCAGTGAACAGATCTACTTCATTATTCACTTTCTCAGATCAAAAAGATCACTGGGGAGTCAATATTCCTGCCAGCCCTCTGTGTCATGATAGCAAGCCTGGAGGAACTTCTCTGCACTGTCACAAAAACCTTCCCAGACCTGGATAGAATCCAGGTCTGAGACTCACCCTCTCTGTTATCACCCATAAAACTGCTTAAAAAGCAGAGAACAAATGAATCATGGTTAATATGCTTTCAAAAGAACAATAAAAAAAAAGCTCAGTCTAATTTGAAGGCAAAGCTAACATTTCTTTCAGTTACCTTTCTGGGTATGATTTTTAAGGTGCAAAAACAAAACCCAGACCATAATCTGTATTTGTGCCTTGACTAATGATCAGATGAAAATGGGCCAATCAGCACACTGGGGGCAGGAGAGAGCTTAACTATTCAAGTGAGGAATCTATTACTCAGACTAGAATACATTGGTCGGTGTGAAAAGCAGTACCACTATATTTTAATTTTCACTTGGAATCAAACCCTGGACCTTACTTATATCTTCAGATTAACCAGTGTGAATACATCACACTCCAGTTTGAGTTGGGTGGTCTCCAAATCCTCTTAAGCTTCATATTGCATTGACATCCTTGATGTGCATTTGCTGTAAGCTGGTACATATTGGGCTAAACAGACGTGGTCTATCATCATTGACAAGTGCAAGCCTTTGGCTTCAGCAGGAGGTTAGGCTATCTGGCCCACCTTGATACATGGTGTGAATAAAGGACCCTCAACTATGTACATAGGAAGTGAGTCTAACAATGACTCTGGGAAGTGAAAACATAGTTATCGTACACTCAAAGGAAATGCTATGCCAACTAGCACCATAATATGTTGTGATCTATTGTCCAGAATGATGAAACATTCGATTAGAAAGAACATGGGGCTGAATACTCAGCTTTGGAAGTAAAGAGCTAAAACAGGAAGAGAGCTCCGATCCAGGTCTATGCCAAGGATCCTGCTTGAAGCAAGGTAGGGGTGAATGAGAGCAGAACTCAGCCCTTGTAAAATGGGGTAGGCTGGAGTCCAGTGGCAAGTAGCTCTCCTGTCAGCCACAGGGAAGATAGAGCAAGGTTAAAGGCAGTGGACACAGTAGCAGGCATTGGTTTGGTGGTCCAAACACTGCAATCAGATTTAAGAGTACATTCTTCTAGGTTTGGGGGATGGGAGGGTAGGAGATGTAGACAGAAGGATCGTGGTAGGTGGCCAGCTCACCTTACAAATACATTTGGGATGAGAATACACAGGGGGCTTTGACTTTCATAGGAGACACTAATAGCAATTTCTAAACCTGGCTGATATGTAATTGATTCATTCCTTCATTTCATACACATTTATTGAGTGACTGCCAAACATAAACACTGTCATGAGTCCTGGGGCTACAAGCACATTCCTCTAAGTGGTAAATAAACAGTTACAGCAATGTGGCAATGCAGCCATAGGAATATATACGTTGGGAATGAGAAGGTGACACCTGTTCAACATGGACCAGAGACTGGGGAGGAAAAGCTTCTTAGAGGAGTTGGCTTCATACAAGCAGAGGAAACAGAGGAACAGGCACAGTGCAGAGAGAGGTTTGGTTCCCAGGGGAAAATACAATACAGCAGTGGAGCATTGTTGGCCAGATGGTGAGATCCAGAATATGAGACGTGACTAGAGAGGGAAGCTGACTGTTTTCATGGCTTCAGGGAAGAGAGTAGATCCATATGTGCCACTAACTTACCGCTCATATAAGCTGCTATAGTAATAATATTTAACCTTTACGGGGCACTATGCTAAGCATTTTATGAATCTTAATTTACTTCATTTTCACAGTCATCTCAGTCCTAGTATTATCTTTATATTGTGGATGAGAAA
Source organism: Suricata suricatta (assembly GCF_006229205.1). Taxonomy (NCBI): domain Eukaryota; kingdom Metazoa; phylum Chordata; class Mammalia; order Carnivora; family Herpestidae; genus Suricata; species Suricata suricatta. The sequence goes on from NC_043713.1 coordinate 36,759,384, forward strand.
GTTGAAGCTTATAATGGGAGTTTACACCTAAGGGTAAGGGTGGGGGTGCGGTGCCAACACAAGACTGTCTGCCTAGAAAGTTCATGCCCTTTCCAACCACCATGGCTGTCCAACAGAACCACCTGGGAACAAAGAGATAGAAGAGGTGATACATGCACATGAGGGACTTCAGGCCTGGGTTTGAGGACAAGGACAATCGTGGGCAGTCAGTTAGGACACCAAATTCTCAGCCCTACCTCATTTTCTGTCTTCCAGTCTATGCCCAGCTATGCTGTGAGCTTTCCCAGGGGATAGCTTGTGCACATCAATTCCATCACTTTAAACTCTCCATCTGCTCCTGATCCTCTAAATGTGGTGTTCTGACCACTGTGGGTCCCTGAGACCCTTTCAGTCTGTGAGGTCAAAGCCATTTTTTTAAATTGGGGTCTAATTGCCATATAACATTGTATTAGTTTCAAGTATACAACATAACACTTTGATAAAACTATTTTTCTAACAATACCAAGGCAGTGTTTGCCTTAATCAACATGTAGGCATTTGCTCTAATGGTGCGGAAAACACTCTCAGTAAAAAAATGGTTGATGTCACTTAATGTTTTTAAATGAAGTAAAATGATTAATTTTATTAAATTGTGACCCTTGAGAACACATTTATGTGGTCAGCTGGGAAACCCAGAAAATATTTCTGTTGCATATTGAAGAGGAAAAGCACTCCTGTGATTGAGCTGTGAACTGAACCCACCTTCTTTATTTTCAGGGGTATACCCTTTTACTTTAAAGAATGACTCTTGGACAAATATAGTTATTCAGATTTGGGTAACTTGGTATATATGTTTCTCAAAAATGAACAAGTGAATCTGTCACCTTAAGAAAAATAGAGGGCATTTGTCATTGTTGATAATGCTAAAACCCAGTCTTTCAAGTGCAAATTAGAATTTTGGGGAAAATGGAATCTGTTACTAACGAAGAGCATGACAACTTTCTGATAGTTTTCTGATGAGATCAAGTGGTGATACTAACAAATGTGATTTTCATAAATGTTGTATAATAAAATGTGTCAGTATTTGGAAGATCTGCATAATACAGCGAGTGATATTTTCCAAATGACCAGCGCATGATGTTACAAAAGTATATTATCTATTCAAAGGGCAAGATAGACCAATGGATTTTAGTCTAACAGGGCAGAAAAGTTCACCAATAAGGTTTCATGTTCCCCATGGCAACTAGTCTTGAGGAAACCAGCACTTGCTGAATTTGGGTGTAATATCAGAGAAAAATGTCCATAATTATCTGAAAAGATTTTGAAATAAATCCTTTAAACTGTTTATCGGTGAGATGCAGAATTTTCTTCCATACTTCAACCAAAACAATACATTGCAAAAGATAGAATGCAGAAACCGTTATGAGAATCCAGATGTTTTCTATTAAGTCAAACTTTAAGGAGATTTGCAAAGTGATGAAACAATGCTACTCTTCTCCGTAAATATTTTTTGTTTTGGAAAATAGTTATTTTTTTAATAAAAAACAGATTTATGTTAACATGTAATGGATTTACTATTGTTATTTTAAATAAATACTTAAGGACATTTCTGTTTTAAATTCTAATACGGTAAATATGGATAGATGTAACATATATAAATAAAGTGTAAAGTGTCCCTGCTACCAAAATATTTGACTGGATAATACATTTCTTTTCAGATTCTCCTTGATAAAATATCTTCCCCCTATGTGTTGCATTCAATATAAACTGTTTAATACTTATGTGTTGATGCGTACTTTGAGAATTCATAAAAATTTATTTAAAAAAAATTTTTAATTTTATTTGAGAGAGAGAGAGAGAGAGAGAGAGAAAGAGAGGGAGAGAGGGAGAGGATGTGATCAGGGGAGAGGGGCAGAGGGAGAGAGAGAAAATAATCTTAAGCAGGCTCCGTGTTCAGAGTGGAGCCTGACTCAGCGCTTCATCCCACTACCTGATTGTGACCTGAGCTGAACATCTAGAGTCAGACGCTCAACCGATGGAGTCATGCAGGTGTCCCAAATGAGTTTTTCTTTAAGGAAAAACTTTTACTTAAACAAGAGGCTCTACCAGCTAGCCCTTTATTGCTCAGTACCACGTTTTTTTGTTTTTTAATGTTTTTTATTTATTTTTGAGAGACAAAGAGAGACAGTGCGAGCAGGGGAGGGTCAGAGAGAGGGGGAGATACAGAATCCAAAGCAGGCTCCAGGCTCTGAGCTAGCTGTCAGCACAGAGCCCGATGCGGGGCTCAAACCCACAAACTGTGAGATCCTGACCTGAGCCGAAGCCAGAAGCCAATGCTTAACCAACTGAGCCACCCAGGTGCCCCTCAGTACCACGTTTTTAGATTGGAAAGGGATCTAATTTGCAAGATAACCTGATAGTTAGATTTTCTTTAACTTCCCGTGCTTGCATGCCAGACATTGGAGCAGTCCCTTGACTTATTCATCCAACCCATCCCGAACCTTGACGTGTAGGAAGTTCATCTTAGCGGTGGGGGAGAAGGCCTTCTCCAGATATCTTTATTCCCCAGAGTTGCTCTGCTTGGATGGCTGGCCCCCAGGTTTGGTAGTTCTGTGGTGGCCTGCTTCAGGTCAGTTGAGATCATAGGCCATCTGCCTTGAAATAATGAAAGATCACTTCACAAAACCAGCCCCTGTTTTGGAACAGCTAATTATTTTTGCTTCAAAGAAGGAAATAATGAAGAATTTCTACAAAGTGAGAGGCAAGTACAACATTTCATATTCTATGCATATTTCAGTGTATCTGTCCTTCAGAATGTGGTTTTCCCCCCAGTCAAAGATCAAAAAGTTTAAATACATGTGACCAGCACCTTATGTACTTAGGCTTTTAATGTTGATTTAATAAACACTTAGCTGGAGCTTATACAATATAAGACATATCTGTCAGACTTTCCCGTGTGCGGGACATTACATTAATTAAAGGTCACAACCACATCATTCTGTACTTCAGGAATTTAGATAATGAGTCTCCTCTCGTTTCTTCTGTATGCTACCAATTTTAGTGTAGCCTAGTGATAAATGTTTAAGAATATGTGCTTTCAGTGTTCTGATAAAAATGACTGTCAAAATGTGAACACACTCCACATTTCCTACGTATTCCATTAGTCATTATTGTAGGAAAAAATATGAATAATTTATTGGTGAAAGTTTGAATTAATCTGCTGACAACTAAATCATGCTTAACGGGTCCTGAGGGTATGAGGCCTTGGAGGAAAAAAAGCCTGCTTTTTGTTAATAAGAAGAGTAACTACTCGACGGACCAAGAAAATAATTTCACCTCTTACAGAAAAGGTCAGCGCACAGTCATGTAATCTATTTTCTCATAGTGTAAACATCTCAGGTAAACATTTTTTCTTTCATAATATTTACAACTGGTATTTTTAATCCTACCAATTTGATGTGGATTCATCCACAGATATGGAATAATGCAATATAATTGGCTTAAAACGGATTTCAAAATGTAATTATTTTTAAAAGGTCAGTTTTAGATGATTACATTTGAAAAAATCCAATGCATTTGAGTTTAGAATAAAACATTTAAAAATCACTAAAAAGTAAAAATTATATAGAATAGCAGCAGTGTTCATAGCAAAGGCAGATGGAGATAGAGGTGATGTAATGAGAGAGGGCTTGAAAATGGAGAGTAGAGAGGCAGAAACAAATGAATGACAGTCTTTGAGTTGCCAATTCTAGGCAAACTCTAGGTGAGTTAGAATAATCACAATTACGAAGGTAAAAAAGGATGGGACATAATGCTACGTGTGCAGTATTTTCTATTTAATTTTCAAAATGACTCTCAACATGGACTTTCCTGTTTTCAGATGAGGCACACACGGAGGCACATATTTGTTCCTTAAGGTCAAACAATTTATAAGTGTTCGAGTCAACATCCCGACTGAGAAGTTGGCCCCAGAGTTCACGCCCTTTGGCACCGTGCTCTGCGGACACAGGCTGCTGTTTCCCCGCCTGGGGATCTGCCTGCCCAGGCAAATTCCACTGCTCAGGACCATATTGTATGAAGATAATCAGTCGGATACTTTTCCAGAGTGCTCTTCACTCACTGACTCCACTTCCTCTTCCTTTCTCCGATCAATTCTGCAATCAGACTTCCTCTCTCACCACTTTTTAGAAAAAATATATATTTTTATTCTGAAATAGTTTAAGACTCACAAGAAGTAGCAAAAATAGTACAGAGTTGTTGTCTGTATGCTCCCCAGCACTTGGTATCATCATTTAAAAAAAAATTCAGCTGTCTTAATTGGCGTGGGGTGGCATCTTCTTATAGCTTTTGTTTGCATATCCCTAATGGCTAAAAATATTGAGGATCTTTTCATGTGCTTACTTGATATTTGTATACTGTCTGATAAAATCTCTGTTCAAGTCTTTGGTCTGTTTTCCAATTAGATTGTTTGCTTATTTTCTGCTGAGGTTAGACACTACACATTTCAGATATGAGTCTTCTGGCAGGCATAGGATTTCAAATATATTCTCCCAGTCTGTGGCTTGTCTTTTCATCCTCCTATCATGGTCTTTCTCAGAGCAAGCAGTATTAATTTTCATAAATCCAATTTATTTATTTATTTTAAAAAGTTTATTCATTTATTTTGCAAGAGAGGGCACAAGCAGGAGAAGAGCAGAGAGAGGGAGAGAGAAAATTCCAAGCAGGCTCACACCGTCAGTGTGGAGCCTCGTGTGGGGCTCAGTCTCACCAACCGTGAGATTATGACCTAAGCTGAAATCAAGAGTCAAGCACTCAACTGACTGAGCCACCCAGGCACCCCTATTGATTTTGTAACCACAGGGACACCATGACTTTGGTGTCATGTTGGAAAACTCTTCGCCTACTTTCAGGTCATGAAGTTTTTCTCTGTTTCCATCTAAACATTTTAGGGTTTTACATTTTGTATTTATATCTATAGTTCATTTTGAGTTGATTTTATAAGGCGTGAAGTTTAGTTTAGGTTAAGGTCTTTTTATTCCCCCCTGTGATTGTCCAATTATTCCAGTACCATTTGTTGAAAAGATTACTTTTCCTCCTATCGATTTTTAAAAATGGTTCTCACCAAGGTTGGCCAATGGCCTGTTCTCCTGATCAAAGGAATAATGGCCCATATGTGTGTGACCATGTTGGTGTGGAGTGTGTGCTTCTTACTGGCTCATGCACCTGGCTGTTACGGGGCTGGAGGAGGTTCCTGGGCCTTGGCCACCACCCACGGCGGGGAAGGAAGGATGTTCAGGGATGGAAGGCACAGCCCTGAGTCTGCACACGCCCTGCTCAGATTGGGGAACCAGGTCTGTCTGCCTGGACTTTTCCAAGCTGTGATGGAAAACAATTTTCTCAAGAATGCTTTCCATCTGTACTCCTTGAAATGAAAAAGTAATATTGTAGTTTAAGTTTTTTATCTTAAAAATGATTTTTCCCCCTATCATAAAAGTAGTATATGCTCATTAGAATCAGTCTGGAAAATAGGAAAACATTCTCTCCTCCTCTTCCACCTTTTCCTCACTTACGGGAACATGAACTTTACTTTTTACTTCTGTGGAAGAAGAGGAGACATGAGAGGGGCTCAGGCAGATGGGTGTATATAGAGGTTGAAGCTAATATAGCAAAAAGCTAACTTGTTTAATCTTGGTGCAAGGGACACGGGAGTCTGTATGTTTCTACTTTGGTCTGTAGACTTGAAATGTTTCAGAAATAAAATGAATAAAAGCCCTCAAGGTGTTTACTTTCAGACGAAGAGACACAAAGCACTCATGATCTTTATTATGAAATTATACTGAACTGGGAGGTGAGAGGCAGGATGTCCTGATCATCCCAGAGATGGGTGAATGATGCTCTTTACCATTTGAGATGCACCAGTGCTTCTATAAATGACATGAAAAACTGGAGAGAGTATAATCTGTCCTGGATGTTTGGGTAGGTGATGGATGGGAGACGGCCTCGAAATTTTCTGTCCATCTTTTTACAGGCATGCTAGTCCTTGGTATGGGTGACAGAATGAACAAATGACCGTATGGCAAATTTGGGGGATTTCCACATGTGTGAAGATAAGAAGGGTGGGCAAGGGAGTTGACTGACAGCTATTAATTCAGCCGGTCAGAAGAATTGCCCTTGAGCATCAGCTCTCAAGTTTTAGAGAAGATTTTCTAGGTTTGGTTTGCTGATGAGTCTATGTTCCTTTTTCAGACATGGCTCCCCTTTGCCACCTAATTAGACTCTGGAGATTTAATATCAAAGTATAAATATTAATAGGTTCTAAAGAAGAACATGTCTGCTGAAAAGGTATAGCATTTTAAATTTGTACTTTATAGTGGTGTCCATGTATTAAAGTGAAGCGGAGAATTAGGGCAATCATCTAGATGATTCAAGAAAAACAAATGCAAGGCTTCAATTACCTGGACAATTAAGGCCAAATCTATTTTTGGTATAAAATATTCAGATACTACTTCATTTTGTATAGACATGCACATGTATGGACATGTACAAACTGGACTTGTTTGCTTGTACCTCGATACACAGTTTTACACATACACTTTTTTCCCCTTTTGGGAAAATGAGAGCAAAGCTTAGAAAAATTTCCCAACATTAGAGTCTTGTCTCATCTTGCACAAGCCTCTCCTCTCCCTGGATCACCCTCTGCCTGGCTATAGAATGTGGGGTTTGGACTTTATGAACCATAAGCTACCTTTTATCTTCAAATATCTTTTATCTTTTAAATAAAAAAGCCCCTATGAGTCCCCCTTCCTTTTAAAACAATGTATTTTTCTTAAAGCAGTTTTGGGTTCACAGGAAAATTATGTAGAATGTAAAAAGATTTTCCCTGCTCCAACACACACATAGCCTTCCCTTTATCAACATCTCCCATCAGGGTGGTGCATTTATTGCAATAGATAAAACTACACTGACACATCATAGTCACCCAAAGTCCTTAGCTTATATTAGGAGTCACTCTTGGTGTTTTACATTCTGTAGTTTTGATCAAACGTATCCATTTGGACAATTGACATCTAGCCATCATTATAGTATTATACAGAATATTTTTTGGGGCACCTGGGTGGCTCAGTCGGTTAAGCCTCCCACTTCGGCTCAGGTCAGATCTCGAGTTCGTGGGTTCGAGCCCCGCGTCAGGCTCTGTGTAGACAGCTAGCTCAGAGCCTGGAGCCTGCTTCCAGTTCTGTGTCTCCTTCTCTCTCTGCCCCTCCCCCTCTCATGCTCTGTCTCTCTCTGTATCAAAAATAAATAAAACATTAAAAAAGTTAAAAAAAAGAATACTTTCATTGCTCTAAAAATTCCCTGTGCTCTATTTATTCCTCTAGCTCCCCCCAGTCCACTTAATCTCTTGTGACCATTGATCTTTTTACTGTCTCCAGAGGTTTACTATTTCAGAATATCATATAGTTCGAATCATACAATATGTAGCCTTTTCAGATTGGCTTCTTTCACTTAGTAATATGCATTTAAATTTCCTTCATGTCTGTTCATGGCTTGAAGCTTCTTTTTTTAAAACAATTATTTATTTATTTATTTACTTATTTTTTAAAGAGGCTTTGCGTCCAGAATGGAGCCCATCATGGGGCTTGAACACACGACCCTGAGATCAAGACCTGAACTGCTTAACCGACTGAGCCACCCAGGCACTTCTAGTTTATGATTATTTCCAACAAAGCCAACATAGAAAAGGGGGTTTATAGGCAGATTTTGTGGGCACTATTATGTAGCTTGTTTAAAAAGGCAGAATATTCTCAAAATAATATTGTTTACTTCAAGCCCTTAGCCCGGCATCTAAATTGGATGTGTGGTGGCACAAGTATTATTTTTAGGTGAAAAGTATGTGCTCTTGATACTAAAACACTGTTTATGTAATTTTCAAGTACCACTTCTTATATTGGGGTCATCTATTTAGCAGTAATTGACAATTATTTACTGAGCATCTCTTAGATGATAAGAACATGAGATACATAGTAAATGAAACATGGCCACTGCCATCAAGAATCTTTGAGCCAGTGAAGGGGCACCTGGTGGCTCAGGTGGTTGAGCACCCAACTCTTGTTTTCAGCTCAGGTCACGATCTCAGGATTGTGGGGTAAGGGTCCACCTGGGGCTCAGCACTGAGCATGGAGCCTGCTTAAGATTCTCTCTCTCCCTCTTCTTCTGCCCCTCCTCTGCTCATGCACATGCACATATTCTTTCTCTCAAAACAAACAAACAAACAAACAAACAAACAAACATTATAAAAAAGAGACTCTTTCAGCCAGTGGAACATACTAGTAAGTGAAGAGGAAATCATGTTTCAGTTGATGAGTGGTGTGGTTGGATAAGTGTAGGAGGCCTGAGAGCCTTCAGGAAGCTTCACACCCAATCCTGGATATTTCACAGAGAAAAGAGTTTGGCTGAGACAACGTGGCTGGGAAGAGCGGGTGGGGAGGGGAATTCTAGACAGTGCAAAGGCCCAGAGACACGAACCAAAGCCAATATCAAAACAGCTACTCTTTTCTATGTTGCCTTGCATTTTTAAAAATTTTTTATTTACTTTTGATACAGAGAGAGACAGAGCATGAGAGGGGGAGGGGCAGAGAGAGAAGGAGACACAGAACTGGAAGCAGGCTCCAGGCTCTGAGCTAGCTGTCAGCACAGAGCCTGACGCGGGGCTGGAACCCACGAATGTGAGATCTGACCTGAGCCAAAGTTGGAGTCTTAACCGACTGAGCCACCCAGGCGCCCTGCCTTGCACTTTTAAGACCAGCATTTGGGATGATTGCTCTTATATCCTGTCTGAAGTTTTATAACCTAATTAGCATAATTGTCATTAATATTGTAATATCAGTACTTCTAGAAGCTGCATTTGTTATTCATTCATTTAAACTATTATACATCCTCCTACTTTTGATTATAATTAGAATCTATTTTAATTTTGAATGGTCATAAAACATAATAAGTAAGTGGTTATAATTTATAAATGTGTTAGGCAGAAAAAGAGAGCCATTTATCTACTACTAAAATATTTGAGAAAGCTCACAAAGATTATTTAAGAACATGTTTTGTCAGAGAGAAAGGATTTGGGGTGAATTTTTAACAACCTTATTTATTAGCTTTCCTAAAGTGGCTTTTTTATAATCCTTGGGCTTTTTTTTTTTTTTTTTTTTTTTGGTAAGCCAGTATTCTTCTCCCAAGCAAGGTTGTTAGAAAACTTTCATGTGATAGCGTTAAACTTATGGATTCTGGCAACACTTGACATTATAAGCACATATATTTTTTGAGGAATGGAGCTTTTCTATAAATATTCACTCTGTATGAATACTCTTCTTGGGAGTGTTCTTTATTTCAACTCAAATTTCACATTGACTTATCTATCTTTCGTTTATGAAATAGGAGATATAAGTGGTATCAGATGTGTTGGGAATTCTTTTTCTTATTCTTTTATTTAAACACCATCTAGAGAATGCTTATTTATAACTATAGACTTGTTTGCTTTTAAGACAGTTTAAAACTGTCTAAGTGTTTGTTTTTGTTTGTTTAGTTACTCCACACACACATTGTTTGAAAGCAGTTTGGAGCTCTTTAGAGACATGCATATGAATTACATGGTCATGCATTTCATATTAAATTAGCCATTTTCTCTGACTTGTGGACTGGAAGTGTGCTCTGTGAACAAAAACGGAGAACAGTACTTTAAGTATATGGTCAGATGACATTTGCCAGTCACATGAGCTTGCTAAAGGATCTTGCAGAATATTAGATACCAGAGTTTATTATTGGTTTAAGAAATATCATTGTGAGTGTTTTTTGTTTGTTTGTTTTTAGGGGAACTCTAAATTTTTAGAACTTCTGCAGAAGAGTGCTGTCCCTCATAAGAACTGTGTTATTGGGGCGCCTGGGTGGCTCGTCGGCTAAGCCTCCGACTTCGGCTCAGGTCAGATCTCACGTTCGTGGGTTTGGGCCCCGCGTCGGGCTCTGTGCTGACAGCTAGCTCAGAGCCTGGAGCCTGCTTCCGATTCTGTATCTCCCTCTCTCTCTGACCCTCCCCCTTTCATGCTCTGTCTCTGTATCAAAAAAAAAAAAAGAAAACAAAAACCTCAAAAGAAGCAAAACCCATTTCACTTATGAATAAAGATGCATGGTTCAAATGAAACATTAGCAGTTAGCACATTGAATCAAGCAGTGTAGTAAAAAAAATATATATATATTAAAAAAAAAAAAAAGAACTGTGTTATTTACATCACTGCATTTTCACAATGGCCCTGTGGTTTCAGTTTGATGACATAATAGTTATAAATGAGCATTTGGGATAATATTTCTTGAAGTCATTTAGTTGATACATTTGAATTAAAATTCTGTCTCTCTCTCTTTTTTCTATTTGAAGTGGATACAAATGTTCGAATTGTTGGTAGAGGGTACTGAGTTGTTTTGCTTTAAGGGAGTGAATGGGATTATATTAGTAAAAGATCTTAGATTATTTTTTTAAAAAGTGGTTTCAGTATAGGGGACAGAAAAACTACCAAGTTATTCTCGATATCTTAGATATGAATGATTAAGTGGCTGGATATGGGAAGTTTACACCACAGAATTACAGCCAAGAGAAAATTTATATTTGCTTTAGAACAAATGTAGCAGAAAATGAGTTTCAGGAATATTCACCAAGGCTTGCCTGGAGTAATGATTCCAAACCCTTTCTCTGTTGTGATATCCGTGACATTCACACATGTGATAGATTCCCACGGAAATACCCAGATATTGAAGAAAGTCTCAGTATTTTTTCACATGACTAATTGCTACAACTATTAACATTTACTGGCATCACGGTAAACTGGATTGCTATTCAGGGCAAGCCATGGTTATACACAGTTCTCACATATGCAAAGGAAATGAATAAGAAAGATATAAAGAATTTACTCTATATCATGTCTTTAAAAAGAAAATAATTTTAAGATGTTGATACTTCATTGTTTGTGGCAAATACACTGCAGCATGCCTCATGCTTGATTGTCACACACGTCTGCTCTGATAGTGTGTTTGTTGATGGCTGGCCTAGAGGACTTTGGCTAGGGAGAGCACCCAGGCATCATGAGTTATCCAGATTTCACTATCATTGTTGAAAAGTGGGATTCAAAGCCTGAATTATTTGCGACATACCATTTTTATTGGAGTGAGCTGTTCACCAACAGCACTATTGATTATGTTTCTAAGAAAAATGCCTTAATGGAATTTTGAAATCAATACATCTATTTCCATTAGGACTTTAAATCATCTGTCATTTTTATGGAGGTGATGGTGACCCATCTGGGCATATAATTTGATGAATTATGGATAAGAATAATGGAATGTACTTCATTTACATCAATCAGGATTTTTTCAGAATCTCTGACTGGGTTTCACTACTGGAGAGTCTGGAGAATTAGAACTTGGACATATTGGAATAAACACTATATGTCAGGAAGCATGCTGTGTATGTCTTTGTTAGAATTAAGAGAAGGATTGTTTTTCTTTGTCAACTAAGATGCTATGTAAAGGTTATAAAGACATGGTCATGAGATGGATCATAATATCAGCAATATGGAGACAGTGAAGACATGGAGAAGATCACTTCTCAAGTTTTTTTTTCAGCAGAGAAATAATCAAACAACAATAAATATTTGAAGATATTTTAAGAAAAATTTAAAGTGGAAGAATGTGATTTTTGTCTTAAGGATAGCTGAATTAAATATTTTCCTTTAAGATGCATTTTGCAGAAGCAGGAGTGATAAATCAAGGTAATAATATATAGAAGAAATAATGCAAGCTTTAATTTCTTTTTTCCTTATAAAACATCTTTAGGGCAAAAATAAGACTTTGGATGAGACAGAAAGAAAGATGAGAGAACGCATTTGTGTAGATAAAATGGTAAGTGATGTGTTAGGTAGCTTAATATACAGTTTTGAGACATATAGGACTGACTCGTTTCCGTAAAGAATGAAAGAATGAGTCTAGATGTTAACTCATGTAATTATTTCACTTCTAATGAATGATTTTCTCCCTAATTCCTACCTCTCTGACTTCTACTCATTATGAATACCGACCTCATTTCCCTACTTTGTGATATCCTTTCCAACTCCTGGAGAAAAAAATTGTTACTCCTTCTTCTGAGCTTCCTTACCACTTGGTCCATACCTATATCTAAAAACTTATAATAATACTGTAAATATTTATTGTGTCTAGATCATCACATATGTTACAAAGGATGTTTCTTATTCAGTTTTATATTCCCCAAGTTTATACATTGTCTGTAGTATCAATAAATGTATAAGGGATGGTTGAATATTGAATGGGTAAATCAGTGAATAAATGACTAAGATTATATGAGGGTTTTTAAATTTCTTATGATCAAGAGAGAACTGCTAAATAAGAAATTGGAAAAAAAGTTTTACAGTTAAAACATAAAAGATTTTTAAGCTTGAGAACTCCGAAAATTTATTTAAAATTTCTAGGCTTTATCTTCAAAGTCAGTTTTAATCTGATGTCTCCTTTGGCCTGAATACTCAGATGTGGTCCAAGGGGGAAAGTGACACAAGATCATTAAAGGATTTTTTTTTCAAGGAAAATTACCCTTGGTGCCTAGAAAATGCTGTTTTAGACCACTTGGGACATGGGCAGAAATGGACTAGGGATCTTAGCAAGGGTCCAAGGTCCTAATTTTTTCATGATAGGGAGACATTAGACCTCTTCATGTAAACTCAAGGCAATGCTATAGAAGCTTAAAACCTAATAGCAAAACAAAAGTGCTCATTGGTGCTTTACTAGGATTAATAGTTTACATTAGGATTATATACTATTTAATCAGACAGAAATAAATAATGCAACTGAAGGTTTTCCTTGTAAGTTAGAGCCTTCAGATAATTGAATCCATTGAAACTTTGACATATTTTTATTGCAACTGGTTAAATTCAGGGTCTCTGATAGATCCTTTCAGGCAAAAAAATTAACTTCTCATGATTTCTTACTATAATGTCAACATGAGTAGCATTAAAGCTTTGTGACCCTAGGTCTAAGAGGGAAATAAAAAAACCCCACAATTTTATTGTTCCATTTGTTAATATTAGTGGAAACAGGCATTTATTGAGCCTCTGCTGTGTGCCAGGAATGCTGCTAACTCTGAACACATTTTACCCAATTAATTCATCTCAATGTCCTGGAGTTCTTCCATGATCTCCATCTTACAGATGAGGAAACCAGGCACCAAGTGGTTAAGTCAATTGCCCACGTCACAATGTTGCATAGTTACTAGGTGACTTTAGAGCTTATACTTAACCTGAATAGCACACAGGCTTTTCCTGAATGGAGATGTGGTCCTCTACTCTCTTCATTGTTTCCTGGGCTAGAGGACAAGCTGGACTAGTGCAGGGCTCATTTCCTTGAGCACACTTCTGTCAGAAAGTCTTTTCCTTCCTGGTCTACTATGATTGGTTGGGAGGCTGGAGGGAACACCTTTTTCTGAGGATCCTTCACTCCCCACAACTCCAATTTGGATTTTGGCCTAAGGTTGGGGAATGAGGACTTTACATAAGCTACCTACTCTCCCTATTCAGAGGGGAGGTGTGGTCTGCATTGTCCAGATATCTGTCAATTTTTTCATGAGTCTGTGTGATAACAGTTTTAAAGAGACTGCATGTTTTCAGGCAAACATTAAAAAAAAAAAAAAAGAAAAATGAAAAGAAAGAAAACCAGAGTCTGGACTTCTGTGTAGCTTTAGAGAATATCTGGAACTCTTTTCTGAAAGTGCTTTCAGCACAAGTGTTCAGATATGTATTTTTTATATAAATTGATATATATCAATTTCATCTTTGTAGTGAACGTCTTTGTAGAAAGTAACTAAGGAGCTCTGAAACTAACTGGGCATTGATTTGTGTGAATAGTAATAACAATAACAAATAATCTAATTAAAAATGGGCAGACGACAAGAAAAGGCATTTCTCTAAAGAAGAGAGATGACCAAAAGACCCATGAAAATATGCTCAGCATCACTCATCACCAGAGAAATGCAAATCAAAACTACGAGATAACATCTCACACCTGTCAGAGTGGTAAAAATCAAAAAAACAAGAAACAGCAGTGTTGGCAAAGATGCGGATAAAAAAGGAGCACTTGTGTGCTGTTGGTGGGAATGCAAACTGGTGCAGCCACTGTGAAAAACAGTATGGAGGGTCCTCAAGAAGTTAAAAAGAGAACGACTCTACGATCCAGTAATCACACTACTGGGTAACTACTCCCAAAATACAAAAACACTAATTCAAAGGGACATATACCCTCCTATGTTTATTACAGCATTATTTCCTAAAGCCAAATTATGGAAGCAGCCTAAGTGTCCGTTGATAGATGAATGAATAAAGAAGATGTGGTATACCTATATGCAATATTATTTAGCCGTAAAAAAGAATGAAATCTTGCCATTTGCCATGACATGGCTAGAGCTAGAGGGTATAAAACTAGGTGAAATAAGTCAATCAGCAAATGACAAATATCCTATGATTTCACTCATATGTACAATTTAAGAAACAAAACAAATGAGCAAAGAAAAAAAAACGAGAGAAAGAAACCAAGAAACAGACTCTTAACTATAGAGAACAAACCGATGATTATCCAAAGGGAGGTGGGTGGGGGATGGGTGGATTAGGTGATAGAAATTAAGATGGGTACTAGTCATGATGGGCACCAGGTAATGTATGAATCACTATGCTCTATACCTGAAACTAATATCACACAGCATGTTAACTATTTGCAATTAAGATAAAAAAGAATAATAAAAATAACAGATTATGTTTAGCAACTGAATTTTGATAATGTTTGCACAATTTACAAAGTACAGTAAAACCTTGGTTTGCAAGCATAATTTGTTCCAGAAAGATGCTTGTAATCCAAAGCACTTCTATATCAAAGCAGATTTCCCCATAAAAAATAATGGAAACTCAGATGATTCACTCCACAAACCCAAAAATATTACCCAAAAGAAAAATGATTACAGTCCTGTAATATGATACAAAATAATAAAGGAAATATAAAATATAAAGACAAATAAATTAACCTCCACTTACCTTTGAAAATCATCGTGGCTTGTGTGAGGGAGATGAGAGAGAAGGGCTGTGTAGAATGACTTCCACTGTCACTAATGGAGTCACTGGTATCGGTGGAATCATTTTCCGCGTGGAGGTCATTGTATACGCTTGCATGGCTGTTGACTACAGTGCAGTATTAAAAAACTCTTGTCATACACTGTGTTTAATGTAACTAGCAATAAGGCAGCAGAGAAATCACTGATTTCTGCCAAACACTGTGGCCTGAGACAGAGCATCTGGGTTTTGGAGCCAATCACCCACAATCCTGTGGGGGGGGTAGGGGGAGGAGAGAGAGAGATAGAGAAACTATTGGCTCAATTGTGGTCACGTGACATTTAGCATCCCGTACTACTCCTCTTGCCAAACATCGCTTATTTATCAAGTTAAAATTTATTAAAAATGCTTGCTCGTTTTGCAGAACATTTGCAGAACAAGTTAATTGCAATGTACTTTTGTTAGTATATTATAGAAACAGTCTGTGAGGCACATAGAGTGTTCTTAATTCCCAGATTATAGATGAGGAAACAGCTGAGGTAATCTCGTGAGATTCCTGACTTGAGCAGGACAGCTGGGCGCTCACATTTGTGTTTTGACTTAAAGCTCATAGTTCCAGCATTACAGCCCTTGACCCTCCTACCCCTTTGTGGCCCAGTTCTGTGGCTGGCCTCATGGGGAGATGGAGGAGAATCAGAAGAAGAGGAGAAGAGGGCTGGGTAGCACCGCCATAAATTACTGGAAGTTTACTTAGGGGACCTGGAAACTTCAAGTGTGGGAATTGTAACTGACTTCGCAGATTTTGATTCTGCTGCTCGCGGCTCTATTCATTTGGCTCACAGACAGAGGGCTTTAGATTTTCTGTCTCTGTCTCTTTCTGGAACTTGTTTACTACAGCAATTTATGATTCACTCAATAAATATTTACAATGCTTCTCACCCACTTGCCTGGGATATTTTCCCCCTGATACCAGCCCAGCCCCACTGGAGTTTTATATTAAGTTGTTAAAGGAAAGATGACAGCTTTGGGTGTGTTACAGTCAGTATAGTACTGTCTGGCTCCTTTGCTGATTAACTGGCACTATAACTAGGAGCAAACATTTACATTATTGTACACATGTAACAAGTAAGGCATTACGCAAGATATTCGGGGTGTGTAGAAAATGACAGCACAGCAGAACATTCCTTAAGGAGTTTTTAATCTAGTAAAGTCATTTCTAGGCCTAAAAGTCACGTGCCAACTCCTATTTTTTCCTCTCTTAAACAGCATAGATTATTCACTATTCAAAAACATAGCACAATTAGGAAAAAAAGACATATTCATTTATTTAATAAATAGTGGGTGGCTGCTATGTGATTGGCCCATATCTCGGGCCCTGTGGGTGCAATGGAGTCAGAGACCACCTTACCCCTTGCCTTCTCTCAAATAGGGGGTGGGGTGCCTGGGTGGCTCAGTTGGTTAAGCATCCTACTCAAGAGTTCAGCTCAGGTCATGATCTCATGGTTTGTGAGTTTGAGCCCCACATGAGGCTCCCAATGTGGACCCTGCTTGGGATTCTCCCTCTCTCTCTTTCTCTTTCTCTGCCTCTCCCCAGCTTACACTCTCTCTCTCTCTCTCTCTCTCTCTAAGTGAATAAATAAACTTAAAAAAAGAGAAGTAAACATAAAATAAGTGAAATGGTACACGTTATGTTATGTGTGATGAGGCAATAAAGATGCCCCATACCCCCACCCCCACCCCCGCCCAAACCCCCCAAAACCCAATGATGGACTAAGAAATGGAAAAGCAGATTTTAAGAGAAGATCTTTAAGCAGGATGTTTGGGAAAGATATCTCAGAGGAGGTGACATTTGGACTGAAATCTAGTGGGGACGGGAGTTAATCTTGGGGAAAGAGGGGGCATCTGGGGCAGAGGGAGAACACATTCTAACTCTAACTCAATCTCGCAAAAGCAGAGGGAGTTTGGGCTGTGTGAGTGGGAAGGCCAGGGGCAAGTCAAATTGTAGGCATGGCCAGAGTCAAAACCTCAACGGACTCAGTCAGCATGCGGTCCTGCTCTCCACCTCACACTTCTGCTTTCCTATGTATGTATGTCTTAAAAAGATTACTCTTGCTGCCCTGGGGCGAATGGGTTATAAGGTGCAAGTGTGGAATTATTTGAATAAGTTAAGAAATTTCTGGGGGTGCCTAGGTGGCTCAGTCGGTTAAGTGTTCAACTTCCGTTCAGGTCATGATCTCATGGTCCGTGAGTTCAAGCCCTGCGTAGGGCTCTGTGCTGACAGCTCAGAGCCTGGAGCCTGCTTCAGATTCTGTGTCTCCCTCTCTCCCTGCCCCTCCCCAGCTCATGCTCTGTCTCTCTTTCTCTCAAAATTAAATAAACAAAAAATAATAATAAAAAGAGAAAAAAGTTATAAATAAACATTTAAAAAATAAAAAAAAGAAATTTCTGTAGCAATCTGGGTGAGACAGGATAGTGTCTGGTATTGGGAAAAGAGAGAGAGAGAGCAGAGGAGGGGCAGAGAGAGGGAGAAAAAGAAACCCAAGCAGGCCCCAAACTGATAGCACAGAGCTCAACTCGTGGCCCTACATGGGGGCTGGATCCCACAAACTGCAATATCATGACCTGAGCTGAAATCGAGAGTCTGACACTTAACTGACTGAGCCACCCAATCGCCCTGCATGTTAGCACTTATTACTCTCTTTCCTGCAATGTCTTTGTCAGGTGGCAGGTTAGAAATTACTATTATCATTTCACACATGGAAAAGCAGAAGTTTGGTATGACAACAACATTTATAGCTGTGCACCCCAAATTCATGCCCTCTGAGGCTAAACGGTATTTCTGGTTCCTGTCCTTCAGTCTGCATGGCTATTAGACTTGTTCTTGATGTTGGATAAGAGAGGAAGTGAGGATGTGTCCCTTTGGGGCCAGACTATTATGAAGTGGCTGGGACTTTTCCATATTCTTTTTCCCTTTCCATTAGCCAAAAGACAGAGGACTTTGATGTCCTCGTGAAAGAAGGAGTTTTAAAGCAGGCAGAGACTGGATCCCCGAATCACCATGGGAAAGGTTCCCAGTGATTATTACTAGTTTATTCGTAGTAACTACATTGAGCCATCACAAACTAGTAACAATATTTTACTACCAATGAAATTTTGGTTGTTCGTTACACAGCTAGTGTTATCTTAACTAATACATCTGGGAACATGAAGTGTCTGGCACAGAATCCCATAGTAAGTTATGGTAGTGAGATGACAGAAGGCAGATAACCCCTTGTTAAGTGTACTGATGGTCTCCACCGCACAAGGCAGCACGGGATCTAGGAGCAGAGGATGCATTTTATAGGAAACTATAAAACTAAGTCAGCAGATAGTTGCACCAAATGGTCATTTAAAAAATAATGTTTCTGGGGCGCCTGGGTGGCTCAGTCGGTTAAACATCTGACTTCGGCTCAGGTCATGATTTTGCAGTTTGTGCGTTTGAGCCCCACATCAGGCACTTTGCTGACAGCTCGGAGACTGGAGCCTGCCTCAGATTCTGTGTCTTCCTCTCTTTTTTGCCCCTCCCCTGCTCATGCTCTGTCTCTGTCAAAAATGAATAGCCATTAAAAATTTTTAAAAAATAATGCTTCATATTTTTGAAATAGGTAAAATGAATATCCATCTGTGATTTAATAAAAAATGGCCTCTATTAGCTGCATAATATCATGTTTTTGTGGTACAAGACTGAAATGCATTTCTAAGAGTGAGACACCAATAATGTGCATAACATTTTATCCCAGATGGCTCTCTCCTTTGCCAATTTTATGTGGAAGTCAACAGCTTGTCTGGGAGAGTGCCTGAACACCCTTCCCAGGTCAAAGTTCTCCTCCCATAACAACACACTCCTGTGTTTTTCTCTAAGAAGAGGGCTGCACTGTAAGGACAGAATCATTCTAAAGTATAATTAGTCTTTTCTAAAGAAAAAAAAAACCCATTCTCACAAAAGTGTTAGATTTCATTATCCATGGGCTGCTGATCCCATTCATGGATAATGATCAAGAATTTATTGTTACCAGGTTTTTAGTTAGTACTATTTCTAATGTTTTCTCCTTAAATAATTAGCAGTCATTGGAGGGAATGATGCCAAAACTCCCACAAGTGGCTTGTCATTTTTAAAAATAGTTTCCTCACTGGCCACTCTGTGTCCATATCAGCAGTTTGCAGCTCTCTCTTGCACACAGCAGACAAGTGTGTTGCCTTGAACCGGATACCAGAAAATGAAGTTGGAGATTTTCCTTTTAACTTGAAATACCTTGCAGTGGGCTTTCCATGGTAGATTTGGTGACTTGGGGACATCTTAACAGCATAGAGAATGGATGGGTACATTGAGTACAACCAAGAAAACAAATGTGGTGCCCTGGGGGCAACTATAAGAAATACTCTGTCCATTCCTATGCAGAGACATGTTAGTAGTTACTCCTCTCCTCATTCTTCTGTGGTTATAGGTTCTTTTACTTACTTACTTATTTATTTATTTATTTTGAGAGAGAGAGAGAGAGAGAGAGAGAGAGAGAGAGAGAGTGAGCGAGTGGGGCAGGGCAGAGACAGAGAAGGGGACAGAGGATCCAAAGTGGGCTCTTTGATAACAACAGCAAGCCTGATGCGGGGCTCAAACTCATGAGCTGTGAGATCATGACCTGAGTTGAAGCCAGATGCTCAACTAACTGAGCCAGCCAGGTGCCCCTTAGAGGTTCTTTTAAGTGCAAAGCCACATCTTCTTTTTGTTGTATGAGGCAAAGTTTTCTCTTTGCATCCAGAAGGGTCATGGGTGATGGGCATCTCCAAAAGGATGGGGAGACTGAGGCACAGCCTTTTGGGCCCTGGTGTGTGAAGGTGTCTGTGAGGTTAGAAATGGAAGCATGGAGAGCAGGAGGTTTGTTGGGACAGAGGTACAGGCCAAGTCAGAGAGAGTCTAGGCAAGTTTAGGTCAAAAAACCCAAAAAGAGTTAGAACGAAGCTAAGATCAAAGATGGGCCTTGAAGTTAACTCTATGGAGCGACACCTGGGTGACTCATCCAATTAAGCTTCCGTCTTTGGCTCAGGTCATGATCTTACGGTTCATGAGTTAGAGTCCTGCATTGGCCTCTGCTCTGACATCAGAGCCTACCTTGGATCCTCTTCCTCCTTCTCTCTCTCTAGCCCTCACCAGATGTCTCTTTCTCTCTCTCTCTCTCTCTCTCTCTGTCTCTCTCTGTCTCTCTCTCTCTCTCTCTCTCTCTCTCTCTCAAAAATAAACATGAAAAAATTGCCATGAAGTTAACTCTACGGAGTCAAGTGCTCGTGAAAGAGGACTCCGCCTTTTGATTCCCATCAAAACGCATTTTGACTTCAGACTTTCTAGTTGGGTTCTTTCCAGCTTGGCTCTTGGCTGAGAAGAAAGACTGTGAGGGGAAACATCCCCTGCTGGGAACCAGAAATGCCCCCTCAAGGCGTAAGGACTGCCAGGAGCCAGCAAGACCCTGCCCATGATGGGAGTCCAAGACCATGATGGATTTAACCTTCACTGCCCACTCACCCTTGCCCCCCATTTTCTTTATATATACCTAGAAGTATTTTTGGCACTTTGGGAATGATCTTTGAGAAGCTAATCTGCTGTCTTCCTGTTGTTGGCCTCACGGCAACAAGTTCCTTTCTTGTGTCACCACCATTCCTTTCTCTGCCTTTGGATTTTGTCAGAGGAAGTGAGAGGTGGAGCCTGGTCTGTTTGGAACTCTGGAGCCAGATGGCCTTGCACCCCTGCACGTCAACTACACTCAGAAGGAAGATACAGTATAAACAGAGTAGGATCAAGATCTAATTCACTCACTTAACCAAAGTTAGTTCTTGCTTATGCTTTTTTTGAATAATACTTCCTTAACATAATTCCTTAGAGTTCCTAATTCTCTTTAAATCATTCTAGTCTTAGTCATTAGTGTATGTACATGTGTGTGTGTGTGTGTGTGTGTGCACACGCGTGTGTGGATATATTTTCCTCTGGGGAGATCTTTCAGGGTTCCAGTGTGAGATGCCAGAAAGCACTCTCTGCTGCAAACAGGGCCAGAATTTGCTCTGACATCCTTGCTTCCTTCTCTGGGCAGTGGGGTTAGTTTGGGCTGCTGTAAAGTAAAGCACTGAGGAATTGGGAGCGTGCGCCCAACTGGTAGCTAAACCCAAATCTGATCAAAGGAATGCTCTCTGCAGTTGAAGAAGCCCCAGGAAATGGATGGAGGAAGCCCTGTGACCAAAGGGCTACAAAACCCTAAATGAGGTAGCACAAGAGATTTTGAGATTAAGATTTGAGATTCTTTTGCTGGGAGTGGTATCCAGGAAAGGAAATGCAATAAAAAGATCATAGTTTTTTGTTTTTGTTTTTGTTTGGTTTTTTTTTTTTTGGTTTTTAATCAGGTTAATTCTCTTATCTCTCTATGGCTACTGGGAGAAAAAAGATTTTGTCTTATTTAACTTAAAAACAACAACAACAACAACAAAACCTCTAGTAGTTTCTCCCAGTATTTTGCCTAAAAAACTCAGGAACCAATAGTACTTGACGGAGCTGTTCAGGGCACCAGCAGAGGCTGACTTCAAAAAGGACAGTACTGACAGGTTGGGCTCAGGGGCAAATGGAAGATGGGGTTGGGGGAGGGAAGGGAGGGAATTTGAAGGAATTTCTGAAGAGAATTTCTAAGAAAAGAAAGAAAGATAATAGGAAACTGCTGGAGGCACAGGATCAAAAGCAAGTGCCCAGTAGGGAACATTTGGAAGTTGCCTCATAGCTGACCACCTGCCCCTCCCTTGGTTTTTGAAACTATTTACAGACAAGTTTAATTCAATTTTACTAGAATTTAGGTTACTGTGGGGGAAAAAAGAAGTTAGTTATATGGGGCTCTAATTTTACTTTTTGGAGTGAATATTAACACAAAAATACAAAAAACCTGGATTTCCATATTAGATCTGTGAGAACAATGTTGGAAAAGACACATGTTGACTCTAGGGTATTGTTTTCCTCCTCAAAATGATGCTAAGTGATATTCCTAGCATCTCCTAGGTGAATACTGTTCTTCTTAAGATTATCTTTAATTCTTTGGTTGCACTTTTATATTTTCTTTAATAAGTACAAAACTGACAGTCCAGAAATGAACTAAATTAGGCTGAGTCTGAAAGAATGAGTTTAGGAAAAGGAGAATTTTGATAAAAATGAGAGTAAAGGTCTTTGATAGACTTTGATGACAGGTCTACCCAGTATTCAGATTTTTTCTCTCATCCTGTCTTGATATTTTGTTTTGAACATTGGAGTTTTATTCAATGTGAAGTTTATCTAGAGATGATTACTTACCACTGCTCAGGTCTTTGAACAAATTAAATCTGAGGAATCCTAGCTCATGGCTGTGGTTTGGGGCCTGCTGTTCTCTTTTGTTCAGAAAAATCTGTCTAGGGAACAATCAATAGAGTACTTTTTAAATGTACACAGAAGGAGAATTTGGCATTTAATAGAGTTTCTGGTCCATAATTCATTGGACTCATGTAGAAACTTCAGCTTTTATTGAATTCCACCAGATCCAGAATTTAGCTTGGGTGCACACTACAAAAGTAGAGAATGTATTGGCAAAGAATAAGTATCTTTTACTTATATCAGCTTCTGTTTTCTCTTGGTCTTCATGAACTTCATGCATGAATATTCAAAACTTCTGATAGTAAATGATCTCTATCATGAATGCCTTCATTTAAGGATGTCGTAAACTGACTTCTAGTTATATAGAAGTATCATTTTTTAAATTTCAATGTAGTTTTGATGCATACGACTCTTCACATTTGTGAAATGAATTATTTTATTTCTACCACAGATGTTGAAAGTAGTAGAATTATAAACAATGTCTTTAGAGAGCATTTAGCTTCTTTCGACCTAGTGAAATTTGCATTGGAAATAGGTTAATATGAAAGAGACAAACATGTTTCATTGAAACCAGCTATTGACGTCCATAAAATTGCTTAGAACAATGTACTGTTAAGCATCATATTAATTTTTGCTAGTTATCCTTCACAACATACTTGAGAAGTGGTCTGTAATTGTTGTTTCTCATTCTTTAAATGTTAGACTATTTCAACGAGTTTACTGAGGTCAATAGTGCAAGTAAGAGAGAAAGCAACATTTTCCCAATATAAATAGGTAGATGAAGAGATAAGCAAATAAGTAGAAAAGTGAGTGAGTGAATAAATGCATGATTAAATAAACAGGAGGTATACTGAGAGTAACCTCTTCAGATAATTCTCAGAGTGATTCAAGGCTCATACTGTGAATGGGTAATGAGCCATAGTTTGGCAGAACACAGCTGTTTGAACTTGAAAAAGAAATGCGTTCTTTCCTAAGCCTTAGTAAACAATAATATGTCCAGCTCTACCAGGTGATTTACAAACATTTTATTATTTCTTTTTCTTGTTACTCTATAAAATACACCACTTAAGTGATCATTAACTTTATAATAAGGAAACACGGACTTGGATCACAATTCTGCCCCCAGTATAGAGAGCATGGCTGTTGGTAAATCTCTAAGACTCAGTGTTCTCATGTAAAAAACAGAGATGATGACAATCCCCTCATAAGGATGGCTTTGGTGACCAAACCTGTAAATGATTATTGGGGGCATGGAGGGGGAGTTACTGTGAAAGGCAAAGAGCTGTAGAGACGGGAGGAACTGTCAGGGGCTGTAACCATCACTTTTTCACAAAGACAGAATGTGAAGGTGCCACATTTGGCCTGGAGTCCACTAAGTTATTTTTGTCACAGACTTGGAGGTGACAGAATCCTGGTAGTGAATGCCATTGTATTTACGCTTAAATTATTTCTCTTCATAACTTACTTAGCTTATCGAAGCAAATGATTAGAAGGAGAAATTAATTATATTATGGAAGTAATAATTAAAAATATTAGTGAACAATTTTGAATCCAATTCTCCTCCTTGGGGTTAAAAAATCAGCAAGAAGCAAAGCAAAAAAAAAAAAAAAAAGAGGAGTTCAAGTCCTCTGTTGGGCTCTGTGGTAACAGCTCACAGCTTGGAGCATGCTTTGGATTTTGTGTCTCCCTTGCTCTCTCTGCCCTTCCCCCATTCACGCTCTGTCTCTCTCTCCTTCAAATAAACATGTTAAATAAACATAAAGAAAAAAAGATAAGAGAAAACACTAAACCTACAATGAACTAATGCAGTGGGTGAATCCTCAACTCTCTCTGGTGACTCACATTGTAGAGCTCCCAATTTAAGCTACTGTTTCCCAACCCAGTAGAAATCACCACCATATCCCTCATCAGACTACCCTGGGCTTGGCCTGCAAATTCCCAGTTTCATATACCACTCCTCTGTAGTTTCAATAAACAAGTACTTCGAGAGCAGCCAGCCAGGAGGCCAGAGATGGCTTGTTTTCAAACCCAAAGGGGACACGCGCCCTGCTTGTGGAGTGAACCGGGTTGGGGTGCGGCTAAGAAGGCTACGCTCAGAAGCCAAGGATCTGGCTCAGAAACACTGCGACCATTGTCTTTAGAGGCAACAAAAGGGGTTGTTGAAAAACCAAGCTTTAATATAAAGCCAAAAATCTGTGCTTGTCATTTTGTGTTTATTTGGCATTCAAGTATGGCAGTCATTCTCAGCGCTCGCTGCTGTTTGTATTTAAAGGAAGGCCCATAGCCACGGAATGGGAGCCAGCTTCCAAGATCTCCCTCTTAAAAAAACAAACCCCAAAATCCTGCTATCATCTCTATTCATATGTCCTGTCTGAACCATTGGGGCTGCTGAGTGACAGGTCAGCGGGCTCCTTAACACTAGAGCCTGCTAACCCTCCTGGACAGTTCTCTGATAACTAGATACACATTTGTATTTACTTGGAGGAGGGGGACAACATTCCTTTGCCATTGGGTCAGATTTTCCTGTGCTCTCTCTCTCTCTCTTTGTGGTTCTAGTTGGGCAGTTCCTGTCAAGTTGCAGAAGGCGGTGGGGGGGGGGGGGGCGGAGTATAATCATTACGGAGTTTGTTTCAGCTTCTTGGTTAACAGTCACATTGGGCCTCTGGTCTAAGGGGAACAAAGTTAAGCTAATCTTGAACATCAGAGGGAACTGATGGCATTATGTAACCTTTACTCTAACTGCTAGACTGAAAGAGAACTTGAAGGCAGGGTGACTGAGTGCTGCTGGCAACTTGGCAACAGGTAAGGGTCACCTCCCTATTAACTGGTATCTATTGAGCAGATCCATTTTTCTATGATGATCAATTTAAGAATATGGTCATTCGTTAAAATAATCCAATGCTGCTGACTTCATAGAAGAGGTGAAGGGAATTGATGACACAGAGCCCTCTGTAAAATTTAACTAAGATAAACTGCTAGAACTGATGTGTGTGATAATAATACCTTAAATTCCAGTGGTGAATTATGGTTTTTCACAATGCTCTTCATTCATATTACTTCAAACTCCTATATAGCTACATTCATATTTTATTATATTACTTTATTTGATCATCACAACAAATCTGTAAAGAACTTAAAATAGGCATCTGAACTTGCAATGTTGAGAATGAAAAGTTAAGGGATTAGTTTAGGCTCTAATAAGCCAGTCTGCCAACCAGATCTCCTGATTACTAAAGCCACATTATTTTTCATTGTATCATCTGACTTCATGAAATGTTGACAATTGGCCAAACACAATAATTCAACAGTTGAGGGGCGCCTGGGTGGCTCAGTTGGTTGAGTGTCTGACTCCTGATTTTGGCTCAGGTCATGATCTCATGGTTTGTGAGTTTGAGCTCTGCATTGGGCTCTGCACTGACGCTGCGTAGCCTGCTTGGGATTCTCTCTCACTTTCTCTCTCTGCGTCTCCCTCCCTCCTCTTTCTTAAAAAAAAATTAACAAAATAATTCAATAGTTGAAATATAATAAAATGATAACATGTCATCTTTTGAAAAGTCATTAAGGCACATTCTGGTTCTTCAACTCACCAGGTTCTGATCCGAACAAATACTGGCAAGAGTCACTGCTACTTTCTGTGGGCCAACAGAGTACATTCCTTTCTACCTGCCAGCCCCACCCCCATTATCCCCCTCAGCCCCCTCACCCCACCTCCACCATCCCACACTTAGTCACCTTATTTTGGCTGTTAAACCTGATTGTCACTTGACTTCAGTGGACACTTTCACTTAATTCTGTCTTGAATTAATTTAGGGTGTCTTTCTTATCCATCAAACCTTACATTTAAAGGAGTT
>NC_043713.1:36785858-36889664 GCF_006229205.1 Suricata suricatta
AAATCCCGATCATCCCACTAGATGGCTAAAGTACAGCTTTTCTGTGAATAATAGCCTTGGTCCATAAAAAGAAGACCTAGTGACTCCTTAGATCTTGAAGAAGTTAGTTATTCAATAAACACTTGTTGATGGTGAGCAACATGACTGGAAATATTTCTCTTTGGGATTTTGTTTTCCCAAAAATTTTTATAAAATGATATTTTGTGGAATGTTGAATATAAATATTTAAGAGACACAGTAAAACTGTAACTCTAAGCACTTCCTGTTTCCAAGCTTTTGCTTGTTTTCCAGTGAGAATGTATAGTAATCCATTTTCAAGCTCTGGTTTGCATGGATTTAAACAAGGCTCCCCTGGAGGTAGGAATGCCAGGGCAAGAATTAACCAGATTGTAATCTTTGTGCCTGGCAGTCTGACATCACTTGTAAACTTTGCCAAAATTCCTTTGGAAGCAGATGTTCCTGGAGGGGGAATGGTAATCATTTATCCTCTTCCATTTGTTCGGTAAAAGCTGATTCATGGGAAATACAAGGATTTAGACTATGGTCATAAACAACTCACTAGAGATGTACCTTTTCAGAGAGAATAAACATGACTACTCTGAAACAGTTTTTCCTCTCTCCCAGCATTTCTCATGTTTTAATCCATGCTTTCCCACCACTGTACAGTCAGGGGGAAGTTGTCATATAGTTGTCCCCCTCTCCATTGCAATAGCTCCCATGTCCGTATGTACATAATTTATGGATCCTAGTAATTTTCCAGTCACTAGTTGAGCATCCAAATATAAACTTCAAGCCCTTTTCCTTGCACTTGTATATTGTCTCTTTCAGGAAAAAAAAGTGGAATTAAAACATAAAACTCCAAAAGGGCCAAGTTTGTTGAAAATTTATAAACAAGGAATACACTGGGTTCCATGTCAACACGGGTTACAATGGCCTTTGGTTGCTACAATGGCTGTGTACTGATAACGCTAGGAGAACATTGCCTCTGATATAAACTAATTCAAGATTTTTATTTTATCTTATTTTATTTTTTGCTTTCAAGGAATACATGCAATTTGGGACAATAAGATGACTAAAACTAATAATGTAAGACCAATTTGTACTTGTCTAAATCTCTAGCAGTTACTATTTCTTCATTGGCAGTTACTATTAAACTGAATGAGTAATCAACTATGGGTAGAGATGCAAGTTCATCCAGAGGTGAATTCTTTAAGGCAACTGCTGAAGCATCTTGCCCAGGAAATCTTGGAGACCTCTTGTGTAATTTGTGTAATTTGTGGTGTGTTCTGCTGTTTTTCTGGGTTGTCAGAATTTGCTTGTGATGTATTATAAACCTTGAAATATTTAGAGCACAAAAAAGAAAATATGTCAAAACAAGTTTCCCCCAGAAATTGCAGGAGAGCAGCAATTCTATAATGCCATATGTAAGTCCCACTAAATGTTAGTAACTATTCCAGAAATATCAAGATGTATTTTTGTTTTGTTTTGCTTTACTTGAGAATACAAGCCTTTATAGAGTGTATCTTATTTAATAAATGGAAAGATCTGTCTAGATGTTCCCTCTATAGAGTTCAAGCTTATATGTTTATTTCCAGAGTCTGTTCCAACACCCGTGACATTACAGAGGGCACAATGAGCCCTGACTGGAAGAACAATATGGGGAAAGCAGTGCTGAGTCTCAGCTGCTCTCTCTGAGCTCAGGTTTAACAAATTTGATTTGCTCTTAGATGAACTAAATAATGTCCTGTCTTAAAAAAAAAAAAAAAGAGCAGAAATCAATGACCTGCTCAAAACTTCCAAGGTAGCCTCAAGAATAAATCGCTTCATATGGTCAATCACTTTTTTCCAAATATTATTCCAAAATTCATGATTGCAGGCTTTCTTAGTGTCTCTTAATCTTTGCAAGCTATCTTTAGCATCTAGATGTGTAAACAATTCTTATCTATAGTCTATCTCAGATAACCCAAAACAGACCCACAAGTCATGTTAGTTACCCTAAGGGAATTCTGCAGCTAATACCGTCTTGGCAGGACGCCAGAATATAGTCCTGCAAACAGTTAAACTTTTGATTAAAAAGACACCTGCATGCTAGATTAGGCATTTTCTGTTCTCCAAATGTCTCACTCTAGAGCGATATCTTCTGTGCTTTGCGACGCAGAATTCACCGGAGATCTGTTACCTGCCAGGGTGCTAGAGTCTCTTCACATGCTTTCTTGGGCGACCAGCTGCTTGACTTGACTGGGTCTGAGGCATTTCTCCGGGCTCTGGGCTTGCTGTGCTAAAACTGGGTCAGTCTCAGGCAAGCTGCTGAATCCCTTTCTGTGAAAAGTCCTGGCTCCGCTAGCAGGGGTTTTTTTGCAGCCTGGAGGTCAGGGCATAAATCGGCATTTCCACATCTGAGCATAAGCAACACTGCGTCCTAGCTTTGCACCCGGGCCGTCTCCCCAACCGCCTGCTTCTAGCGCTTACCAGAGTCCAAGCAGATTTTCATCTCTTCCAAAGCTTCCATGACAAGTCCTGGCCAAGACTACTGACATTTAGAAGAGTAGCCTGAGGAATGGTATGTCCTCCCCGTTTTCTTTATTTCTTCTATACTTATTGCTCAACCCCTAACACCGGGCATTGGGGGGTAAATGATGTTGTAAGTGGGGGGGACCCTGCTCATCACAGGTATAGAGTCTGTTAAGGCAAATAAGTAAACAAGCAATTATTTACAAAGCTTTGTTCCTTCACCAGGCCAGGCCAGGCCGGAGCTATCGTTTTGGAATAAGTCCTGTTAGCTTTACACTCCTCACCCTCACAGACTTGCAATGTAGCATTATGCGACGTGAAGAAAGACTTTGTGCCTTTTTAGAAAAAAGTGAAGACTCTCCTTGGCCCCGCTCAGTGTTCATAACACAGAGACCTTCACGATGGCTGGAAAAACGTGTCTCTGCCATTGAACAAGCATGATGTTCATGGTAGACCGTGGGAGCTAGGAAGCTAAGTTTTACATGCAGTTTTCAGTATCTGTTCTTAGACGTGGTTTAGGTTTTCTGGTAAAATTATACTGTTCTTATTATTCTGTTAAAATATTTGGATCTCTCTCCATCAAGGAGGCTTCCTGCTCTCTTTGCAACAGCGAGGAAAGACTTCTCTTTTCGCATATACTAACCCCTCCGAAGGCAGCATTTTTGAAAAGACTCTAAAGGATTTTGTGTTTCAGAGGACCATTGTTCCCAAATTGGCTGTGAACCAGGGAAAAGATTCTTGCCCTAAGCTTCTTCAATATCCTACAATCAGACCTTCCCCATTACTCCTGACTTTGCTGGTGAAGTCTGAGGGAAATATTTCATGGGTGGGGAGTGGTTCTTGGTGTATTTTCATAGCCGTACTTCAGTCCGATGTCTTAGAAAAATTTGGTCCTAAAATCTCTTTTCACCTTTCCCTACCCTCCCAGTGCTGTTTTACTACCTCAAATAATATTTTAAATAAAAAAGTCTCCAGGCTTAATATGTGTTGCTAGGGCAACTAGAGAGAGCTGCAGGAATTAAAACAAAGCCAAGGAACTGGAACAACTCCTTGGGTGAATCTTAGTCTTAGGTGATGCCAGATCTAGCAAAGGTGAGTTGCAGTCAACTTAGCCTCGGAACAAGCAAGCCTGCTTTCTGAAACTCCTCTTAGAAGCATATCACCTTACCATAGTAGGAAATTTCTTATGTGTCCCTTCCGTTTCTTGTTTGATGGAATGCCCAGTCTTCTCCCCCATATTGACCTTGGTTGCAGATATTTTCACAACAAAGACAACTCTCTAGGTTATAACTTCTGGATGACTATGCACTCCTGAACTGGGTATTGTGGGGATTAAATGTAGATAACACAGGTTATTTGAAAGGTACAAAGGATTTTACAAATGTTAGTTATTTTCCCTGAATATATGGAATTTAGGAGGAAAAAAGGCTAAGAAGTAAGGAAGGAGAGAAGGTACATAGATTTTTGACCTTGAAATTCTTATAAAATTATGGCAAAGAGGGGCACCTAGGTGGCTCAGTTGGTTAGGCGTCAGACTTTTGATTTTGGCTCAGGTCTTGATCTCTTGGTTCCTGGGATTGAGCCTTGCTTGGGATTCTTTCTCTCCCTCTCACTACCCCTCCCCCACTTGTGCATGCGCACGCTCTCTCTCTCACTGTGTATTCTTACAATTGGTCAAATTTGCCTTGAAATGGTTCTAAAAATTGGAATCCTTCCTAGAGAGATATTTATTTTGTTGAAAGAGGGCCATATCTGGTATGTTTTACAAGAGGGTCAAACGTATGCAAGTTTTCTATCAATTAGATGAGCATATTAATGCCATGAAAACTCATTTTCAGATAGAAAAATACATTACTTTTAAACTTTATCTAATGTATCAACCATAAAAGTAACTCATGTTTATTTTAGATTATGCAGAAAATACAGATGGAAAAAAATTTTTCAAAGTTTGTCCAAACATGTTGCTTATCATTTTTTTCAAAAAGTCAAAATTATGCTTACTTGATCTAAAAACTTGTTACTCTTTCTAAATTTCTTTTCTTGGAGACAACTAATTTCATATTTTTTAATTCTTTTGGTATTTACCTCTAAATAATATGTCTGTATATATTCATATGTATCTATGGCTTCCCCACTATGGAAGATGAGAAGTTAGTTCACCCTCTCTACAATGCACACGTACATATCTTCCCAAAATGGTTATGTGTGACTTTGGTTGATTGTTATTCTGTGCTTACATTATTATTATATGTATACTATTTAAAGGTGAGATTGAAAGTTGAACTATGTGGTATGTGATTACTTTTCCTTTTTTCGAACAACTTGGTAATTAATGATTAGCTTGACTTTCTTATTTATTTTCTAGGTGTAAATGAGTAGATCCAGGTTTTGTCAGCATGGACATTATACAGTGTCAAAAACCCACTACAAAATAGAATACAAATTACAAATTTTCAAAAGGTGGAAGGAGCCAGGATCCCTAAATCAGTATTTGGAGGAAAGCCACCCACATATCAGGAATTTCCCTTTTGGGCTTTTTGCTATACACAATCATTATTCTATATGGGTTTGATTGTTTTAGCAGCTAGCATAACATTATTTAATTTCCTTATGATAGTCCATTCTTCCTCTAAGGTGCTATTTTTTCCTGTTTTGGTCTCTATCACTCATGGTAAAGGCTTTTTCTCAAGTGTCTGGTTATACTTGGTTATCTGCTCACTTGTAAGAGTCAGGGTCTAAGGAGCTAGTTGGTAGTCTTAGCATATGACCTTTTCTGTAGGGTACTCTGTCCCATGTCAGTATTGTTAGGACTTTCTTGGGGGTGGGGGTGAGGTCAGATTTCCCAGAGAGGGCTCTTTCATCTTTTACCTGAAGAGTAAATTCCTGGCTGTCAGTGTTCTGTTTGTTGAATGGGGAAAGCCAGCTGGAGGGTCTCAGAATTTCGTGTGTATCGGATCACTAAATCCCTCTAGTATAACAATATTTTAATTTCTAGTCTTAGATTTCCTTATATTTGTTTTTAAGTTAAATTTATTTTTGCGTGAGTGTTCTGAAAACTAAAACGACTACCCCCATTTACAACAAGAGTTGTAAACTTCACAAGGGACAGAGGGAAAGGAACTGACATCAGCTGAGCTTCCAGTATGTTCAGGAACCTTGCTGGTTGCTTTTCATATATTGTTTTCTTAAATTTGGCCCTCAAAGCTACCAATAGATAGTGTCAAACAGATACATGGTGCCATAAAATGGGAGAGCCATTTTTTAAACTTTAGTTTTACACATCCATAGAGCAGAAGAAGAATTTTATAATTTAGCCTTTCTTCCTCAGAAATATAACTGAGGCTGACAAAGTTCCAAAATCAACAGAAAAATTTCCAAAAATAACAATTACAAGAAAACGTCACTTTGAAGGGTAAGGAAATGCTTTCTATTTTAACTTGGTTGTTATCAACTGCCTAACACAGTATGAAAGTTTTCAGTGTTGTCTTTGTGGATTGATTTCCCCAAGTGAAAAAGAAGGTAGGGAGCTGGCCAGGAGGGAGTGTGGAGATGGAAATCAGAGCCAACCTGTCCATTTATTACGCCACAGAGTTAATCCCCTAAGGCCCTGAGAGGAAAAACAAACGAGTTTCCGCTCAGTGTTTCTCAAGATTTCATTGAAAACACAGGAGTCGAGAACCAGCAAAGAGATTCTTTGAATATGATTAAGTTAATTCAGTTCGACACACATGCAATGAGCCAATTGCTTGTTCTTAGCTTATATAACCTATCAGCTACATTCAACACATTTGTTGATACCTTTCCCCCTTGAAACACTTTTATCACTTGGCACCCAGGAAACCACAGCTCCTGATATTCTTCTACCTCCCTGACCACTCCTTCTTGGTCTCCTTTATCAATTGCATGCTGTCATCTCCAAGATTTATAGCTCTGATCTGGACGTCTCTCCTGAATTCTAGGCTTAGATTTCCAACACACTACTCCCTCTTTCCACTCAGATGTCTAATAGGAATATCAAATGTGTTATGTCCTGGTCTGAGCTCCTGAGACTTTCCCCCTTCAAAGCTTGCTCTTTCCTGCCTTCTTTATCTCAGTGATATGACCCCATTCCCTCAGTTCTTTGGGCTCCTAAATTGTGGTATCATCTTTGTTTCCTCTTTCTCTCACTCACATCTAATCCATTTACAAAACCGGTTAGTTCTGCCCTCAAAATATATTTAGAATATGAATATCTTCCCTCTGCCCTTAATCTAAGTTAGCACTATTGTTTTTGCCTGGATTTCCTAACTAATGTTGCAAAATCATCTGCTGAGTTTGTTTCTATACATCCAAGAAGCTCAACAAACTCCAAGTAAGATAAACCCAATGAGATCCCCATGGAGACACATTGTAATGCAACAGTAGAAAGCCAAAGACCAAGAGAGATCCTTGAAAGCAGCAAGAGGGAAATGACTGTCATATACAAAGGTGCTTTAATAAGATTAAGAATTTCTCATCAGAAACCATGGAAGCCAGAGGGTAATGCAATGACATATTTAAAGTGCTGAATGGAAAAAAAACAACACATGTCAACCAAGAACTAGATATCTGATAAAAATATCTTCAAAAGTGAGGGAGAAATTAAGATATTTTCAGATAAACAAAAGCTGAGGGTGTTCATTACCAGTAGACCTGCTCTGCAAGAAATGCTAAATGGAGTCCTAAGTTTAAGTGAAAGGACATTAGATGGAACTCAATGAGGTTTGAAGAAAAAAAGATCTCTTGCAAAATTAACTAAATAAATGGAATAATATTGTGTGGCATAATGGAAGATTTTTCTGGTGTTTGTTCCTAGCTCTTGGAAGAGTTTAAATCCCCCTGGAATTTCCTGCTAGAAGTGTGTTATGCTAATGAGGTCACTCACTGTAGGATTGCTTCAGGATGGGGGCTGGTTACCAGAAAGATCAACTATGTGACTAGATCACTGGAACTTTGGGCCAGTCCTACCTCAGGAAGGGGAGGGAACCTGGAGATTGAGTTCAATTGGTTTAATCAATTATGAACACATAATGCAATCCCAGTATAAGCTCCAGTCACAGAAGCTTCCTGCTTGGTGAACATGGGATACTATTGTGCTCAGATTCCACAAGGAGAGGGCAACTCTGTATCCTCATCCTCTCCTGCAAACCTTGCCCTATGTATCTCTTCATTGTATCCTCTATGGTAAACCTATAATTGAAAATACAGTACTGTCAATAAATTCTGTGAGTTGTTCTAACAAATTAGCAAAACTGAGAAGCTTCTGGAAATCTCTGAATTCATGGACAGTCAGAGGTGTGGATAGCCTCTGAGACTTGTGACTTGCATTTGAAGTGGGGGCAATCTTGTGGAGGACTTTACCCTTCACCTGTGGGGTGTACGTTAACTCTGGGTAGTTAGTGTCAGAACTGAATTTGCAAAATGTCCACTCCAAAACATAATGGAACACATTATGTTTTTAATTTGTCACTCCACTTCAAATTTCCTCTATGCTTTAAAAATTAATTATAAATCTATGTTATTTGGGACACAATGTATAGAAATGAGGACAGATCTAGGCAAATAAACACTCTTTATTACCAAAAATTGTTTGGCCCACATACAAGATGAGTGAAACTGAGTGTGTGGACTCCCTCAGCCTAGAGCTGGCACACCTGAGCACACACCTTTCTCCTTATCCTCTTGGCTTATTCTTACTCAATCCATTGGCTGCAAGAAAACGTATTTGCCAAAGAAAAGAATTCCAAGGAAAGCGAAAGGAAGTTTTTCTTTGAAGAGAAAGAACTTTCTATATATTTTCAGGGATTATTTGTTCTTAAGAAAGAGCAGCTACAAAGAGACTTCCAGAAAAATGGAATGCCAGAGAAACAATGTACCTACTGCCATTTGTGTTCCAACAGATGTTTTTACCCAAGACTTATCCTTAGCAGCCCTTCTTCTCAGGTGCGCAATTAGGAGACTGGAAAGCAAAGGAGAAAACCACCCT
This sequence comes from Suricata suricatta, assembly GCF_006229205.1. Classification (NCBI taxonomy): domain Eukaryota; kingdom Metazoa; phylum Chordata; class Mammalia; order Carnivora; family Herpestidae; genus Suricata; species Suricata suricatta. Next base: position 36,794,374 of record NC_043713.1, read on the forward strand.
ATTTTGTGTGATTAGCCCCAGTGTGATTTAGCCCCATTTTACAAATGAGACAGCAGAACCAGACATGGGGAATGTGTATGGCCTGCATTCCTGGTTCACTTGCTTTTTTTCTACCTATTACTTGAACCAATTAGCATTGGGAAGAGGATGAAGAATTGTCATTATTTAATTTGACTCATAAGCCTCTGATATTTTTATTAGGTTTTCTTTAAAGCAAGCATACACATATTTTCCAATGCTCTGTGGCATACTAATGTTATTGAGCATCTCTTAGGTAAAAAGAGAATCCTTTGTTTCCTGAAGGCATAGAAAAATTCTCATCGTTAGACATGCCCTTCAAAGATGTTGGCTAACTCAAGTAGCCTTAGCGAACTGAAGAAACTGTCCAGCCCTGGTGTTTCACCTGTTCTCCCATTTACTTTATTTATGGCACAAAACCTGGAAAAGATGGAACAGCCTGATGAAGGAAATAAAAATATCACCCACTGTCCCATGATTTAGATCATCAACATTTTTGGTGTATATTTTTCCATGCACAAGCACTCAAATATTTATCAAACCAGGATCATTCTTACACTCTTTCATAATCTGATTTTTGGCTGGACTTATGTAACTATCTTCCATGTTGATAAATATATATGTTCATCATTTTAGTATACTAGCCTACCATATTTTGCCATAAGTAGTTTAAGAGTTCCTTAGTGTCCATTATCTTCTAATATTATAGATAAGGCTGCACGAACATACTTGTTTATATATCTTTGGGTTCTCATAGTGGAGGTGACTCCATCACAACATAGAGCCCCAGCCTAGTCCATGGCATCCAGTCCCAGTCTAGGTTTCCAAGGTGCCCAGAGAACGTCTTCCTGGGTGTTGAGTGTCCCAGTAGCTGATGTGCTCTGATGGAATAATGAATCTGAAACTTCGCCAGCTTCTTCTCACCACACGTGGCTCTATCCCAACTTTGCAAATCTGCCCTTCTGGGGCCACTAGGACCATGGAGTCCTACTTCCGATGATTCTCTGTATCATGGAGACAGAGACCTCAGTTCGTGGAGAAGATCCTTTTTTTGACAGAATACTTAAATTCAGCTGCTTCCAGTGCTCATTGTATAGTTTAACTGCTGTGGTGTTACCCAGGGAGCTCTGACCAACTGAGCTTCTACTATGTTCATGTCCTTAGACTTCAGTATCTTTCCTGCTATGTCTAGAAATGCACAAATCTGACTTACCAGTACCAAGGTCTCTAGAATTTACCTTAAAAGAAACCCATAGCTTTGCACCTCAAAGTGTGGTCCTCATAGATTCTCTGGGGTTCTTGATGAAATGCTGACTCTACATCAGTAGGTCCAGGTTAGAGCCTGGGCTTCTGCATTTGTAACTAGCTCCCAGGTGATGCCAACGCTGCTGGTTCTTGGACCACATTTTGAGTAGCAAGAAGAGAATAGTTCTTAAAATTTGTTAGACTATATTACCTGAGGCACTTGTCAAAAAACACAGATTCCCTGGCCCTAGACTAGACCTGCTAATTCAGTTTAATCGATATTTCAGGTGACTTTGGCAATTAGAAATATTTAGGAAATGCTGAGGTAGGGATCAGAACTAAATGTGGCCCTTGGGAGATGAGTGGATGAGACATTGAGATGCAGCTGGGAGAGACGTGGACAGACACCCATGGACATGCCTTGGTCTCTCACCTCCAAATGGAAGGGGGTTTCTCCCACTAGTGGTCATATCAGGTCAGGATTTGCCCCGGCACTTGATGTAGAGCAAAGCCTCTTGGTACTTTCTCTAGTGCCTCTTGAGTGTTTATAGCATTTTCATGAACTGTAAATCAACCCCAGACTCCGTGAGCACAGACTTTCAGCAACATTCCAAGTCAGAGTTCCCAAAAATGCCATTCATGAAGTGTTGGAGCCAGATTCACAGATTCTGCTGTTGGCTCTGCAAAGGAATTGGCTCTTTGAGCAAACAAAACACACAAGCCAACATTGCATGGGAAATCAGAGGTTCTTGGGAGTGATTACCTCTGCAGACCTTGAGTTTCTGTCCACTCTTCGTAACTCTTAATTTGATTCCTGTTGCTCTCAACACACTGACCTCCCAGATGTGCCGATTCTCCTTTCTCATCAGCTCTAGCACACACACAAGTCACTAATTCATTCATTTATTCATTCAACAAATAATTGTGGAGCTCATAATTGCCAAGTACCTGGCTAGATGCGGTAATTCAAAGGATCAAGTCAAGTAACATAAACTGCTTGTAAGAGTGTCAGATACAAAGCAAGCTCAAATTATGGTAGCTATTCCTATTCTCTCACTCATCCCCTATGGAGTACACAAGGTTTTCTCTTTTCAAAAAAATTCTGTCTCCAAACGCAGGAAACGGTGAGAAATTTTGCTGTAGTTGCTTAATACTCAACTGACAGGTCCTACTTCATGCTGCAAGTGCTGACTTGTCTTTCCTCCTGTGAACAGACGGACTCCACATTGCTTTAGAAAAGTTTTCATTGAAACCAAGGTATAAAATACACAGATATTGTGTTTTTAAAAACATTTTTTAATGAAGAAATAATTCCATTCCAAAATATAGACACACAATTAAATAGTTTAATCACTTCAAAATATAACATGTCCCCAGGAGGTTCCAACACACACGCACACACACACACACAAAACGATACTTAACAGCAATACAAAAAAACCCCACACAGTAGTAGTTTTGTTACAATACCAATGAATATTGTGAAATCTTTAGTGTCTCTGAATTGGTTATTTCAAATGGTGTCAAATTACAGTAGTCAGAATTAAAATGTCTTACAGTTAATTAGCCTCCAGGATGTAACATTTCTGATTCCCCCCCCCCCCCCTCTTTTTGGTTCAAAAGTAAAAATGCCCTTTCTTCTGAGGACACAGTGGAGTTCTTGTTTGTGGCTCCTTGGGTGGAATCAAACCAAGGTGGTTGCAGCAACCAAAGGTTGCCGTATTTACAAGGTCTATCTACAGTTAACAGCCCAGAACTAATAAGGGTGGACAAGGATGACCAAAATAAAAGCAGACATTAGTGCTAAATTATGATGCAACAGTTTGGCTCATGCATATAAGAAAATACATAGTATATCACAACAAAGGCCACACTCTTATGCAATTCAATTCACATTACTACTTACAAATGAACCTTCCCTGCCTTATAGAGATCATTCAAGAATCCTTTCTTCACAATCTCCAACACATCTCCCTCTGACCAACCAAACTTACCCTGACTTGCATCCTGACCAACCACGACTGATTCCTGAATCTTATACAGTAGATTCTGCCCTCCATCCTCCCCCCCTCCACTCACATGGTGCAGTGGTGGGGGGTGGGGGGAGGTTGGCTGTGTTAGACCAGTGCTCATTAATAGGCCATCATCCCTGATGGAGATGGATGTGCAATTTATTGTGGAATAAGAAAGAAACAACCCCTGCAAGATATAATTGTATCTAACGGACAGACCAGGCGAAACCTGCTAGGTTTGCACTTAGAACAGGTCCCAAAGGTAAATTTGGAGAGCCAGGGAAAGAAAACCACCAAGAAACACAAAAACCCAAAACAATACACGCCATTTTGTCTCGGTTACAGGACAGGGGTGCTTGAGTCTGGTCTCAGTGCTGACGTGGAGCTAAGAGAAAGAAAATGTGGCTGGTTAGTCAGGAACTGGTCATTGGTGGCAGGTTCCAGAGTCCTTGCAATGGCTTTGTACGACGCTATTGACAACTGTGTGATGGAGTTGGCAATGAAAGCTATGACAAGGGGGAAGACTATCAGCCAAACAGTTCATACCTTAGACACATTTTGATGGAGAAACACAAAGTGACAACAGAAGTCAGCTCGGTCCAGTAGGTGGCTGAATGCCACTTGCAGGATCAGAGTTCCAAGTTCAAGAACTACCTGGCTATGCTTGAGAGCTGACAGCAATGCAGGTAGCTGGGATGTAATGGTTTTAAGTACCGAGTATGAGGCACGAGGGGCCACCTGCCCCATCTAGAGAGGTCTGGTTTCACAGAGGATGGGCGGTGGAAAGGAGATGAACATTAAGATAAACCAACAAAACTCAAAATAAAACCCATCTGTGCAATGAAATCTGACAACCGTGCAATTGTGCCACTTTGGTGTCGGCCTGTTTTCAGGGACATTTGTCAGGCTGGTTCTCTGGGGAAAGTATGATGAAGTACATCAATGGACAGAATGGGCTTTTTAGTAATGCCAACCGAGAGCTTTACTATCCCCAAGGCAAGTGATTTTGTTCCAAAGGGCAGCCAAGGAGATGGTTTGTGACCGAAGGCAGGGACATCTGAGAGCCCCCTGGAGAGGGACCTGGAAGGCAACCTGATGTCCTCAGCTGGGCACACACCAACTACCGACTGTCTGGGCTGGGAGAGAAGGTTTTCACCAGCCCCAGAAGCAAAATCAAATTGCTGAAGCTCTGAGGTTGACTCAGAGCCTTTCTTGCTTATTCTGAAATAAGGCCTTTTTAGAGATTTTGTTACACAACTTTACCCTAAAGCAGTGGTTCTCAACGTTTAGCTTGTGTCAGGAATCACCTGGAGGGCTTATTAAAGCACATCTGATTGGGCCCAATATGCAGTGCTTGTGATTCAGCAGGCCCGGGTTGGGGTAAGAATTCGCATTTCTAAATAAATTCCCAAGTGATGCTGATGCTGCTGGTCCAGGGAGCAGACTTTGAGAGCCACTGTTCTAAACTGATATTCTCTTCTTTCTTTGAAAGGAGACAGGAATTCCAGAGAAGTTGCCAATTTAAATATAACGTATTCAATATGTTGCAGGATTTTGGTCTCATCAAACCTTGAAACAAGTAGATTATTTTTTCATTTCCCCAGAATCCCCAAGGGAGGCCTTCAGCGATCCCCAATGAGGCCCCTCCTAACGGGCCATCCACAGAGGCTTTCATTCCTCCTCCTTCAACAGTTCTTTTGCACATCGGCTTTTCACGGAGTGCAAAATCCCAACTCAGCTCAGAAGAGCCTGTTTCCTCGCACATGACCACAGAAGGCTGCATGCAGAACACCAGGTAAGCCAGCTAAGGCAATAAACATTCAGAAATAAAAGGAGAGTGAGCATTTGCAAGCGCACTTTAAGCCTGTACAATTAAAGCTGAAGGGCTCCAAACGACCTGATAGGGGAACCTGCGGATGAGCGGTGCGTTAGACATGCTCCCTAAAGCTAAAACAAGAGGAACGAGCCCGTGGAAGAGCAGAGATAACTTTAGTCCGTTTGGGGATCTTATGGCACCTGTGGTTTATAAACAGCTTTAGTAACGAGTATTTCAAAACATAGTTCACAGTTTTTAAGAAGATCTGTGCTGATTTTAAAAACTAGATTCTATATAATTTGAATGTTGCCTTTTTTTGAATATGATATCTATTTGGAAAAACATATTTACACTAAATTCTATGGCTGATTTGTAAGAGTGTCTTGAAAGAAAACAACCCCAAGTTGGAAAGAAGCCCCAAAGACTGGATTATCCTGGTGTGCTTGGTTCAAGTCACTGCTCACAGAGACTTAAAAGACAAATGAAGATGGTGCAGGCCAAGGACCCTTCTTGGCTTCCGGGCTCTGAGTCTGTACACTCAGGTACCAAATCCTTTGGGGTTAGTGAATAATTGCAAGTGGTTGTTTTTTTCCAATTGCTGTGGGAAAAAAAATGTACAGTGTATAATAAACTATTCTGCTAAAATCTCAAAGAATTCAGAAATCAAACTTCCAGCTATAAACAGTATTAATATTGTCATTGTAAACGGAACGGTTCATGTGCAAAGGCTGAAAATGCTTGTTAATACTGCCGCCGTGAGCAACAGCAGCGCGGGTTTTCAGCCTGTGTTGTGTTGTTGTGTGTGTGTGGTTGTAGTTCTATTTTTTTGTTTTTAACCAGGGATGAGCCATGTTACAGAAGATGTAGTTGAAAAGTTAGCTTTGAACAGAAGTCGGAAGTCTTTTTTTTTTTTCCTTCTCAAAACACACACCTAAGAACTACAAATCTTAGAATGGAAAGTTAGCTGCACTATAGTCAGCAGAACGCGTCTCTAGGGGTGGGGGTCTGTCAGGAGCTGCTGGCCGGCGGCTCCTCTCTCTGCGGAGGCTGCTGCCAGGCGGCGTCTTCTCCTCTGTGTGGGTGGGTGCGGGGATCTCCTTCAGCACCAGCTTTCCTGTTACCTTCATCATCTGTCTGACTATAGCTTGCCTGGGAATAAGGAATGTGTAATTTTTTTTTTAAGATGAAAACTGTTCTCTAAATTAGGGTTATGAAGCTTAGGATTCCCCCCACCCCCATCCCCGACACACTCATATTCACACACACTCTCTCTGTCCTCTCTTCCTCTGACAATCAGGAACAAACGTTCGGGGGCACCGTGTGCTACTGTTCCTTCTGAAAGCGAGGACAAGAATCCTCTGCGTTGATTCTCTTGCTTAATGGGCACTTGAGGCATCTGGAGGGTCGAAGCCACACAAACAGAAATATTTGTGCTGTCCTCACCTGACAAGCAGATGAGACCCCTAACCTACCATCCAAATGACATCATAGTTAGAAAAAAACATCCACAGTTGATTGTCCAAGCCCCCAGTTTCTGAAGTTAGGATGTAGCTGGCCAAGGAGAGTGGTGTATCGTGTGGCCAGCGGGATGGACAAGGACCAAATCCAAGATCCGAGTCTGCTCAAATGGAGTTTTGGTGGATTCTTAAGTTTAGATATTACATATACTATTTCTTCCAAAGAGGCTCGTTGGAAAGCAAGGTTTTGCTCTCTTCACTCTTGTTGGTATTGATGAGTGCATTCTTATCTTCAAACAGGAATGAAGCTCTTTTTGAGCAGAGGATGGGTCTTTTATTTCTTGGGGGTCCCACCCTCTGCCCTGTACCCATGCAGGACCATGCCTTGGTGGACACCTAATGGACTTTTGGCAATGAAGCTGGCTTCAGGACCCTCGGATAAGAAATGCACAGCTTTGGGATAATTTCTGGTCTTGTAGCACAATCAGAAGGCCTGAAAAAATGATTTCAGTAGCATAAATGGTTCCAAGATTTCAGTTGTATTTCTTGGCTACATCAAGAAAAATTATACTAGGATAGAACGAGCCACAAGGATGAAAAGTCACTGGCTTCTAGATTGATCCAGAAGATTTTAAATAAATGTTGTCTATGTGGCAGATTTAGTGGCAGGCTAGTTCATGTTTAGAGACCTGTGGAATGCCAGCTGGGGAGGTACATGATGTAGGAAATGGCAGAGGCCACACTTTTTCAATTTTTCACTGCCAGATTTACAACAAAAGATTTTTAAAAAATGGCCTGAGAACTTTTAGAGTACTGAAATCTTTTGCTTTTAGGTAGAACCACCAAATGCCACTTCTTATCTGAGTTTGCGTCAAGGAAATGTCATTAGTTTTTAAGAAAAATATTTTTCTCAGAACAAGTTACTGATGTTTAAATAATGTGCAGAATAAAAATGATCCGATGGCTGGCACTAGGAGAAAGAAAATACTGTTAAAGGAGAGACTCGCTCCTTTGGGACTAGATTTGTTATAACTGGAATAGATATTTTCAGAAACAGCTCCTGGGAATTTTTTCACTATGGTCACAATGAATCAGAAGAGCATGTGGTATGGGGTTGTCAAATCCAAGGGACGTACGCTAGAATGCAGACAATCAGATCCTTCTTTTCACACTAAAAAGGACTCAAAGCTCCTAAATAGTTATGCCATAATTTCTACTTGCTGAGACGAGAGGTCAGTAACGCATGAGTCAAGATGTATTCTTTGCACGTTGATTTGTCATTTAAGAGCTACATATTCCTTTTTAAATTTAGCAGTCAGAATGGACTTTACTACCATCTGTCCAGTAGACTTATGGGAATCTATGAGTGGGAAAGACTGTATCACTCAAGTAGATAACAAGTCTGGGGTCCTGACAGCCAGAGACTGTGAGAGGTGCATTTACTCCGAACCGTATGGGGGCCAGCTGAAGGGCCATTGGCTGGAGCCAGAGGAACGAGCTAGACTTATGAGATCGTGTAGTCAAAGGCATATAAAATTATTTGCTCATGCTGAGTCCTAGCTTTGTTTATAAAAATACAGAGAGCAAGCCAGTTCTGAGCCCTGGGGGATGCCCCATACACTTACAAAATACCTGGAGCAGCTCCTCAGGATGAAAGTGCTTGTAAAGCACTAAGCATAGTGCCAGGCACGTATATGTGCGCTCATGATAAATTATGATGTGTCTGCCACCGTGTTAAACTCTTTATGAGCTACACCCCAGTGAAGACAATTCCACTATGAGCTAAGTATCATGATATATGTTGTACAGAGGGAACAGAGGTTCATAGAGATTTAATAATCTGTCGAGGTTATGCTGCTCTGACTGGGTGGAATCCACATTTGAAATCAGGTCTATTAGAGTCCAGAGTCTAAGCTGCAGACGGCTGCACTCATGTGGTCCTCCCAATCCAGTGCGATTCTCTCTACATTATACGCATTACTAAGGATTTTCCATATATGTAGGTACACACATGTGGGGAACCACATGCCATGTAAATGATATTTTAAATTGGGGCACCTGGGTGGCTCAGTCGGTTAAGCGTCCAACTTTGACTCAGGTCATGATCTCGTGGTTCGTGGGTTCAAGCCCCGCGTTGGGCTCTGTGCTGGCAGCTGGCTCAGAGCCTAGAACCTGCTTTAGATTCTGTGTCTCCCTCTCTCTCTGACCCTCCCCTGCTCGTGCTCTCTCTCTCTGTCTCTCAAAAATAAATAAAATACATAAAAAATTTTAAATTAAGCTGTATCTTGCTGAATTCCACAGTCAATGTGAATCAGCTGTTCTCAAAATATAAGGCTGCAGTTTTCCTCCCTGTTTGCTTCTTTTGTTTTCTTTAATAATACATGGTTTTAGGGGCACCTGGGTGGCTCAGTCGGTTAAGCCTCCGACTTCGGCTCAGGTCAGACCTCACACTCGTGGGTTCGAGCCCCGCGTCAGGCTCTGTGCTGACGGCTAGCTCAGAGCCTGGAGCCTGCTTCCGGTTCTGTGTCTCCTTCTCTCTCTGACCTTCCCCCTCTCATGCTCTGTCTCTCCGGTATCAAAAATTAATAAAACATCAAAAAAAAAATAATACATGGTTTTGCTGTTACTTGTTAAAGTACACATATTTGCTCTTTGGGGCCTGAATACAACATGAGTAAGAAGCTGACCCATCTCTGGATGTGCTAAGCAAGCCTGGACTTTTCCTTCTCAAGGACTAGAGAGGCTGCAAACTCAGATGCTGTTAATGGACTGGTGATGAGGCTTCTTAGCCCCGGAAGATTTCAGGGGCGTCTCTGTTGGTACAGAAGTCTCTGTGCCAATTTTCCTAATTAATAGAGTAAAAAGTCAATTCCCAAGATTGTCTGCCAAATCTCCCCTGGATTATAATGAAATGCTCCAGGGGCGAGGATGATTCTTTGATATCAGCAGGGAAGGAGGATATTTTATCACAGAAAACACAGAAACACCTAAGAGAGCGTGATTGTGAATTTAGGTTACAAGTCATCAGAGTTCAGTGTGCGGTGGCCACATTTCCTCCTAAATAAGATGGTACTTACTCGAGAGGAGAGTGATAAAAGGATATTGTGTTCAACCTTGCAAGCTGACCTGCGGGTGACAAAGGACACAAACAAGAAAGGTGACATGTCAAGACTGTGATGCAAAAAGCTGGTGAATTATTTGGTTGGAAGCCATGCAGAAAGACAGACAGAGGCCAGCGAATGCAAACAGCATTCTGTCCCTTCACGCAACCATATGCTCACAGAGTAGTCAAGGAAAACCACTTTACTGTTCTCTAGGGCCTGTGACTTGAGCGGACACCCATGAGCCTACTATACCCTCCTACACCTTTGCCTTTCCCTTGAAGTCATGGGGCATGGAAAGGAGAGAAAGAGCTTAAGATTGACCAAAGATGGCAGAATCTCCAACTGGATCTTAAGCCATTAATAGAATTTCCCTTTGTTTCACTCATACAAGGTTAAGTTCCTAATTCATTAATGTAAATAAAAATCTAATATTTTATATGAAATGACCATCTCCCTTTAAAAAAAATCTAGAATTTCAGTTACTGTTGTCACCCAATCTAGAAACTGATATGGGCTCAATAGGCAGGCCTACCAGGCTCCTTAAACGCCATGAACCAGAACATTGATTATTTAACCACGTCCCTCTCTCCCTCCATGCAGCAGAGCCAAATGAAATACGTGTAGGAATGCCATCCTTCGGAGTTCCCAGAGACAATTTCCTTCTGTGGGCGGGTCATAGAAGCAGCAAAGTAAGAGCATTCTCCCTGGGTCTCCCCTTAAGGCAAATCTGACCCTTTCCATTCTGTAACGTTGAATCATGGCTTTACCTATATAATCGTCAATTTTTTTTTCATTTCTTTTGTTGTATGACTAAGCCTACATTTTAGTTGCCTCTGAAAAGTTGTTCAACTGAAAAGGCTAAGGGAACATTTCAAAGGGGCAAAACTTTTGTTTGATACTGTTAGGGTGGGGTTGGTAGGCTTCAATTTCTCTCTTGCTACATTCTTCTTGGGAAAATATTTCAAAACAATCCATAAACATACGAGAAGTAGAGGCAATCTTCTCTCTGCTTCTCTTTTCCTTCACTGACAGAGTAAGAGGAGGCCACGGATCATCTAAGAGTGTGAAAGAGACTCGTCTGGCTAGTGGACAAAAAGCCTGACATAAAGGAATATCTCACAGGGCCTGGGGGAGGCATTGGTCTCAACCAGGCAAACATCCCTGAACTCCCACAGCCTCAAGGAAACACCTGTGAATTACAGGGAAGAGAAACATACAAGCAAGACAAATACCGCAGTAGAACTAATTCTGTGGGGGAAATGCATCCCTTCTAGGATGATTTACCAATCAACACTTATTCCCAATTGCATGTGTTATGTTCAGTGAATTCTCAGATGGATTAACAGTATGCCCCAGTATATATGAAAATCTGTCCATCCGCAGTCTGCTGAACATGGGGTCTACAGTTGCCCCCTCCATTTCTCCATGAGATTTGATACTTTTCCACTGATTTATTTTGACATGAGGTGGGTAGTGGGGGAAGCTGAGGGCAAATGATGCAAGGGAGGAGATATATTTATGCTTATTCAGTTTCTGAGTGCTTTGTGCCCTGTATCTTTTTTTTTCTTTTTAATCTGTGAGAAAAAGCATCTTTCCCAGTGATCTTGGAGGAGGGTGGATTGTTTGTCACCACTTTTCTACTGAAACGATGAGGTTTTTTTCACTTTTGGGATCAGAATTTCTAAGAATTAATGGTGAGTGGTAGCTCTAAGAAGTATTTACAATTCTTCCTGTTTAGAATATGTGGAGTAAGGAATGCATTCAGAATATTCTGGAGAGGGAAGGTGGAAGAAAGGAGAAGGTGTGGATTTTCTGAGTCCTGTGAAAGACGCAGCCACGGAGGGCTGAGGGCCTGGGGCTGCGGGCTGGGCCTGGGTCCCCATACCTGGTAGGCTTCATCCTGCAGCTTCTGCTTCAAGTACTCCTCCATCTTGAGCTCATTCTCCAGCTGCCGGACAGAGTCATTTTCATAGTCCTCATCCTCTGGCTGCACGTAGGGGTCCCCATCTTCTGTGACCCTGGGGACAGACCACAAAGGCTGCTTGGGAACAAATCTTTTTTTTTTTTTTTTTTTTTAAGTTTATTTATTTATTTTGAGAGAGAGAGAGAGGGAAAATGAGTCGGAAAGAGCAGAGAGAGAGGGGGAGGCAGAGGATCCAAAGCAGGCTCTGTGCCACCATCACAGAGCCTGATGCAGGGCTGGAACTCACCAACCACGAGACCATGACCTGAGGGGAAGTCAGATGCTTAACTGAGTGCCGCACCCAGGCGCCCCTGGGAGCAAATCTTAAAAGTATGGGTGGAATCCCAGTGTTAGCTGTGGTTTTGCGACCTTTACTTAGACCCCCCAATTCACTTCTTTGTTTCAGTTAATTTCAATTAAGTGTCTTCTGTTACCTAACAGAAAAAAATTTTATAAATTTGGGAGGTTTGGAGAAATACGCGATCAAAGTATTTTTATATGTAGTTTGTCTATGACGGTCTGATGATCACTGGCCATCTGTGCTTTCCTCTGACTTACAGGAATGAGTTGCCCTTAAAATGTTCATCAGTCTTAAAAAAGGCAGCTTTATCTTTTGGTAGGATATAGTTTTCTCAATCTGAGGGCTTTTTTTTTTTTTTAAATGGAAACCAAGATCACTTTTCATAAGGAAAGTGAGCCCTCTAGTGAAATAAGGACATTTGTTCCTAATTTAATCCTCTCTTGTATTATGTACACATGAAAAAACATGCGCCCATGTGCTTTATTTTTACAGTAAAATAAGTCTTAGAATATCAGCTCATCGGTTCCAGAAGGTAATACTTGAACCCATAGCTCTTGATCTTAAAAATTTATACTAGTTCTGAATCTAAGAAATCTACTTATTCAATTCTACCATGAAATACATAGCTAGGAATGATCTCATTCACTAATGTGTGATTCTATTTCCATGTATCCATCCCAGTTTATAAAAATCCTTCCTTCACGAACTAAATCATGGAACTAAAGTATTCTCAGGGTAAAACACACGGTACGTGTTTAGGCAGTACAGATATTAAAACATCCCCTAAAGTGAAAAGAGTGGTCAAGTAGAAGTTTCTGGGTTGGAACTTAAATGCCATTGTTCATGTTTATTTACATCCGTATGACATGTTCTCATTATATTTAGGGGTTTGGGGCCAGCCTAAAAGTGGGTCTGCGATGCCTCTATGAACTGTCCCTCCTCAATTTCCACAGCCATGTTCCTGTGTGGTTCTCACACCAGCCCACCAGGGACAGTAGACTTGGGTAGACGGAGCCACAAGCTTGGATCTTAGGATCAGAGCGAGACGATTTTAGGTGACCACAAATAAATTCTTCATTATAAAAAGTCAAACAGACATGTTATTTGCCAGACTAAACTGATGACAATTAATTCACCATTTTGATTAAGAAATCAAATAATTCTAAATTACAGAGTAAAGGACAAGAAAGCAAATAGCCTATTGCTATTTGAAATTATGTTACAACTGTTTGATCTTAAGGCCTGCCTTTTCACAACCAGCTTTCAAACCGCATCTATTTATAATTCCCCATTATTACTGGTCTACTCATTACTTGGATTGAGATCCAGAATGCCAGAAAGGCTTCCGGTTAATTTCTCCTTTACGTCCTGAAACTGGCCAGTTTATTTTTATAGACTAGTGTGTGGAACTTTTCACATTAAACATCATCACCCTTCTGCAGTAATTTTTTAATTAAAATTTAAGATTTTTTTATTGTTTAGAGAGAGGGTGCAGGTGGGAGAGCAGCAAGGGGCAGAGGGAGAGAGAGAGGGTCCCACGCAGGCTCATGCACTAACATAATGCTGCATGAGCCCGATTTCTCTTCAAGGTCCGTTGCTTCCCTGCCTTCCTTACCCCCCAAGCTAAGCTCTGCATCTCGGTTCTTGTTCCCTCTTTGTTTTTCAGCTTTGCTTTCCTGTCTACTTTGAGTTTGAGCTGATCCAGGGCACAGAGAGGCTAGAGGGGACGTCACTGATTCTGCTGGTTTCTGTCAAGCTACAGAAGGCTAATTGGAAGAAAATCTTTGCAAAGTGTCTTTCAAAGGTCAGATTTATACACATTCAACAAGTTGACCAGATTAGATTTCTTTATAATGAGATTTTATACCTTTACTTATTTCAATTCCAAGTGCTCACATAATGCTGCTTACACTCATTTTGAATAGAGGCTTCTTCAGCATCACCTGGTCCTCTAAGGGCAAATACAGTAAATTTAGAAGATAGAATGACTTATCCCCCGAACTAGTCGGTGAGTCTTGGAAGGCTGGGAAGGATTTTTAAATCCTATTTTGTATGCAGCTAGCATGGTGCCTTGGGTGATGAGCATTGGTTGCTTTTGGTTATTGTTATTCTCAAATAGTGAGGGGGAAAAGTCCCAACACCAGATTTAATGTAGCACCCTCTTCTGCATCACTCCTTTCCAAACTAAAGGACTACGCAACCATGTTTTTTTATTTTCTTAACATCTGTACTGAGTATTCCGTTACTGAGGAATGTTCTGGAGCAGAAGATACTCACACGTCGCTACGCATGGTGCTGGGGGTAGCGCCACCGTGGAGGTACCCAGGTTTTCGGGCATGGATTTGCGCTAGAAAAGCCTTTTCAGAGGTTGGCGATGGAACCAGATCCTCAAACTGAGTCCGTGAAAATTCAGAATCCACGTTACTGTCAGTTTCACTGCCCACCTCTGTTAGGGATGATTGAAGAAATGAAGAATGACTTAGATTTTTTTGTGATTGGCAACTAAAGGGTTAGACTTAACACAAGTCAAGCTGCGCTGTATAAAACACCAACCAGTTACTGCACATAAGCCAATGGAGTTTATTATTTTTTTCAAAATGACATTTAATACTAACATGGATTTCTAGACAATTATCTGGTATATGGGATTGTCATTTTGGACAATCATATTATGAGGAAATTTTGTGTCTTAACTGACTTAGTTTCTTAATACTTTGTTTTACCCTTCCTACAAAAGTCTTCATTAAAACTGCTCTTACTTTTGCTTAATATTACTTTAATTTAGGAAACACAAACCTAAAATGCTATATTCACATAATATTTCAATGTATTATAAGTATAAACTAATAGTATATGAAATGAACACAGTAAGAATGACATTTTTAGTCATCATTTGCCAGGGGGGAGTGGGTACCTGTCATTAATCATGATGCATTAACTACTGCCATTTTTATCCTAGTTGCTAATATTAATCCAGACTGGCAGAAACAATTTTGATTACTTCAGTTCTTGTTATAGAGGCTTCAAGAAACTTAAATTCAGAACCTTTTTAGTAATAAAGTTCTATTTCTTATAATGCTTGTAATCTCAAACTATGTGACCAGAGTCGTGCCGGACAATTATCTTCCCGAGTGGGCTTATGGAACAGATGAGATGTATTAGCAACTGGTAAGATATTTATTTGCATATTCATGCTGTTCAGGTTTTAAAAACTCCATGTAGTATTATTAGCATAAAGAGACTCAGTGTTAAGCTCTTTATTTTCTGGGCAGATCCTTTTTTTTTTTATGTTTTATGTATTCTTGAGAGAGAGACAGTATGCGCAGGGGAGGGTCAGAGAGAGAGAGGGAGACACAGAATCTGAAGACAGGCTCCAGGCTCTGAGCTAGCTGTCAGCACAGAGCCCAATGCGGGGCTCGAACCCATGAACCATGAGATCATGACCTGAGTTGAAGCCGGACGCTTAACTGACTGAGCCAGCCAGGTGGCCCGGGGCAGATCTTTCTTTAGACATGTTACAAAGGTAAATTTCAATTTAGCCTCACTCAGTGAGCCATGTATTTCAAATTAACAGAGTTTAAATTAGTAAATAAAACATTTGACCTTTTAAAATAACTTTAGCATCATGTCACAATGGATCATGATATTACAAATAATACATACCTACAAATACTAGAATTGCAAGTCAACACTAGTATTTTTCTTTATTCCTTTCTGCATGTTTCAAACTTTTGGCATTAAGCATATATTGTCTTCTCACCATTAAAATATAAACAGTACTAAAAAAATCTGAATTTATCACCAAATATCATACTGATCTTTAAAAAAATCTTTTTTATATTTGACAGTGAGGAGATCTCTAACAGAGGCTCCTAGCACTTGTGGGTCCCTATTCAAAGAGCAGACAAATGAGAGGGGACCGGGCACTCACCGGAATTCAGCTCTTTCACGAGAGAGGACATGGTGTTAGTGATGGAATCTGCTGCTACTAGTAAGTCATTTCTTAAGTTTCTTCTTGAACCTTGAGTGAAGAAGAAATTAAAAAAAAAAAAAAGTTAAAAAAAAAAACCCACACAGCTTTTCTTTCCCACCTTTCAATTTTTGTGCGTGGTTTATCATTTACATTGATATCCCAAAGCAAGGAAACTTCCAAGACGTCTCCTTTTCAGAGATGTTTTGGTTCATTTTCTGAAAAAATACATTGTACTTAGGGCAATGGCCTTGATGTTAAGAAGCCATGGGCACTGATGAAGGAGGGGTTCATTTAATTTACTGTACAGACTGGGGGAGTTCTGCAAGTGAAAGGGGGTAGTATGTGATGTGGCACAGCCTGGGAAGTTCCCAGGTAAACCGGTATCTAGGGTCACCTTTCTCAGGAAAACTCACACAGATGCAAAGTCTAGTGTTGCCCGGAGACCCGCACCTTGCCGGCTGCTGTTACCATTTCAGCCATGACCTGGTAGCTCAGCACATGGGATTCTGATCTCCATCACCACAGCCTCTATCTCTCATTAGGGCTCCCAGAGTTCTCCCTACCATGGTAGTGTATCTCTGGGGAATGGGAACCCTATGCGCTGAAGGCCCCAGAGCATGGAAGACGGGTGGAGATTCTTCTCCTACGCTAAGACCTGGGCAGAAGATGTACGTCCGATACCCTGAACTGCAACTTAGGCTATGTTTCTCCATGGTAGAAAAATATTACGATGATGTTTCAGGCACACGAAGGGTTACGTGGGAATTCGTGGCTTACTTGGGTGTGAGGCAGAGATGGAACATAGTATCTCAAAAGGCTTAAGATCCCAAACACCTGACTTGCAGATGAACTTGGGCAGCAAGAGCTCCTTCTGAGCCAGGAGCTGCCTATAGGCCACACTTGATCCTGTACTTTCTCACTAAGTCAAACTCAGTATGTAAAATAATAAATACATGTAAATTAAAAAATCAGGAAGTCAGATAAAACAATTATAACGAAAAGCTCATGGATTTAAAATACCATACATTTCTTTAAGATCAGATTTAGAGAAAAGATGTTTTTCTTCTAAAAATGAAAAAAAAAGTTATTTTGAGTAACTTAATTTTTTTTTTTGGTATAACTTATTTTCTTTTTCAGGAAAAAAAGCCATATTATGGATCTTTCCTTTTCCCTCATAGCAGAGAGTACATCATTCTCTTCCTTTAAAATGTAAGATTGTATCCCCTCTACACCCTGAATGAGTCTCTCTTGCCTCACACTCTTGCTGTTTCAGGATATTGCTAATGTCAATTTTTAAAAAATCTGCCGGGCAAGAGGTGATACTTGTATTTCTACAATATTTTGTGAGATTGGAAATCTCTTTATACTTTTTATTGGCAATTTGTAGTTCTTTCCATATCCTTCACCTATTTTTGTTTTGGGGATGTCTTTTTCTTACTGATTTCTATATGCTTTATAAGTATCTGAAATTATGAAATTTGATTGCCACATATGCTGAAAACATTTTCGTCAGCTCTTTTTGTCTTTGACTTTATGTTTCATTTTGCCTTAAAACTAGCAGTCAACTATGTCTTTTCCTTAGATCTATATGTGGGGATCTGGAAGAATGTTCACCATATATTGCTAATTTAAAGAAAATGCAACTGCTGACCAAAATGCAATGCGTGAAAAAGAAGGGTAGATGTTTATAAAAAACACACTGAAACATACATAATTATATATACATGAAAAATTGAGGGGGACAAAACTGTTTAATAGTATTTACTTCTGGGAATGAGACTGGCAGAGTGGAGGTCTGCAGAAGCATTTTTTTCCCCCTGAACTTTCTGTAAATGTAAAATGTGATGGCAAGAAAACGTCTTAAAGGTGTTAAAATATTTCCAAATGAATACAGTCACTTGTCTTGAGGACCTTACCCCTGGCCCTGGTGTGTGAATGGTAAAGGCAGCGGGTGGGAGAATCCAGTTACATTGATCAGTCTTTGCGCCCCTCCATTAACTATGGAGGCCGAATCTCGAACCCTTTGGCCTGTTTTACAGAGGCAATGATCAACTCTTTAGGGCAGCTGTCAAATGACTAAATTATCTTGATCATTGCAAGGCCACATCCCACCCCAGCTGGGGCCGTTTAACCTCAATTGGAGTCTGCTTTAACACAAACCAGGAAATAAGATCTTTCAGAATTTTGAAGTGGGTTACATTTATAAAGCTTCCTGGGATATTGGTGAAAGGCTTCCCCTTCTCTGAATGAGCAAAGATCCATAAAAAATGGAGCAGGACGGTAGAAGCTGAAGGTAAGAGGGTGAAGTGAGAAGCAGACTAGCCTAAGGAGTTTCTAAACCGGCACTGGGGCCAGGCAGGCACAAGGAATACCCTGGCATTTCCACAGTGTGGCTCTAACGGCTCAACAGACCATGGTGACTGAAGTGCCACGTGAAAAAGCAGAACACAACAACAAAAAGTGACCCCACTTACTTTGTGCAAACGCCTCCTGTACGTCACCCCCGACCCCCGTGAGGGAGTCCTGAGGCGTGTGGGACGGGCTGGAGCAGGCGGACGCGGAGCGCACGGGCATGGGGATGGGCCTGCTGATGGTGTGGCTGGGGGAGGAGCGAGGAGAGCCTGCCCCCTGGGTCTGGAGAGACAAGGCGGAGTCGTTAATTGGTTCAACACAGTCACTGTGAGGTTCCTGAGCAGGAGGGCATCCTAGGTAGTTGAGATGGTAATCCTAAACCTGAGTTGCCGGTGCAGATAATTTAGCACCTTAGTCTTAGTCTCTCTCTTCTGGAGTTTTGGTTACTTACTGGAAGTTAAGAATATTAGTACAGCATCGTTCTGTAACGCATGAGATGTGCTCCCACGTAATGAGTATACTGTTAAGTGGTGAAAATTACAAGGTGTGTCTGTTTCCTCCTTGAAGGAAGTTCTACGTAGAATAAAAAGACATTTATTAAGGACAAAGTTTGCAATATAAACAAAGAGACTATTTGGGATGGATGTGGTTTATACCTTCCTAAATATTCAACCTGTCTGTGCTGGCATCATCTTTGAGGATAATTTCTAGGCCAGATTATGTCATGCAACATGGTGCATATTGAGTATCAAATTAAGAATCAAATGAGGTATAAATTGTTTAATCCCTATTTTATGGCAAAAGTTCCCTTTGTCAAACTGCTCTGTGGCTTAGATTCAAATGGGGGAGAGAAATAAGAATGCTTGGATTCTAATTTTTGGCTACTATGCCCTGTAGGAAATACCTTCTCTTCATCGATGAAAAAGCAGTTAATTTCAGCAATAGGAACAGTGGAATTGAAGAGGGAGTAAAGAAAAGAAGGAGAAAGCAACTAAAAGTCACTTCCCTCTGTACCACAGTCCTCGGCATGAAACTGTTCACACCTTGAATTTCACAGTTTGTCTTCACAATGTTTCTTGGAAACATTTTCTGTGTTGTAATAATTAGTTTACAAAGGAAGCCAGTCATGAATAAGAGGATGCAATGAACCCCCCGCCTCCACCGTGCATACGCAAAGATGAGGTGCTCACAGAGACTCCACGCCAGCCTGCTGGGTCTGGCCAGGGAGAGTGAGGACCCTTCCACAGCCCAGCCCAGAGATGCAGCACCAACCCATTCACACCCAGGGGCGTGCACCCTGACAGCACTGCTCTAGAGAGTTCTATTTAGGCTCTGCTGAGGGTCGGGCTGCTTGCAGTTAAAACACACAACATCAATCCTGTCAAATGCCATGCTGTTAGCTTTCCAGGGCTCGGCATCACACAAACAAGTCACATCTATAAACTGAGAAAAATCTAGTATTAAAAATGAAGCAAAACACAACATAGCATGGGAAAGAACTCATGTGATGACCAGTAGGCTGGGGATTCCACTCTTCAATCTCAACAGTACCTTGAATGGTCTGTCCAGGCCCCCGGAAGAGAAGTTTGCCTGCTTGCGATGCTTTGCAGCCTGGGGCCCCAGCCCGCTCAAGGACGGGTCTGGTTTTCCCCAGCAAACCTTGCCAGCTCAGTCTCATTAACCATGAACCCTCTGCTTCTGAGCTACCATGACACCCCCCCTCCTTCCCACACCAATAATACGTGACCACATTTGAGTCATGCGTTGCCATGTTGAAGGGTCTCATGTGTATCCTCACTGATTTCTCTCCATGACTCCCTGAAGTGGGGCATCACTGCTCTTAAGGTGCAGTTGTGGACTCCAGTGCTCGGAGAGGTAAAAAGGATTGTCCAGGAGGCTGAGTAGGAGAACTTGGGTTGGCGTCTGAGCACAGATGCTCCGGCTGCCCTCGGCTGCAGGGACCTGGCTGGGTTTTGGCTGCTGAGGGTCCATCAAAGGGGTTTCATTGCCTTGAGGCCACCTCCCCCGGCAACCCCTCCTGGGTGCCATTCTCCAGGCAGGGCCCACAGGGCTCCCTGCCCTTTCTTACCTGTCCTCTTTACCAAGGACCAGTCACATCATGGAACTGAGGGGGGCCTGGATGGGAAGGTGGACAGAGGGCTGAAGGAGGAGCTCCTCTTGGCTACACAGCTGGGTTACCCACTCAGCTCTGGGGAGCCAGACCCTCTTCTGGGGTAGCAAGTTCATCATAATAACAACACAATTCCTCTGTTGGTGTTGGAGTGTACAAAGCACTTTCACATACACTATTTGGTTTTGTTCTCATTGTTGATGCTAGGAATGTTAGTAGCTTATATTTGAATAGCAATTGGCAGTCTGTGAAGCACTTTAACCCCAACTATTTCACTTAATCCCGTTAGCAACCATACGAAGTATTATATTCCCACTTTTCAGGTTAGCATACTGAGGCTCAGAGGCACTGAATGGGTTACCGAAGGCCTCTGAACTAGAGAGTGGCAGAAATAAAGGTATCCCCAGCCTTTTGCCTACAAGCCCAGAGCTTTCCCACAGCACCACAGCTGCTTCTGAGGACTGCTGGCCCTTCAACCAATCATCACACGCTTCACTATGGAGAAAGGTTTAGCAGCCTGAAGGCTGAGAAAACACGGTATCTGGACCCCCCAGTGAGTGGTGTTGGAGTAGGGGCCCAAGGCTTCTGGCTGGGCTGGGCAATACCTTTTAACTGCGAGGTGGTGGGGCTCAGTGTGTGTGTCCTGGTGGAGAAAGAGCCTGTGGGCTGTTTAGCAATTGGTATAATGCACAGGTGCAAATCTATCTGCAAATCTGCAATCCAGGCAACACTTGTTTCATTACTGATGTGAAGCTATTTATATGGTGCCTGCACTGTCTTTCTAATTATTTTTTAATGTTTATTTATTTTCAGAGAGAGGGATAGAGCATGAGCAGGGGAGGGGCAAAGAGAGAGGGAGACACGCAATCCGAAGCAGCCTCCAGGCTCTGAGCTGTCAGCATAGAGCCCAATGTGGGGCTTGAACCCACAAGCGAGATCATGACCTGAGTCGAAGTTGGACACTCAACCAACTGAGACACCCAGGCGCCCCTGTACTGCCTTCCTAAAACCCAGAAAGATTCTGAATCCTGGGACACATCCAGACCCGGTGGTTTGGGATGTTGGGCTGTGGGGCTGCATTTCAGTATCTTAATGGCCGGACTGGGACTGCACGCACACCAGCACCCCCCCCTCCCCCGGCACCTGTTCCATCAGGCTCTCCAGTGCAGGGTGCTTGTGGGACTGTCTTCTCCCTTTGGGCATTAACCTGGCCCTTCCAACCTTCCAGTCTGTCAGTCTCTTACCTCTGGCAACACTCTCCCCTCTCCTGGTGTCCTGAGCTCTCCCCTGCTGTGTTTGAGGCATTCCCAGCCCTAACTCTCCCTGCTGAACAATGCTTTGTCTCCAAAGCCAACTTCCCCCACTTCGTTTTGCCAGCTTCTTTCCTTCAAAACCCCTCTTCGTGGTCTGTGTTAAGAGAAAAATAATTGACTATAATGATGTGTTAAGGGATAAACAATGGCCTGGATCTAAATTACACCAATGTGTAAATGACTAATAGCCACCATCTCGTAAATGAATATCTAATTGGTGTAATTTCATGCAGTCTGATTACGGGAAGAATTTAAGGAGTGATTCTGTGCTGGAGACAGGATCCAGGGGTATCTTCCCTGTGACTCCCAACCCCCAGGGAATGTCCAGACTCTGAGTAGGAAGGCCCCTGGCTCCCTGGGTAAACATGGCCCTGTCTCTTTGTCTGGACACTGTCCAGTTTGATGCACGGTAGATTCCTGGGACCTACTGCTGGAAATGCCATCTCTGGCCTTCCTTTCTGTTCCTTCTGTAGGCTCACTAGGAAAGGGCAGTTGCTTCTTGGCATTGGGGTTGATCAGTGGAGTTTCATTTTCAGGTAGTGACCGCTATGGAATGGTGGCCTCTGGCCGGGTCATGAAGTATGGCTGTCTGCTAACAACTTCAGAGGAGTTAGAGTGAGTAATCTCTGTGAACATCCTTTCCTGGAAATTACTTGATGATTAATGGAGTGAAGACTTAAGGGACAATGGTCCATGCAGATCAATATATAGAGCTAAAATTCCTGAGAGAAGAGTTGATTTATGGAGAAAGGAAAACATACATCATACTTGGCAAATTTAAAATAGCTTGCTTCCTAGTGAATGAATGAAAAATTCATTTCTGCGCTCCATCCTCTGAGCCCACTCAACCTGCTGTTGTATCAATTTTTAAGAAGTCTGACAAGATCCATACATTTTCTGATTTTTTCCAGGAAGTGTTTTGGTTTCCACTCGGCACCAGAATGGGGGTGGGTGGGTGGGGAACCTTCAGGGAAGAGACCACATGTGTAATTGCTGAGCCAGCACTGCCCGGAGGCAGGCTAAGCAGATCACCAGGAGACAGGAGTGCACAACCCTCCCCTCACTGAAAAGTCTGCCTCTCTGGTTTGGCTGGGAATGCAGCCCCATCAGCCTGATGTGACTCAGCAGCCTGAGAAGGTACAGTGAAGCAGTGTTTAGCTACGTCCAACCATCTTTTCACTCATTCTTCCAACTCGCATTCACTGATATCATCCTAGGTATTGCTGTGTACAAAGGGCTGGGGGGTAGGGATGAGGTGAGTAATCCTCATCAATCAGGCATCACCTGACCTGGGTCTAAAGAGTAGAGATTTGCGGGCAGAGAAGAGGACATATTACCAGGAGAGAAGAATATTCCAGGTCTTAGAGTGTCATGAGCAAGGGAAAAGAAGAGGAGGGGTATCCCAGAGAGTGCGAGGAGGCCCAGATGGTAGACCCACCAGGTTTGCTGTGGGGAATGAAGAGGGCTGAGGCTGGTCTGGGGGTGGCTTAATCTGAACCAGAAGGTCATCTCCAAAGGTTTTTAAATAGAGAAATAATTTTTACTTTCCTAGGATGAACTAAGTCCCTAATTTTAAAAAATGTTTGTGTGCGAGAGTCTGAGAGAGGGTGTGTTTTGAACACTGAACATCAGTCCTAATACTGTAGTTGATTATTTATGATGTGACTCGTGTGCCTCCCCACCCCCACACCATCCCATATCTGATTGCTTCACTGCTCCACCGAACACCCAGCAGAGAAGATGGGTGAGGGAAACAAAGGAAGGTGAACTGATGCTGATAAAACTCGTTATTTCTGGCCTGTTCATATTCCCAATGTATTTGGGAGAAGTAGGAACCCGAGAGACCATGATTTTCAAGTTAACTGGGCCTCCAGTTACTAAGAGAGAAGAGAATGGGGGCATGAGATGGAATTTGAAATTGTGTCACTTTCCTTCTCTGAGACACTCTTAGCTAACTGGAAGGAGGAGAAGTGAGTGTGTGTGCACACGCATGTATGTGTGTACAATATGGGTCAAATTACAGAAGTTTACATGTTGTTGGATGTATGTATATACACATACACACATTCTTCTACTAAAATCTGACATGCATATAGTATTTTACAAAGTGCGTTCACATCCAGTAGCTTTCAAAATCTACCCTCAAATCTTGTGTGCCGTGGTATTAGCAGTCTGTTTGAGATAGATTACCAGGAAGTTAACTGACTTACTCAGGATCTTACAGGTGAGAGTGAAGAGCAGGGACCCTACCATCAGGTCCAATACCAGTCATCCTGCAAACATTTTTTTGAGACCTTATATTCTGAACTCAAAGTCAGGATATCTGGTTTTAGATTGGGACATGATACTGGAAACTGAAGGTCTACCAGAAACTCTGATATATCCTGTCATTGCAATTATACCCCAGCTGCCATGATTACTACACTTTTTATGAGTGTTCTTTTTATGGTCCCTTCAATAAATCTTAAAAATACGCAAAGAAGAAAGAGGGTAGGATAATTTTGATGCAAGTTTTGTAAAAAAAATTTATTGCTTATGATACCATAATCATCATATTATATTACAGGCACTATTTTTTTAGAATTCATGTTCTCTCCTCAAGGGGGATAAATTCATGCAGTATCTCTAACAAGAAACAGCAGAAGTAGGAATTATATATACCAGTATCATAAAATACATTGAACCACACAGACTTACGATAAAGCAAGTAGAGGTTATTAAATCAAGCACAATTGTTGTGTGCAGTGTCTTAAATCTGATTGTACAAAGAGAATGTCCCCAAAGGGGTAAGGCTTATAAATAAAAACAGAATTTAGAAGCTGACGCCAGACTAAAACCTCTAAATTCTCTCCTTAGATCATGTTGTACCAAATCTATATATTCGAATGGCATGTGTCTCTTTCCTGCAGAATTGCCTGCTTGGGATGGGGACATACAGGATCCTGTCTTTAACTCTAACTGAAGGTCAGTATAATAATCAGCCACTTGACATCTGCTGCTGCATTTGTTCCTTTTATTATTCAGCACAAATTCTCTAAAGCTCTGAGTAAAGACTTCCTTTTCATATTTTATGCCAGCAGAAATTTTGGTCCCCTGAGAACTGGTATTTCTGTTCCGATAAAACCACCAATTATGTTTTCCTTTCTTTCTTTCTTTCTTTCTTTTTTTTTTTTGCCTCATTGCTAAAAAGCTCAGAGGAACACCCTTGTCTCTTATGATTAGCATATCTGCATTTTCCCTTCTTTAGTTTCTGATCTTTCTATATTTATTTTATGAAGATATTGTCGATGTCTTTTGTTGTAAGCTGCCTTGGATCCTTTTTGAAAAGAGGTCTGACTGTACAAGCAAATCAATAAATGGGTAAGACAAGCGAACTCTCTCCCCACCCAAACATTGCATTGCTGATGCCTGAGTGGTCCCAGGGATGGCCCTTTAGAACCGAGGCAGCGGGACCCAGCTGAGGGCTGACTTTCAGAGACGCAGCTGTAGTTGAGGGCGCCGTGGGAGGAGCCGGAAGGAAGGGAGGCGGTAATGCTCTATGAGTACAGCCATGGGTTTATGAACTTCCTGGTCCACAGCCTTTCAAGAATGCGTGGCCTGGGGAATGGCGGGAAAGGGGCCCCTGGGGGAGACAGCTCAGCAAGGCTGATGGACTATAGGATGATTACCCTTTCTCTCTCCACTAGGTGGAAGGTTATATTTGAGTCTCCCCCGCCCCCCTTTTCTATGCACATGCTAAGTAAGAGACAGGAAAGAAAAGAGGCTGTTTGCAAAGAGAAGCAGCACAGCAAGGCATTTTTCTCTACCATGATCTAAGTGTGCTGGAAGTACAGCAGCAGTACCCCGTGTACGCCTTTATGGGCAATCAGACAGGCTATAAATGTGCGTCCTTCACCCAGGGGGACTGTCTCTCATTAAAATTTGACTTTAGTAAAGCAATGTTTTTCACAAAATACAAAATAGTGTAATACATTGTCTTTATTGTCTGACATTACAGATTAGTTTTACACTTTCCTTTTTTACAGACCGTGGGAATGAAGGATAAAAACGTGTCCAGCATTTTGCAAACATTCTTCGTTACACACAAACACACACAACGAATAATAGGAAAGAGAATACAGAAGAATAAAAGGTACGTTGAAATTGGACAGGCTGTGGTTCTAAGTGATCCATGGAAATGATGCAAAACTTCCTGGTGATACCAGCAAGTGGGCTATGTCGTCACACACGGTTTGGTACATGCACTTGAAATTAAAGCTGCTGTTCTTTTGCTTCTAGTTTGTTATTATTTTTTGAGTATGCTACTCCCTCTCCTGGCTCTGAACCTGACCACAGGGTCAGACATAGGGTTCCAGTGGAGAGACTACAGTTAGAGAGTCACAATGTTCCTGCTTCCGGAGAAGATGTTTGCAAGGGCTTTGTGAACTCCCAGAGCAGAGAGGTTCTTGGTGATAAGGAAAAGGCTGAAAGTTACCTATTCTTTTGAGATTATTATGAACCAGTGGTAGGGATTCTGCTCACGAGAACTAAACAATGGGAAATGAGCAGTTACTGAGTATAGTGTTTCTCTTGGATTGAACACATTTTGGTGACCAGAGAGGAGCAGAGCTTAGTAATTATGCAATGAAAAGAGATGTAATTGGCTGACTTTTGTACAAGGAGGTCACACACCTTTCCAGTAAAATGGAAACTGAACTAAATGAGAGGATGCAGGGGTTAGCTTGAGTGCTGCGGGCAGCTTTAGTGGTCGGAGTGGGTGCCTCTCTGTTCAGAGAAGGATCTGATCAACAACCCAGAAAAGCAGGAGACTGGTTGGAAACTTAGACCCCTGGAGATCTAAAAAGTCTCCAACACATTACGATTTTTCCCCCTTCTAAAAGGTTTAATGCTCTTCTTTCAATGCCCACAGTAGTAACAGTTATTTAAAAAAACCGCTAAATTTTATATGTCTCAATTCAAGCACTACATTGAAAAGGAAGCAAATTAGTATGATTTTTTTTTCTCTTTCCAAACTGAAGCATGAACATACATTAGAGGCAAAAGCAATGAGAAAAACAGCAGGATGGCAGGCCCCTCCATAGTTAGTTAAGACCTGCAGTAGGGAACATAACTTACTCCCTGCTTCAGTTCTTCTTCCTACAGAAAGATTGAATCAATAACAGTTAGGTTACCCAGGGTTCCAGGCAGAGCGCGTACATAGAGTGAGGGAATGTAAGATGGGGGACACATCAACATGGCTTCGATGGCGGCCTCCCCGACATCAGTGACTTTAGTCCCAGGTCTGTAGAGACTACAGACCATCTCATTCCTTCCTATGTCCATCTAACCTTTCACTACGATCCATCCCTCTTGCCTGCTCTTCGTACATCCTGACAGAACAGACTATGGTCAGTTTGGCTAGGTCAGTGCCTACCAAGGTGGTAAACAGACACCCTCCCTCACCCCCCACTATTGCTGTGGTGACAGAAGCTACAGGAATATAAGCAGTGGGCTATTTTCAAGGTTTCCTGTCATTCAATGAAGGGAAAGATCAGATCGACTCTCTTCATTTGGTATATTTGAAAAGGAAAGCTGAAAGAGCTTTTCTGGATCATCAAATGAGACAACAGGGCACAAACAGTGAAAGGTTATCCATTATCCACTCCTGTCTTAATATATATATAGTACAACCAAAACGGAGTTCTACACTTTACATGGCTAATACACTGAAAAGTAAATTTTGTGTAGTGATGATAAAGCATTCGCCACACTGATGGCAGGAAAAGTTGACTGAGGAATGAAACAAAAAGAGAAAAGAAAACCAAAGAAGGAAGTGTTGTATGTGTATGTGTGTGTCCAGGGCCAGGACATAGTAGGTTTCAACAAATATTTATTAAATAAGTAAAAGAAAGGAAGGAAGGAGGAAGGAAGAGAGAAAGAAAGCAATGAAAAAAAGAAAAGAAAAAGAGGAAAGAAAGAAAAAGAGGAAGGGCAAAACAAACAGTAAATGATGGTGTGTCGGGGATGCAAGGGATCCAGGGACTGTAGGACGGACATTTGTCCCACAGGTAAGCTGCCCTGGGACCCGGCAAGTTTCAGTATCAGCTTCTGCCTTTGGCATGTCACAGTTCCAATCACAGTGGTTTCCGCTAGTCTACCTCAGGCGGACGACCACCTAGCACTGACACCTCTCCTGGCCGACTGTGGCCAAGTGGCATAGTTAGCCTACTTCTGACTTCACATGTGATTTAGTATATACTGAAGAGCGGGGTAGGGGTTTTTAAAAGGGAGAAGGCCACTTCCCGGTGAGAATAACAGATGACAGCGCTCTGCAGAGGACTTCCCTAGATCATCTTGTTAAACACTCTACCTACAGAAAGCTAAGGGGGTATTCCTGTTTACAGTTTGTACTTGAGACTCATCAAAGTGACACGGCTTGCTGCTAAAGCCTCACAGATGAGAGAAAATATTTCACTGAAATTATCGGTTACTCCTCTTAATAAAACTATAATCTCCAAAGTTATTTCATGGCTATATCTTCATTTTCTGAATCGGACATTAACTTCTGCTCACTTTATTCAGAACTTCTGAAGCTATTAAATGTACAGTATTCCGAAATAAATCCAGTTTTATTCATTTCAAGGACATAGGAACTAGAAATAAGCCAAAAGTTGTCCTATGAAGGTCCCCAGTAGTCTGGTTCCAGGAAATGGCTAAGAATGAGCCCTATAATTGGCTGCTATCATTGGACATATCTAAGAAAAGATCCTACATCTGGGACTGAAGCCGTACTTTGGGGAAAATCACATACAGTAATTGGAGAAACCACTACACATTATGTGTGAACGATTTTTTCAAATGCCATCGTCACAGGTCTAGGAAATATTTATTTGCAATGTCTTACCTTTAGTAGCTTCATGAGACCTTCTAACTGGACCATTAGCTCTCTCCGGCTCTCCTGGAGAGCAGACATTCTCTGTTCCAGCTCATCCTTGCGCTGTCTAAGAAAGAAGTAGTCGTCATCAGAACAGCATTCAGCCCACCGAGCTGATCACACTTCCCAGTCTTGTGACACTAGTAGACAACCAGAAAAAGGGCATCTCTGGATCTCTGATGTGGTTTCCAGGCAGGGAAATGTCAAATGAATAAACAATTTTAGCTTGAAGTGTACATTTGTTAGAAGTTGTACTAAAACATGAATGAATTAAAATCCTCTTGGATATACTCCCCCTCCTCCCCCGAATTAACCAGTTAACGAAATCTTTTCTGAATGCTTAGTATGTCCTGGGCCCTGTTCTGTGCCATTGGGCTCCCTTAAGACAATAAACAAAAACCAAACTATCACTGAAAAAGATCAGTCCCACAGATCTTCAAAACCCAAGGATCCTTTTGTAAATCTCAAAGGGCATACTGATTACCGTAATATTTGGAAATTGGGTTTTAAAAGTTTATTTTTCATTTCTTCCATTCTTAGTATGTAATAGTACAGAGTTTTTATAGTCAATTGAAGTTTTCTGGTTTGTGTTTGACTTTATAGGAGTTCCTACAGAATTGTTCCAACTGAAAACAGCCTATAAGATTTGTGTTTGTTTAATTTTGTTTGTTTTGCAGAACTTCTATTAAATTGTCAGCAAGAATGGAAACCACAAAGGACAATCTATACTGCATCGTTTATATTGACACTAAGAGGTACCAAGAATATCTTTGAAAGCGGGAAAAGAAATGAAACTGTATGGAGAAGAATATTAATGGTTTGTATTCTGATGTATATGTATACTTTTCAAGTGACTTTCAAGTCTATGATTCGTGATCATTAGTGAATAATATATACAATTTTTCCCCATGCCTCCAAGGCTTCTGTTTGAGTTTGAGATATTGAAACTAATATTTTAAAAACGTGTGAATACTTTAGCCATGTGTTACTGTATGAATGGATGTTCCTAGTCTCAATGGCAAAGGCACAAGATTACGTGGAGCGATAGCAGAGACTATGAAATGAAAAACTGACAGTATAAAAATGTCACACTGACTTAGGTCAATGACTCAGCCAATTGAAAGATATTCTGGGGGAGGACAGGTTATGGATATAAATGAAACATTTCGAATTTGCTTTGATTCGGGCTTTCTCTAATGAATTATGAATTTAAAATTTATAAACGTATCTCTATTCTTTTTGAATGAATTTGTTTTTGGCTTTAATTGCCATTCAAGGCTTACTTACTCCCAGAACATTCCTTCCTTTTTCTTTACAGTTGCCTCTTTTCTGAATCCCGAAGAATAGAAACATCATGATTTTATAGACTTTAATGGTATCTTATTTTAGTCTTTGTCTTCCTGGGGTGCAACATTCTAATTTTGAAAGCCTTGCTCCATTCAAAAATACTCTTCAATGACAAATCCACTAGCTGCTTTATCGTTGACCTTGTCTGCACATGCTGTCCCAAATATATTTTTGGTAGGGGTTGGCAGAAGGATAGATAATGTTTCTGATGTATTTCTGGTTCTCTTCTAGATACTGTTTTGTAAGTTTTGGACTTTTGGTCATAGGAGCATTTTACAAAGAGGGCTGCAGTAAATTCTAATATTGTAGGTAAGAAATACTAAGAAAGGCATCTAAAAACTATGTGAAAAAGTTAACTGGTATTAATTTAGAATTAATCAACAATAAAAAAACTTGTTTGATCAGTTTTCTTATAAGTAGTAATCTTTTAAAACATGATACCCACTCTTTCATGCATTGATTAAATTCAATTAAAAGAATTTCATTTAATAATGTCTTTACTTAATCTCTGTAAGTGGCTACCAAATGTGGGTCTGATTAAGAAATTTGTGGTGTAGCTTCCACAGTTCCAAGTGGGAACAAAATAACAAGGACTAAGTAGTGATTTTATTTTCACAGAGCTAAATGTATACCTCTGTAAAGGAATGCCTTATATTTTGAGATTCTGCCTGATAATTTCTAATTTTGCATGTGTTTTTAAAAATAATTTATATATATATAGATATATGTTAATGTTTATTTATATTTGAGAGAGAGAGAGAGATGGAGAGGGAGGTGAGGAGAGAGAGTGAGACACAGAATCTGAAGCAAGCTCCAGGCTCTGAGCTGTCAGCACAGAGGCCAACATGGGGCTCGAACTAACCAGCCTGAGTTTATGACTTGAGCCGATGTTGGACACTTAACTGACTGAGCCCCCCAGGCGCCTCTTGTATGTGTTTTAAAACCTACTTTCTCTTGTATGTGTCTTAAAACAATGTTGGGACAATAGGCAAATCTTTAACATAGATTGTATATTAGATAATAATATCAATATTAACTTTCCTGTATTTGATAATGGTGCCATGGTTATGTAAGAGAATACGTTTTAACATAGGAAATATACACAGAAATACTTAGTGGTAAGGGGTATGAGGTCTGTAACTTACTCTCAAATGACTCATCAAAAATGTATATGCAGTTATATATATATATATATATATATACACACACACATACATATATATATATATATAAACATATGTAGGGAGACAGAGAAGGGTGAGGTAAAATGTTATCTCTAGGTGATGTATAGAAGGACATTCATTGTGATTTTCTTACAACCCTTTTGCAGGCTTAAATTTTTTTCAAAATACGAAGTTAAAGAATATACTGTCATTCATGAAACTGTTGTGATATGAGATGGTGGTAATTTAAAAAATATATCCTCATAAGGGCACCTGGATGACTAGTTGGTTGAGCCTCCAACTCTTGATTTCAGCTCAGGTCATAATCTCACAGTCCGTGAGTTGGAGCCCTGCATCGGGGTCCATGCTGACAATGCTGAGCCTGCTTGGGATTCTCTCTCTCCCTCTCTCTGCCCCTCCCCTGCTCTCTCTCTCAAAATAAACTTAAAAAAATATTATATGGTAAAACAAAAAGTACACAACTTTATGTTGTTTCCCAAAAATAATTTAAAAATTAAGCTGGTCTATTAAATTCAACTCTGGAAACCACCAATTTACATCAGAGATTACACTTTCAGTTTTAATTAACAGAACAAGAAACGTCACCTTATATTAGCAAGTTTTCTTGAAGAATTATTTTATATACATTGAAAAGAATGCAATTTTGGGGGTATAAATAAAATGCTTTTTTTTGGGCAAGGTATAGATATGGAAATTATACTTTTTTTCCTCCTTGACAAGGATTTGTAGTGTGAAGTTAGTTGCTTCGCAGTTTTAATAAATGTTTTCTTCATCCTAGAAGATGGTATTGTTTTGCAAACACAGTTCTTTAGCTATCTCTTAATGGTTTTGCAGCTTGTCCATTCAAGACACAAACATCCATTTGGCACTTTTGTTTTAAGACACTGTAAATAAAATAATGAGTAGGATACGGTTTTTGTCCTTGAGTGAAAGAGGAGGAGAAACAAGTTCAAAACAATGATGGCAATTGTATAATAAAAATATGAACAAATTGCAGCACGTGCTAACACTGTAAAAGATGTTCAGTTCCATATCGTGGTAAAAACTGAAGGAAGGCTTGCTAGATAACCTTGCAAAACCTCCCTCCAAAACTCCACCCAATGTAGAAAGGAAAGACGTCAGGAACTATATGGTATGTTCCAGACCTTTCTGTGCTTCATCTGTGCCTCTGTATTCTTGAAGCTACTAGTAGAGCTCAATGATGAAGTAAAATCTCTGAATCATGTGAGTCTGACTTTACATTCCAATCCACTGTGGTGGCTGGACATGCGGCCATCCCCCTTCGATGACTTCCGGTTGTAGGATTCACAGCAACATCCTCAAGATAGTCTGTAAGGCCACACAGCGTCATGGTCCACCCTCACCTACGTCTTCAGTGCCATCTTTTACCATCCGCCCTTGCATTTGCTGCATTCTATGTCTATAGACCTTTCAGTTCCTAAAAAAAGTGCCAGATTCTCTCCCGCCATCTGGTCTTTGAACATATGGCCTCTGTCTTCCAGGAGACTCTTCCTCGGCTGTTCTAGACCCTCTGCCACCCTTAATCCCCGTTCCCATTCATCCTTCATCCTTCAACTCAACCAATCCTTCTTCGTGGTAACCTTCTCTGACCAGTGAAGGGCAGATTGGATTATTATGTTTCGATTTAAAGTAAGATTCCTCATAGCACTTATCTCAGTTTACAATTATATTCTTATTTGTGCGCTTATTTGGTTAATGTCATTTTCCTACTGGGCCACACATTCTGTGAGACCAGGACAGTATCTTTTTCAACTCAGTTGTGGTTATACTGCATTTTAGAAATATTTGCTAGATGAACTAAATGAATAATAAAATGCGGGATGATAAATCTGATAGCAGCGTAGATGCATTAGAGGCCAGAATCAATTAAGTGAGCAGTAACAGTCTGGCAGGAGAGAATTAAAACCCAAGAAAAGGAGATGGAATCCACATGTGCTACTCATTATGTGGGATCTTGGGCAAATTATTTAACTTCTGGGAATCTGTTTCCATACCCATAAAAAGAGTACAATAATAGTGTCCATCTCCTGGGTTTGTTACAGCAATTACCTGGGACAGTGTATCATAGAATTTAGTGCATGGGAAGCATCAGATTAGTACACAGAAATGCCCATCATATAACCCCATTCAGTTGCCAGATCTGGGTTGCTAACTTGGCTTTCAGCTTTTTTTGTGGCTAATGTAAAAAGGGAAATGTGATTATTTAGAGAGGTCATAATGCTCTTAAGATAAAAATGGATTGCACTGAAAGCTGAGCTCTGCTCCTGTCTCCCCTCGCCTGTTTCCCAGCTGAAAGAAATTTCTCCTATTCGTTTCTCAATAAGAGGCACCAGCAGGTTGAAATGGAAGGAGAAGATCTCTGTCCAAAGAGTTCCTGTGGCTGCTACACGTGGCCACCCTTCAGTGTGAACAAAGACCAGAGTAACTGTGCAAGAGGCCATTGTTATGGAGTCTGAAATGACTAAAGGATAAAAGAATACTCAAAGCACGTTTCTTGACTTGGGATGTCAGGGTATCTGTGAAATCCCCAAATTGCGGAAGTACTTAGCAGAGAATCAGTGGCTTATAAGGATCTAGAGAAATACCCTTTAAGGGAGGGGATCCCTTCTTCCTCAGGTAGAAGAAATGTATAGAATATGGTGGCAGGCAAGCAAATCAGTTGGGATTTAGGTATCTCAGGCCTCTGGCTTCAGGTGTGGGCTCCTAGGTGAGTGCCCAAAACACTAAAGTTTTTCACAGAGCCAGACTCTTTGGCGTGGGTTTGGGCTCAGCTGGGCCTACGGGAATGCCCACAAGTCAGGGCCAGGAGGGTGGTTAGAATTATCAGTCTATTCCAAGAAAGCAATGTCAAGGAGGGAAGAAATCTCAGTTGGCAAACTATCATCAGTGACCCAGGCCCATCAAGATGCCTTCCCAGACTGTATCATCAAAATGGAACCAAATACTTTTGAAAGCAAATACTAATGGGTGATCTGATGAAAATGTTTACTCCTAGTCATCATCCCTCCAATAGAGAATGGGACAATCAATGGAAGAGGCATAAAGAACATTTCAGGTGGGGACAAGGTACCTAGATGTGGAGATGAATGATTACTCTATTTCCAAATTGGTTTATTCAGTTATATTTCCGTGTAAGTCTGACTCACAGTTTGTGAGCTGGGAGGGCTTACATAATCCTATTAGACAAATTTTCTTTCAAGCCGGCATTTACTTTTATATGCCTTTGAGGATGATGATATGGAATGTCACCTTTTCCTTCTATCCATTTTCATCCCACCTGGGTGACGTGTAGGAAAACATGCAAGGACTTCGAATACATCTTCCTGAAGGAAGGACCAGAGATTATATGGTTTGAAGAGGAAGGATTTCTGTTTCTTCCACTAAGTTATTTTGGCATTTGAAAAAATGACATGATCCCTTCCCATCAAGCAGCCCCCACAGGTGGCTGGTTCCAAAGATCTTTCCGTAACTCGTGCCTTTGGTGGCTCTGCTGTCTAGCCAGGTGCACAGGCCTGCAGGGAGGGAGAATGGGGCCTCACTGAGAGCAGGCAGGGTCTGCAGCTGGGCAGATGTGCTGTGATGCCTTGCCATGCATGTGCCTGAAAAGCAGGGCTGGGATGGAACCCCCAGAAACATCCATGAGTACAATCAATAGGGACTTGGTAAAAGCCAAACAGCCTGCTTCATTTAGTCATTTCGTATGGATGAAGTTAATGGCACTCTGATGATGACAAGGGTTTCTGAGAAGAGGTATCTGTACTTGCTCTAAAAAGTGTGCCTCAGAGTTAAGATATACCTGAAATGTACTTGGCACTGAAACTAGAAGATGGAAAGAATATCATACTTGCTAACAACCAGAAATGCCTTGTGAAATATGACATTTCTGTGAAGCAATGTCTATGAATTTATTTCAGAGCTGTTTGCTGGTTGCCACAGCCCCTCCATCCTTTCGCACATGAGCCCAGAGAACAGTCCTCCGCTATTCTCTACCTTTCTGAGTCTGAAAAGTGTGGTGAAATTCAAGGGTGGAACCAGATGACCTTTCAAACTCAAATCTCATGATGCCACACTAGACAACACCAGGTGTTTTAATTCATTAGCAGAACAAGAAGGTATGAAGTCTATTTTTTAAGGTCTACATGTAAAGTTATTATGGACCAAGATTTAGAGAAAATCAGACTCCTTTTTTTATGGGTTACAGGTAAAATTTTCAATGTAAAAGCCTGTGATGTTTATTTAACCATTTCTGTGTTTGTTTTGTTGATCACTTGTTTCATAAACACACTGTTGATAGTGCAAATAACTAGAAAGAGTTGAGTTCAAATGTTTTCCAGTGAGATTTTGTTTGTAAAGAACACTGTTTTCCCCTTCCCTGTGTCAAATGAAAGAATAAAATATACTAAGCATCTCCTTAAGCCCCCCAGATCTCAATGAATAGGCCTGTGCATTATAAAAGAAACAGGGGCACCTGGGTGGTTCAGTAAGTTAAGTGTCTGACTTCGGCTCAGGTCATGATCTCGTGGTTTGTGAGTTCGAGCCCCGCATCGGGCTCTGTGCTGACAGCTCAAAGCCTGGAGCCTGCTTGCTTCCAATTCTGTGTTTCCCCTCCTCTCTCTCTCTCAAAAATAAATAAACATTAAAACATTAAAAAAAGAAAAAGAAACAGCAAGCATGTCAGCAGCTATGGGGGCTAAGGACTGTTTTCTGGCGAGAGGGTGTTACACTTCTGGAAGGGCCCAGTCACTTGCATTTCCCAAGAGGCCGTGGGCTCCTCTCTTACCTGAGGAGCCGGAGTTCTGCCAGCAGAGTGGGGTTTTGCTGTGCCTTCTCTGGAGTGGGCTGAGAAGCTTGTTCGTGCTCTAGCCGCAGTCTCTGGATCTCCTGTAAGATTTCTCTTGGGAGAGAGGAAGAAGGTAAGAAACCAGGGTCAGTTAACTTCCGGGCTATCAGGGATGCAGACATCTGAGGGGCGTGGTCACCCTGTGTTTGGGCGCAGAAGCAAGACTCACTAGCCAACAGTGTTTGCGAGGGAGGGGTCAGTGGTAGCTAGACAGGCGCTATAGGCAACGGAAGGCTGACTTCGGCACCAGCACATTCAAGCTGCACTGTTTTTGGAGCCTTCAAGCTGAGTGTTCTCACCAAGGACTTCATAATCTCACTGGTAAGTAATATAATGCTGTGGTAACGTGTTCAACTTTGAAAAGTGCGCTGCTTAGGAGCAAAAATGTATCTTCTGATTATTTCTGATCACAGCCTGACATCATCAAGTCATTGTAGCTACCAGGTAAGAGTTGCTTGGAGGGAAAAGAGTTGCAGGATAAATGGTGCTCATTTCACAAAACTAAATAACCCCATTCTCTCACCAGGAATGAAATTCCTCTCCTTGAATTTATCTGAGAAGCCCCCAGTTATGCAATTTTTTTTTTCTTTTTCTTACCATTTTCAGTCTCAACAATGGATCTCAATGAGGGTAGTCTTGGAAGGAAAGTGCTTTTAAAAGGATTCACTGTAATTGAGTGTGTGACATAAGAGCACTACTGGTGTGACCCCTGTCAGGGGTGAGATGCGTGCGTCTATTATTGATGTTGGAGCCTGGGCTGCCCTGCACTGAGGTGAATATTAGGCTGCCCATAAAGGATAGGTGATCTATGCAAGGCAAATTATCCCTAAGTGAGTTCGAAGCCATTAAGCAAGGTTACAAGTCAAGTATTCTTGGGGGAGGGGTCAGTTTTCCATCTAGCAAAACGCACAAGAGACAGACAATAAGAACAAAGCACTAAGGAATTAGGTGAACTTGGCAAGCAAGGGCGATGGCTTTCCATCTGAAAGGCTGATTTACAACTGCTGCTTCATAAACACACCAGAATTAAGAAGGTCATTATCAGTTACTACCACTCTCATGGGTATAGGAGAAAGTTGAACCATAATTCAGGGATTTTCCACTTTTTTCTGTCCCCCTTCGGTGCTCCCTGGTGGCAAACTTTAAATTTTCTATGGAAACTCAATACATCAAAGGGCTAAAAGGGCGTCTGCTCTGGTGAAAGAAAAGGGGGTGCCCTGTGCTGCAAGCCCTTCTCCCCCTTCTTCAGACACCCCTACAGAGCCCCCAGGTCCCACAGGGCTCAGTCTGAAAATCAGTAAAGCTGAGACTTTGAAGTTCTCCTCCAGGACTAACTCCTGATAGTCTATGACTCCCACTCGTTCTCCTTGTCAGTTCCAAAGACAGAACCACGATACAGCATTTAGCTTAAGGAAGGAAAAGAGAGAAGCAGCTCTGATTAGAAAAATAATGGTAAGATTTGTAAAGAGTAGTCCTGAGTTCTTAGTCTCTCCCCAGGAACTATGCTCTCTTCTTTAATTTTCTTTTATTGAATCCTCTTAAAAATTATATATAGGTCCTGTTAGTATCTGTTTCATGAATAAGGAAATCAAAGCACTGGCCAGTTAAAAGACTTGCCCAAGTTCAATAACAAGTAGGTGGCAGAGGTGATTTGAACCCAGGCTGGTTAGCTCCAAAGACTCCCTCTGTCTTTGGTGTTTGCTCTGACAGGTCTAGCCTACGCAGGCTGTGACTTATGCCACATAATGTAAAGAATACTGCTGCTCCTAATACCAATCCCAATTAGTTCTTCCAGCTGTCCTATGAGGAGACATTATCTTCTAACAATCATGGCTGAAAAGTCCATAAATCACTTAGGGAAGTCATGGAGTGAAGTGAAGAACTCTATACTCCCTTGAAGTTCAGAGATCTGATTAGCCGGTTCATGGTCACATTGGAGACCATGAGATCCCTAGGGCGAATTCCTACAGTGCATGAATGTGACCTGGATAAACTTCTGGGATGTGGGTCTGGGGTCCTGGGAGGGCATGAGGCCACTGGTTTAGAGAACTGAATTCGGGATGGACTAGATGCTCTTCAGGCCTGGTATGGGGAACTCTGTGGGCCATGAAAGGACTAAAAGACATCCGAACTTCTCTTTTTGCCTTCTCTTCTCATTCCTTTTTTTTTCTCTCTCTCTGGTCCTACACACATGTATTCAGAGAGGGCAACATCCAGAAACATCTTGGAAACAAGTAAGAGTGACAGAATAGCACAGCGGGGGCCATTGGGACATTCATGGTGCTTCTAGCTGATTCTGGAATCCTGCACGGTCGCCAATATCCCTGGGGTATTTCCAATCAGGAGGTCCTGATTTCTCCTCAGGCTGAGTGGAAGCAGAGGATTGGAAGGGAAAATAAAGTGCTTTGGAGAGGTAGGAGAGCAGGCAGACCCTGCAGCCAAGATAAGAGATTTGTGGGCTTGGGAGTTTTCACTGTAGTCTTTTTTTCTTTCTAAGAACATGAAAATGTGCCAACCAAGTCTGTGCCTTCCTTTTCGTTTCTGTCTATAGAACTGTAAGAAACACTTTGACCATTTATCCCCAAATTCTCAGGTCAAACTCTATAGGCATGAATCAAGGATCATGACCTCCTCCGGTATCGAGTTTGACCTCAGAAGTGACATCAGTGTTTGAGAATGGGATTCAGTGGGGGCGCCTGGGTGGCTCTGTCAGTTAAGCATCTGATTCGGCTCAGGTCATAATCTCATGGCTGATGAATTCAAGCCCCATGTCAGGCTCTGTGCTGATGGCTCAGAGCCTGAGCCTGCTTCGGATTCTGTGACTCCCTCGCTCTCTCTCTGCCCCTCCCCCTCTCATGCTCTGTTTCTCACTCTCTCTCAAAAAGAAATAAACATTAAAAAAAAAAAGAATGGGATTCAGTGTTAAGAGTTTGGTGCTCTTCTAAGAGATATAGAATGCACACATTGCTTCCATGTTGGCCCTACTCAGCATTGAGTTTGAGATCTAACTCTGCTATTAATTATTTTTCTCCCTCAATATATATTTACTGAGCTTCTACAACATCCTAGCCATGGGCCTGGAACCCAGCGGCCCTTTGGGGGCCTCTGTTCTCAAAGAACTTCCATTTCAGTCAGGGAAGACAGACAATATGCAAGGAAACAGACACATAGAGACAATGATTGCAGATAATGATGTCTCACACGCATACCAGGAGCTGTAATAGAGAGTGGTTCCTGGTGTAGGAGGTAGTGGGAAAGATTAGATAGGAGGACTTGTGAGGTAAGACCTGAATGATGAGAAGGGCCCGCCCATGCAGAGACCGTAATGAAGCTCTCCAAGCTGAGAGAACAATGAGTACATAGGCTATAAAGAAAGAAATAAGCAGGAGCACATTGAGCAGGATTTGCAGAGACTGGGAAGGTAGGCAGGTTAGACCTTACAGACCATGGTAAGAAGGGTGGGTTTTAGTCCAAGTGTGATAGAAACCCATCAGAGGGTTTTGAACAGAAAACATGATAGGACTTGTGTTTTATACAGTGACAGATTGGGTTGGTGGTAATGGTGGAAACGGAGTGGACAGTTTGGGAAAT
Source organism: Suricata suricatta (assembly GCF_006229205.1). Taxonomy (NCBI): domain Eukaryota; kingdom Metazoa; phylum Chordata; class Mammalia; order Carnivora; family Herpestidae; genus Suricata; species Suricata suricatta. The sequence continues at coordinate 36,833,955 of NC_043713.1, forward strand.
GTTATGGGGGTTGGCTGTGAATGAGTCTGTGTAGAATAAAGAAAGGCCTGGTGAGGGTCTTGGCGTGGAGGTGTTTGGCTCGAACAACTGGGGGACAGCGGTGTCAGACCAAATGCCTTATTTATTTATTTATTTATTTATTTATTTATTTAAGTTTATTTACTTAGAGAGAGAGAGAAAGAAAGAGAAAGAGCACAAGCAGGGTAGGGGCAGAGAGAGAGAGGGAGAGAGAGGATCTGAAGCAGGCTTGATGCTGCCAGTGCAGAGTCCAACAGGGGCCTTGAACTCACAAATTGTGAGATCATGACCTGAGCTGAAACCAAGAGTTGGACCCTAACCTACTGAGCCACCAGGCGTCCCCCAAATGCCCTTTTTAGAAAAACCTTCTATTTGTCTCTGGGTGGCCCTCAGGAGGGCCCTTCTGAATGAGACAGTCCTTAACAAAAACAAGCCTGTTGGGGTGCCTGGGTGTGGCTCAATAGGTTAAGTGTCCTATCTTGATTTTGGCTCAGGTCATGATCTCACAGTTGGTGAGATCAAGTCCCGAGTTGGGGCTGCTGGGTATTCTCTCTCCCGTCTCTCACCCCACCCTCCTCTCCCACTCTCTCTCTTTTTCTCACCATAAAGAAACTTTCAACAAAAACAAGCGTGTCAGTAAAAGCGAAATGATACTGGCCGGAGAGAAAACATTAATTGCACTGGCATCTCAGAACTGTATGTATGTTTCCTCGTGAAGCTTCTGAAGATCTAAAATCTAAAGATGAGCTTCTCAGGAGCCAACGTCACTGACTAAAGATGGTATCTCTTAAATATGCATACAGCTGAAAAACCTGGATATTTTAAAGCATAACTATAAGTTTCCGGGGAACACACACCCTGGTCAAAAAAGCCAGCATGTCTAAAAAGCCTTACCTGTTCTTGTTTTCTAGCTCTGCAATCAGCTGCCTCTGTTGCTTATTCGCATCGATGGTGAAGGAGATGTCGGGAGCGCTTCTCTGCTGCGCCGGCTGCTGTAAAACATGTGGACACTGTTTAACATTGGGAATGGAAACCCGCATGTGTTTGAGGAGACAGGAATCATGAGATATGCAGACAGGAAAGAGAAAAAACCTGTTTCTATCAAAACAAGGAAAGCAAATACATGAAATTGCCATTCATCTCCTAAGGACCAGCTTCTCTGTGAATCTGGGGGACTTCTCTGTGAGGAGAAGCAGAGGAGAATTCTCTGGCAGGCAAGTACACAAAATGTAGAAGACACGGTCTTGTAGCTTTTTGACTTGAAGTGTCTGGGAGCGATTTCATTCTTGCTGTGCTGCCCCCACTGTGACAGTTCTCAGTGTAGGTGGGTGTAAAAAATACTTCCCTGCTGAGATGCCCTAGCTCTAGAATTACTGTTCAATCACTGTGATGCACAAGGAAAATTTTCATCGTTTTAAAATCATAATTAATAAGATTTTCTTTTCTTCTCTCAGTCAACACACTTTAGCATTTCTTTTTAGCATTTAGCATAAAGAAATGTATGTAATTTTACATTAATGGATATATACATCCTTCCTCCACATTCACGGCATACCACTCATCACTGCTGGCCATGCTTTAACAAACAGTGTATATGAAGTCATAGCTTTCTCCATTCATATATATATGTGTGTGTGTGTGTGTGTGTGTATATATGCATATACACAGAGATTAATCTTAACAAATTATATATATGCAAATTGCCTCCTGACTAAATACACATACATATATACATATATAAAAATATGGCATATGATTATATGTATATACATATATACATATGTATATTTATATATATATTTTTTGTTGTAAAATCAAAGTACTAAAAAAAATAAAATAAAATCAAAGTACTATTTTATTAAATGAGTTATTCTACACAATATAAACATCAATATAATTACAATTATAAGAAGATTTAAAATTTTTTAAAAAATTTATTTTTTGAGAGACAGAGAGAGACATAGCATGAGCAGAGGAGGGGCAGAAAGAGAGGGAGTCACAGAATCCAAAGCGGACTTCAAACTCTGAGGTGTCAGCACAAAGTCTGATACAGGGCTCGAACTCATGAACTATGAGATCATGACCTGGCTGAAGTTTAACCAACTGAACCACCCAGATGCCCCAAGAAGATTTTTTATAATCTTTATAAAGGTTGATTTTCATACTTCCAAATAGAAGTCAATTTTACATATGGATGTACATTTATACATGAATATACATGTAGCATGTAATCACATACTATATTTATGTATGTATATATGTGTGTGCATTTAACGAAGGTTTAATTTGTCATTGTTTCATAAAAACAGAGTCAGATTATGTATAGTTCCCTGAGCTTTGCTTCCTTTGCTCTACAGTACGTTTTAGAAGTTCCTCAACGGGTTTTTAAACAAATTTTTAAAAATCACAATTAATCTTTCCACTAAAGAATGCCAAGCCTTGAAAATAATTTTTTAAAACATTTATTCATTTTTGAGAGACAGAAAGTGACAGAGCACAAGCAGGGGAGGGACAGAGACAGAGGGAGTTAGAGAATCTAAAGCTGGCTCCAGGCTCTGAGCTGTTAGCACAGAGCCTGACTCTGGGTTTGAATCCATGAATGGTGAGATCATGACCCGAGCTGAAGTCGGATGCTCAACTGACTGAGCCACCCAAGTGCCCCAAGAATGTCAAGCTTTTAAAAATGATATTGGGGTGCCTGGGTGGCTCAGTTGGTAAAGCATCCGACCTTGGCTCAGGTCATGATCTCACTGTTCGTGGGTTCGAGCCCCGCGTTGGGCTTTGTGCTGACAGCTCAGAGCCTGGAGCCTGCTTCATATTCTATATCTCCCTCTCTCTCTGCCCCTCCCCTGCTCACGCTGTCTCTCTCTGTCTCTCAAAAATAAATAAAAACATTAAAAAAAATTTAAAAAATGGCATCAATTGCTAAGCCCCCAGAGACGGGAAAAAACTCAGCCTGCTTTTTAATGTCCAGACACCTGACTATAGAAAGATTAAGCTTGGTAAACATCTGGCTTTCATAAAGCTTTTCTATGATTTTTTAATTGGCATTTCTTTTAACAAAGAAGTGATTTGTGTTGCCAACAAAGAATTTGAGGTCCTATGTCTTATATCCTAAATGGCTTCCTGTAGCTAAGTCTGGTGTATGGCAGCTTTGACCTGTGATCCAGGGTTTTCCTCTGATTTCACTACATAATTTTCTCTTTCTTGTATGTATTACATACTGATAAAAGCAGAAACTCATCTGAGCCAGTTGTGAATCTGAGTCTCCCTCTTACTATGAACTGATCAGGAATGATCAGAGAAATCAGGTGTTGGCTGGTTGGGCAGTGCTGTAACAGAATGCCTAACACTATGATCTTTAGTGGACCGTGAAAAACAGAAGTAGAAGGCTCATGCTTAGGGCCTGCAGGCCGTGCGGTAACAGCTCCCCGGCTTTGCTGCCCTCGCACCGACTGTCAGGATAAGAGCGAGCACGACACTCTCACTCACACGACTCACCGACGAGGTGGACTCGGCCGCCAGTCTCGCCGCGTACCTGGCGATCAGCCTGTGTTCTTCGTCAAGTCGGTTTGAACTCTCAAGCATACTATTGAGAACAGAGCAAGAAGGAGGCTGTTAGACAGTGAGAAAGAGTGATATATTTACATGACCACCAGGGGGCTTTGCTATTTCAACTTTTTGGTGTAAAAATTTGAAAGCCATACAAAACCGTATTAGGTTAGTGATCTCAGACTTGGATTCATGACACCATCTAATACATGGCCAGGAAGTTTCACTAATAATCTTGTCTTCAGTGAATCCAATGTCTTGCTCGGAAACCTCCAAAGAAGAGTGACTTTTCTCCTCAACATTTCTGATAAAAGAATATTTTCTCTTGGGGCTCCTGGGCGGCTCAGTCTGTTAAACATCTGACTCTTGGTTTCAGCTCAGGTCATGATCTCATATTTCGTGAGTTTGAGCCCCATGTTGGGCTCTGTGCTGACAGTGAGAAGCCTGCTTGGGATTCTCTGTCTCTCCTTCTCTCCCTGCTCCCCCTTGGGTACTCTCTCTCTCTCTCTCTTTCTCTCTCTCAATCTCTCAAATAAATAAATAAATAAATAAACTTAAAAAAAAGAATACTTTCTCTTTAATTTTACTGCCATTAACATTTTTATTTCCTTATTCCATAAGTAATACATGTCCACAATGGATATGTCAGAAAATATGGAGGCACGATTAAAAAAAACCAGTTCAGTCAGCCTGCGGTGATCCCCACCTCCTGATAGTAACTCTTGTGTATGATCCTCTTCCTTAAGTATGGGCTGGACTTACGGGCTTGCTTCTAGTGAATAGAATAGTAATGGAATGTCACTTTCAAGATTAGGTTATAAAAAGGCCATGGCTTCCATCCTGAGTATTTCTTTCTCTTGAGCTCATTTGGATTGCTTGCTCTGTGGGAAGCTAACTGCCACGTCCTAAAGCAGCCTATGGAAAGGCCCATGTGATAAGGAACCAAAGCTAGCCAATAGTAACCTTGTGAATGGAATCCCACAGATAGATCCTTCAGATAAGATAACATCCCCAGCCACCAGCTTGACTGTAGCCACGTGACAGTCCTTGAGTCATGGGCACCATGCTGGATTTCTGACCCACTACTGTGGGATAGTAAATATTTGTTCTGTTAAGCTGCAAAGTTTTTGGACAACTAGTTATGAGGCAATAGATAACTAGTACAAATTGTTATCTATAATGTTACCAGCCAGGTAACTTGCCATTTTATATTTACTTCTAGAGCAGTGGAATTATAGCAGTGGCTTCTAATGACATTAAAGAAAATTGTTTATTGTCTCCTATAATTCTAGAAATTGTTCATATTAGAATAAGGATGATTGAGTTCCTAAAAATCTAAAGCAAATAGAAGCATTATCAACTCTCCCATATTTTGGAAGGCCCTTCACTTAAGACTAAGTTTTGCATGCCATTAAAAAAAAATTCTATGAAACATACCAGTAACACCAATCCTGTTAACAGGCTAGCTGGTTACAGTATGATTTGTCAGTTATCAAGGTGAGTGCTGGGTCAGAATCAAGATTAGAAACTAGTTTCTCTTATCCTTAAATATATTCTGCTCTATTTATATTTAAAGAAAAAAATCAATACTCATGAGTATACACTGAAAGTAACACAATTCTATGCCAATGGTAAGGCTGTAAGAATCATCCATTGTAAAGACCTGAATCCACAAAAAGGAACATGCATTTACATTATTTACATGCATATTCACACATAAAGTAAATATGCAACCTAGTTTTTTAACTTTTGTTCAAAATTGAGAAGATGAGTGGAAATCATTATGTGCTTCCAGAATATTAGCTGTGTCACTTCCAAATAGCTCTTTGCTGGCTGGCTGAATCCATTATTATTAACACTGTCTCTTATCATTCAGAAAACATTCCTGTCTCCATCTCTCTGTATCAGTCTATACTCCTAACACATGTAAACTCCTGTTGTTATCGTGAATACTTCCAGCTTAGATTTAGCCCTTTTCTCTGGGCTACAATAACTGCCTAGAATATTCCTGAATATCTACATTTACTAAGTCACTTCTTCACCCTCAGAAAAAGTCTTTTCCTTTTCTCCATATGAGCTAATGCATGTAAAACACATCAAACTAATACAATGCCTAGAACACATTATTTTACCTCTTTAGTAACCTGTTCCGATTCATTAATGACTCATGTCTCCTTCAAAATATTATCTCCCACCCAACAACCATGTAGAGTAGGGCTTTTCAAATATTGGAGATCTTGTAAAAAAAAAATGTAGTTTCTCATTCTGTAGTTGAGAGTGATATGGTAGGTTGTGTGGGGCAGAACCCGAGAATCTGCATTCCTAAGGAAGTTTCCAAGATACATCGATACTGTTGGTCTAGGGACAACACTTTCAGTAGCAAGGATCTGGAAGATCTTGAAGATAAAATGGAAATCTAAACACATGAAATAAATCGCAAATGTAAACCATATAAAAGAAATAATTTTAAGAGCATTTGCTGATATCCATACAGCATCTCTGATATTTTATTAACATTCCTGAACACAGAAAATTCTAGGTTTCTAGCTCACATATGTGTGGTACCAAGCCCCATAGATTGAGATTTCAATCAGCATACGGAAGACTTAGAGTAAGAAAATAATTGTAACAGCAGAAGGCATTAGTTCTGAGGAACTGATGCTTTAAAGCAGATGGTTGACTCCGTAACACGATGTCTGCCCTGTGTAGTGGTTAAAAATAATAACTGAGTTTCTCGTTATCACTTTAATAAAAAAAGTCACAGTGTGTTCCCTGTAAACATAAAACTACCCCACAAAGAAACAACTTAATTTGATTTTAACATGTTTAACATTTCTGGCTGGTATTAAAAAATCATATGCCTAATTCAGCACAGTTTGTGTAGACAACAGGGCCCATTGCTCTAAGCCCAGAGCAATGATCTGTTTGCCTGAAAGTGACTTTGTCGAAAACATTTGCGTGTGTTTTGACAAATAAATAATAAAAACACATTGATAAAAAACCTCATGATAGATATGTCTTTTATCATGAGTGACCAGCAAGTATAAATAATATACAAGTTACATTAAAAAGGCCTCTTGGAGATGTAAGACGTGAAGTTATGGGATCCTGTCTAGTAAGCTATAACTCACACTTCCACGCCTTTCCTCCCCTGGCCCTCAGTGAAGGAGGGGCGGAGTGATATATTGCCCCTTTGTGCACACAAACGATTTATGAGTCCACATGCACCATTTCAGCATGCTCAAATTATACAAGGGTGAATAGGCATTCCTCTGATAAATCCCATTATTTCAAGACTTCAATTACAAATAGTTGAAAATGAATGGCCAATAATCCCCAAATCATTAAAGAAATACCGATTCCAACACTTTCTCCATCTCTGGCTATTCATTTCAAGACTTTATAATCAGTAATCTTGCTACAAGACTATGATGAATTAAAAAGTGGCTGCTGTGTAGACTGTATTTCAGAGCAGAAAAATCTATTATTTTGAAAGCTCTCCACTTTCTTCCTTAAATGTATGGCCATTGTGTGTTGCTAGTCATTTCAAAATGGCATTCTAGGAAGCTCAAGTGGCCTCAGCTGAGGTAGGGCTTACTAAACTGTGATTTAGCAAAGCTTTCTGGGAACCCAGGGTTTGCTCACATTTCTCTGGTTTCTCTACAAGCCTGTACTGAATTCCCAGGTGGGACAGTCAACCAAATAATAATGTGGTCTAAAGGGCGGCAGAAATACTTCTACGTTTTCTCTTACTATTTTTCCATTTGCCTGAATTGGTGAAAGGAATTTTATCACTAGAGATTAATTTTTATGGCCATCGGGCCTCAGGTACCACTCTTCTATTAAAATACAAATAGCTAAGAGAAGGATTATTGCTTGAGAAGGCATTACTAGTCGCACTGAAGTGGAGGATTACTTTACCAGGTTATTACCTTATCAGGTGAGTTCGCAGTTGGTTGAGAGCAAAATGCTATGGGAACAGAGCCTGATCAGGCCTTCAGGAGTCCAGGGAACAGAATAGAGTTGGGGTGGAAAGGAGCTAAGTGATTCTGGGGCTCAAGAAGTGATTTTAGGGGCCTGAAGAATGCAGTGGGAAATGAACTAACTCTCAAAGCTTCAACTGTTGGCTCTTTAATGACTGGTTTAAAAGGAAAAGATAGGAAATCATGAAATGGCCATCTTCCTGGATAATAATGATAAAACTTACCATGATAATGGCGTCTGTATAGGGATGCCTTCCAAGTCCTTTATTGAGACCCTGACTCTACCAGCCCCCTATGATAGAACACCAAGGTCATGCATTCTACCCTCTTCAAACTCTCCAGTTCCTCAATTTCCTTCCATTCCCGTGGTCACACATGTGATCCAGGCCACTGTCATTTTATCCAGAATTGGCATGAAGCCCTCTCAACAGATTCCTCCCATTTTAGACTCATTCTTCCCTCCAATTCATTTTACATCCTGTGGACAGTGATCTTTTTACAAATGATCTTTTTAAAAAATAACATTCCTTTATGGGTTTTCATTTTTCAAACTCGTACATAAGACTCACAAGGTCCTGTACAATCTAGCTTTATCCTTTACTCCTGGTACTCTAGCAGCCTTACCTGGCCAAGTTTCTCAAGAAGTTCCACATTTTCTCTGCTCTGAACAATCTCTCTGTCTCCTCCACCCACTTCCATTTGGCTGATTCCTCATCATCTTGCTGTTGGCTTCAGCTGCCATTTCCTACCCTCACTTCCAACCTCTAAATTCAGGATTTTGCTCCTCATATATCCCATGGCACTCTGCACCTCACTGCCTTTATTGTACCTGTTACCTTCTGCATTTTAATTGTTTTTTCATTTGTCTTTATCCTTTACTAAACTGTAACTTTTTTGAAGAAAGAATGGTTCAATCTTTTCACCATTGGATCTTGAATGTTTAGCACAGCACTTGGAACACAGCAGGAAGTGCCTAAGCGCTAGCTGGACAAAAGAACAAACACAAGTTAGCTCTCTTTGGCTTGTAGCGTCATGGATTTTGGCCCACGTTTTCTATATCCTTCTTGGCTCTGCATGCATTTTCAACACTGGGAAAATCAGAAGCGTACAGATAAAACACAGTACTTTAACACTAGCCATGTCATCTAAAATTGAACTGTGAATTATTCACATTTGGCAGCATTAAAATCAAGATACACTCAGTTGCCACATGCAGATCTTTTATCTGGTCTTTATAGGTGTTCAGGCTCATAGAAATGTCATTATGCTCTTTCATATTTATCAACATCAGATCTTCCCCACTCACAGTCATGGCAAATTCTCTGGTTCAAATTTTGTTGTTGTTTTAAAGATTAGGTAAGCCAATGGTGTCTGAAAAAGGTAAGCTCCCACTCAGAAGAAATGCTTACAGGAAGGAATGATATATAAGAGTGGGCTCAAGGTGGGATTGGATCATTTCTGAATTCAAACCTTAGCCCTCTTCGTTACTAGCTGTGGGACTCTGGGAAAATCACTTAACCTTTCTGTGCTTCAGTTCTCTCATCTATAATACAGGGATATGGTGATAACATCCCTCCTGGTGTGCTGGAAGGATTATTATGTAGTGTTTAGAGCAGTGCCAGGGCACATGGTGAGGCTCTATGGGAGTATTCTTTTTACTTTTACCTCTAAAAAGCAGGTAACACTGTCTTGGTATAATCATTTTTGCATGATCATCTCCTTATCTATAATCTAGCTTTTTGCTCCAGAACATTTGGCTGGTTACTGGTCAGTATTCTAGGGTATACCAAAAAGAAGTAAGACCATCTAGTTGAATCAATGAAGGATTTTATGGAAGCACTGGGTGAACTTTACATCTCTGATTTCCTAAACAAAGAGAGGAGTCAGCTTAACAGTGACAGCCTTCTCTTCTTTCTCCAAGTGACAACACTCCCATTTATTGGTAATCAAATGTCCTTTTTATACAATTTATCAAGCAGCATATGAGACCAATCCTATACTAAGTTCTTTATTTTAGCACATTTGGAGAAAACATATTCTGAAGGTCATCCACTTAACAATATTGATGAATACCCATGAGTTACCATTTTTTCCTACCATATTATAATGGACAGGTTTTAGAATATGAGATTTTAAAATCTACTTACTTCAAAATTAAGTGAGGCATGACTATTGAGTCATTCCCATGTGCCTAGTACTACACTAGCTAATTTGCATCAATGACCTCACCAGATTGGTAGTGTCTCTCTTGTTTTCCATGGAAACTAAACATGTATTAGAATCTATAACAGAGAAATGAACTCATCTTTTTTTTTATAAAGTTTTTTTCTTAAATGTTTAGTTATTTGAGAGAGAGAGAGAGGGAAAGAGAGAGAGAGAGAGACCGAGTTTGAGTAAGGTAGGGGCAGAACGAGAGGGAGACACAGAATCTGAAGCATGCTCTAGGTTCTGAACTGTCAGCACAGAGCCCAACACAGGGCTTGAACTCACAAGCTGTGAGATCATGACTTGAACTGAAGTCAGACACTCAACCAACTGAGCTACACAGGGGCCCTGAGAAATGAGCTCATCTTAAAATCAATTTCTCATCTGAGTATTTTGAGAAAACTGTGGGTACAACATAGTCAATGCAGATATGCACACTGGTGGTGTGACATTCTTCAAATTGATATTTCTAGAATTTGAAGGAAATACCTTTCTCAGAAGTCTTGTTTTCTATCTGAAACTCCTAAACATTTTATGGAAGAAAAAAAAGTAGTGTTAATAAGGAAATGAGGAGCGCCTGACTGGCTTACTCGGTTGAGCATCCAACTTCGGCTCAGGTTGTGATCTCATGGTTCATGGGTTCGAACCCCACATAGGGCTCTCTGCTGACAGTTCAGAACCTGGAGCCTGCTTCAGATTCTGTGTCTCCCTCTGTCTGCTTCTCCCCTATACATGCTCTCCCTTGCTCTCAAAAATAAGTAAACAACAAAAATATTTTTAAAAATAAGGAAATGAAAACTCATATAAAAGAGATACTTTCAGTGAGTGCAGATAATAATTTCTTTTTTCTTTCAATAGATTGCAATACATTTACATTTTTCAAAATAAACCTTTACTGAAAAGGGTCAAATTTTAGCCTACATATTAAAAATATTAAAGGCATACACTTCGGTGGATTTAGTGTTAAAGAGTGTCATGGATTGAATTGTGTCTTCCCCAAAATTCCTGTGTTGAATCCCTAACCCCCAGTGCCTCAGAATGTGACTGTATTTGGAGATGGGTCTTTTAAAGAGATTAAGGTAAAATGAGGTCATAAGAGGGTGGGGGAGGGGGTGCTAAGCAACATGACCAGTGTCCTTATAAGAAGAGGAAGAGAGCCAGGGATGTTTCTGCATAGAGAAAAGGCCATGTGAGAACACGGCAAGATGGCAGCCATCTGCAGGCCAAGGAGAGGGACCTCAGGAGAAACCCCCACTGTCAGCACGTTGGTCTTGGACCTCTAGTTTCCAGAACTGTGACAAAATAAATTTCTTTTGTCCAAGATACACAGTCTGTGGTATTTTGTTATAGTAGCTCTAGTAAACTAGTATAAAGTGGAAGAAATCAGAGAACATTAAAGTGACAAATGGATTCTTTCCCAATATCACTTTCAGGTTTTTCTCTTTTTGCCCCCCATCAGTCATTTTCCCCAAGTCACTGAATTGCTGATATGTGTCAGCAGTGTCACCACTGCTCCATAGATAAAGCTGAATGTTTTGCTTTTTTACCTACTCTATACTCTTACACAAAATGTTCAACTAAAGGGCTAATTTATAATAGGTGATTTATTTTAAATAGTAAAAGTTTATTAGTAAAAAAGATCTTCTGAGAACTCCCAACAATTTTGTTTAGGGTGAGAGGGAATTTTATACTGATAGCACTGTCAATATCCCGTGACATCAACAGATATCTATTGTGCTCCTACTGTGCGCCAGGCACTGTGTTAGGTGCCAGAGATATGGCAATGAACAAGTCAGAGAAGCTCCCTACTTCACGGAGAAAATAGCTGGTAAACTAATCAACCAACCAACTGCTCAACCAATGATTGCAGATATGGTAAGAATGAGATAAATGGTATACCATGATAGAGGCGAGTATGGGAGACCTACTTGAGTAGATGCCTTCAATCTGAGTTTGAAGCCAGAGAAGCAGTCTTTACATACATGTAAAGGAAGCCAGAGCATGTGTGTATGGCAGGAGAGGGCAAGGGTAAAATGGGAAGAATGTTCTTGGCATAGGGAAGAACTAGTATCATGGTCCTGAGGCCGTTTTAGGAACTGTTTGTAGGACTGATCAAAGTGGATGCTGCTAAGTATGGTGATTGAGCTGGGAGAAGCCTGTGAGACTGAGGCTGGGGTAGGGGTAGGCAAGGGCTAGGTCATGCATAGGCTTGTAGGTCATGGTTGGGGCTGGGGTGCAAACCCAGTGCAGTAGGAATCTATTAAAAGGTTTTAAGCAGGCAAGCCAATAATAATTTAGACCTCATATATGAAACCTAGAAATGGTATCAGATATATAATTTATTGATATTAATATAAATAATATAAAAATTATTTATATAATTTTTCTCAAGAGAAAAACATAAGCAGAACAAATTTCAACCTATTTATGTGCAATCAGGGGTCTAATTAAGTGACAGTAATTGAACATGACATCAAAGTATAGACTGTAGCCTTTAACTGCACTCCCTCCCTTACAGAGGGGCTCTTTTCAGAGCTGAGAGCACTGTTCCAGAAGGTTATGAATAAGGTATCAAGCATACAATTATGGGTAGAGTTGGAAGTTCTGGGCTGGTTTCCCATCTTCTTAGTCTGCCCATCAGTTGGTCCCAATAAACCACTATTAAGCCCAGCACTTGATAAGCTTTAGGAAAGAGCAGAAAAAGCCCTCATTGTGTAACATTTTGATATCCCTTCTCCCTCACTGGAGAAGGTGGTTCAAAACCATTAAAGCTTTTTAAGACTTCATTGAATTAGGAAGACAGCAGGAATTCTCCCTTGAGCCACAGTTAATGTATTTGGCTTATCTGACATCAGAACCAGCAAAGACACAAGTGTTTCTCTAATTTAGCAGCAGACTATTTACAAATGAGTCAGTTTCCCATTGTATTAAGTACTTTATATGGAGAAAAGTTCCCCCACAGAGTTAAGCGGGAGCATGTATGGATAGTTATAAAACAAATACTTTAATCAAGAACAGCTATTAGGATCCTGTTTGTAGACCATCTCATGAAGGATGTGCAGATAGGGAGCCTGAGGAATGGGGTGGAAAATAGATGGACTCAGTGTCACAAGCCCTTGCTACCATGTGACCTTAAATAAGTCTCTGAATGTGTCAGAGATAGCATTTACTTATCAGTGAAATGGAAATAATAATATCCAAACCTATAGAGCTTCAATGAGCAAATAATGTGTAAGAAAGGGTTCTGTAATTTTTGAAGCACTTCATTCATGTAAAATGTATTATTCATATCCTGGCTGCCATGATGAGCTACAAGAGACTGAAGAGAAAATTCTTGCTTTTTTGAAGATTGTAATTACAATGGGAAACCACAATACAAAAACGGTAACACAACCACCATTCCTATTACTAGTATGTGCTCAAAATATGTCAAAATGAAACAAAAGTAATGTAGTAGGGTTTGCAATTTTGGGAAATAGATATGTGGTAGATGCAGTGGGGAGCAGTGTCCAGAAAACCTTTCTGGAGTGCACATGTTTATGTAGGCTTTATAAGAGCCAATGTTGCATAGTGGTTAGGTGTTTGGGATGAGGTAGATACTGGTTAAAATCCCAGATCCACTGTCTTGAAGCTATGTGACTGTAGGAGAGTCATGTAAGCTCTTTAAATTGATACCTTTACTTATCAAAAAATGTGGATGAATATATTTATTCTACAGGCTTACACTAAGGAGTAGGAGAAATTATGTAAATAAAGTGTTTACACAGTGCTTAGCAGGAGGTATGTGCTTTAAAAAATGGTAGCTCTTGTGATTATTACCCTTACATATCTCACCAGAGTTGAATGGCAGTGAAGTATTATAGTTATTATGATGACAGAGAAGGTGAGACATCACTCCATCACTTACATAATCACTAAAAGGATGGGGAATGGTGAGGATCTAAATCAACATAAAGGAAAAATAAGAAAAATGGGAAATTCAAAAGAGAGTTGGAAATTTTTAAGAACAGAAAAAAAGCATTGAGAAATATGGAGAGCAATAGCTATTAACAAGGAGTCTGCTTCATGGATGAGTCTTAAATTATGCTTTGTTTTCCAAATAAATATGGCCTCCAGCTTTCATCAAACAGATGTCAGGTGTCTCTGCTGAGACAGTTTTACTGCCTTAAGTGGCCATCAATTCAATGTGATCAGTCACTTGAGTAGGGAAAAGGGCTGGTGGTGACAAACTGTGAGATTTCCTCGTTGGAGATTCCTTTGTCACAAATTTAATTAAGAAAAGGTCAAAGAAGAGTGTGGAAGTAGCTGGAGTGTGCTCAGAATTATAGGGGAGAGGACACAATATGAGACCACAGCTTGCCTTCAGACACGATTGAATCAATATTGACTGTATTCTTCTTTGAAGATTGTCAATACATTTTTTTGGTAATTCCATCTTTAGTTATATTGTTTCAGCTACCATATAACATTGGGGAACTAAATTCATTGGGAATAAGATTAAAGCAATCACTCTTCTCACTCATAGTTTTGAGAGGCTGAGATGTAACAAAGAAGAGGAACTGTTTGACCTACAAGCTCGGCAACTTTGAACAAAAGGTGGGGTTAACTAAGAGTACTTTTTAATTTTACCTTCGTTAAAATGAAACGAGTGTGCTGCTTATATATTTTTAAAATACAGGTTAAGATAAATATGTAACTATTAATAGATGTTCATCAACGTTATCTCCTAAAACATCTCATGTACTAATTTTATAAGAATAGTTCTAGGAGTCGGGAGTGGGAAGGAGAGTTCTAGAAACAAAAAAGTGGTTAACAATACCAAGTGGTGGAGGCGATGAGAACTGAGTAACAGTCATCACATGTTTCAGGGATGCTTTTGGTGAAATAGTTGAGGAAGGGAGGCCAGCTATTTTAAAGGCAACTTAACCCCTCGGTTCACTTAATAGTTGTAGCTGCAAAAAAAAAGTCCATTGGCCTTTTGTTCAGAGAAGTTAGAGTTATTAAGCAAAATTTACATATTTCTAAGAAACTGGTAAACACATTTGTAAAGCAGGAGTCTAAACTAGGTTGAAACATATGATAAATAGATAGTCTACTTATTTTCATTCAAACATATGATAGATGTGTAGTCTGTCCACTTTCATTTTTTTTAAGTTTGTTATTTATTTTTGAGAGACAGAGACAGACAGTGGGAGCAGTGGAGGGTCATAGAGAGAGGGAGACACAGAATCTGAAGCAGGCTCCAGGCTCTGAGCTAGCTGTCAGCACAGAGCTCCATACAGGGCTTGAACCCACAAACTGTGAGATCATGACCTGAGCCAAAGCTGGATGCTTAACCGACTGAGCCACCCAGGCGCCCCTGTCCACTTTCATTTTTGTTCAAATGTACACTTATTATCACAACCAAGTAATTTTAACCAATGGGAGAAATCTTCTAGATCACAATTAAAATAGAAAGAGAAAAACTTTATGAATGCCTTTATCTGAATACACAGGGCTATCTGAATTCATACATTTTAACTCATTTGGATGTAAGCTTTGCATATTCTGGGACTTGAAAGCAGTCTTTATCAGGTTGGCTATTCAGAAACATTTATAAGCCAGAGAAGAGTTGAAAGACAATTTCTCCCACTGTTACCATTAAGGAAGTGATTTCCATGGTAGGATCCCATCCCATCACTTTTCCATTTTTACTTCTATCTTAAATTAATGGTGCATTGTCTTCCAAATCAGTGGAGGTATCCACGTCCTTGGAATAAGAAAATTCTTGCATCACTATTGTGTAGGCATTTGATCTGGCACATGTAACACAGAACCAACTGGGTAGACCCAGAATTTGGCATCCACTGAAGGCTAATATTTAGCATGGCACCCAGTTACACAAGTTTCCCCTTTAGCTACGTTTAAACAAGGATATGAATTCCATGGTACATGAATGGGAAATGTCCAAACTAAGAGGAAGGACGTGTTGTTTGAATCAATTCAGAGGTGACTTAGTGCCACCTGTAGCATCCACTTGCCCCTTGCTGAGACTTCTTGTCAAGGGATCAGACTGTTACCCTCTCTAAGGACAGTCAAGCAGCCAAACCTGCACTAACCATGGTGGGTTGTTCCGGAGCCTGTTGACATACAACCCGATGAGAACATGTTCATCAGCTAGCCTGTCTGCCACATTCAGGCTGTACTGTATCCTGAAACAGGGCAGGAGGAAACAAAGGGTGTTGAGAGGAGAAGCAGACAGAACGAGGCAGAGCAGGGAGCGAGTTTGTGATAGAAAAGGCATTTGGAACACCAAGCAGGTAGAGGAAAAATAACTGATGTTCTATGAAAAATCCAAGCAAAATCCAAGCAATGAAATACACAATTCCATTTCACTAATTTTAAAAACAAAGATTTCCATGTAGGTAAAGTAACATTTAAGAAAACAGAATTGCATTCTTCAATCCAGTAAAGCCAAGAAATTCATCTGGATGGTAAACACATTGATTGGGTTGCAAGCAAAGAGTAAGTATCTTTTGGAAAATCAAATCTGAAGTTTAGTCATATTAAAAAAAGGAGATCTGAGAAAGTGAATTACACAGATGTGTCTACTCAAAAGAACTACTTGGGGCTATTAGTTGGGTTATAATAGAGCTGCTTTTGTTAAAGACAGTCTTTCAAACACAAAGTATTTTTGACACAAGAAATCTCCGTTTTTAGTTGAGTTAATTCAGTGTTCCAGGACACTCTGGCTTTAACTTACCCTTTGCCCTTCAGAAAAGCTGGAGCAGCCCTAGCCAGCAGTTTGTTCTGCTCTACTTCACTGTCCTTGGGAGGAGAGCTAGTTAATAAGATGGGAAAGCCAAGAAGAGCGTAAACACAGCAATGCATTCAAGAATAGAACTGGCTACAGACACTCCCAAGTCTAGATCCAAGCTCCATTTGGACAGCTCTCTTGGTATTTTGAAATGTTCAAGATGTTTGCAGATTTCCACAGAGTTGAACTAGGAGTAGAAACCTGGCCCAAGAACTATAATTGCAATTACACAAGCGTCCACGATCCCCGGTTGACCTCTGCTATTTGTTTAGCAAATAGATTGCATGTGCCTAGACATCATGAAAATCCATTCAACATTCATTAGAGACTATCATGTCAACAGTCAAATAGTTTACAAAGTCCTGCCAGCCTTTAGATCCCACTCAAAAAGTATACTTCTCCAGCTTTCTCTATTTTCTCCAACTTCCTGAGTTGAATAGACACTTGAAAATTGCCTACTTAGAAGATTCCTGTCATACTAGAAGTGCTACTACTCCAGGCACAAGTCACCTGACTCCTGTTGAGAAACTGCAAAGAAATCTTTCAGAGAAACAGAGAAATAAACCTTTGATCCTTATAAATATATATTCATCTTCCCTGTGTCTGTAACTGGCAAATAGAGTCTCATCACAACACAATTAAATTCTTAATATTTTAGGTTTGTTATGAGGCATACTCATTTTATTTAGTAATTTAAATGACCGTTTTAAAAGTTTAAAGTGTAGTTTTATTAAGGGACAAATAGAAATAGAAATAATAATAAAGTGTGGCCATGCCAAAGTGACCCAGGATCTATTGGTTATGTTTCACTGGGAAAAATGGTATTGACTGTTAGTATTATAATTGTACTTGTAATGTGCTTAAAGAGAACTTGCTCCTGTGTAGGTTAAGAATTTGCCCTGTAACATTGGTGGACCTAAAACTACCCACCCACCCCTTTCATGGTGAATTAAAAAGAAAATTAACTTTCTGACTTTGTTTGGTGGCCAAATGTTAGTTTCTGGGATTGGAATTATGAGGTTTTACCAAAAACTTGCCCATCTCTTCAACCAGTTCTGAATGTATGTACGTATTAAGATGGCTTGTAAAGTAGTTAAAATCTTAAAAACTTTAACTATGAGTTTAAAGGATTTATTACAAAGTATCCCTCTTTCAGACCATGAAGTACAAAAGAATACAAATGTGTAAGTAGATGTCACATTAGGAGTATGCATATTGTAATTAGAATTCTTGTGTTAGCATTGTATATAAGATTCCTTAAGTAGTGAGGTCTCTGGAAAACTTAAAAAAAATAACATTTGATTTATAAAGAAAATGTCTGGTAGAGAGTAGGCACTCATATTTGCTGAATGTATGACCTCAAGTAGCTTGTCAGGAATCCACCTATTACTTAAGAGTACAGCTGTACACAAATGAATTTGACCTTAAAAATGAAATGATTAATCTTCTAGGAGGACTTAGTTTCTTGATGAACATAATGATTTTTTCCCCAGCATACTGATCTTCCCCTTCTAAGGTGGAAACTGTCCATCAGGACGAAATAGCCACCTAAGGCCACCTTCATAGTTGGTATTTTCCTATCATTCCACCAAAAGAGCATTTCTAACCCTGTCTCCTGAAGCATATCCCTCTGTATTCATTACTTAGTAACTACAGTCTCTCTGCTGCCCAATTACTTTTTTTTTTTGAACTCAAGATAGATTTCCAGTCCCTGCAAAACCACTCAAAACATGATATGAAGTATCACTAATTCTTCTTTCCAAACTTAACTATTCTGCCCTGTTGTGCCTTTTGCTCCTTGAATCCCAGATATTGTGATGGTATTTCCTTAAAACAAAAGCCTAATTATTATGCAGGTTACAACCTCTGGTGCTGCATGCACAAGGAAGAAGAAAGGACTGGTAGAGAAAAACACAAAAAGATTAACCATAAGGATGTGTTGGCTGCCAATTACTCCAGTGAAGTCTCCTAGGAAGAAAGTGGCGTGTCAGTAAAACCCCAGGAGTACATCCTGACACCTGGTCATTGCCAGGCACTAGCATAGAAGGTCATTGCCAGGCACTAGCATAGAAGGAATCTGCTGATTCCAGGAAGGGAGCAGTGGCCCAGATTTTCCTTTGGTGGCCTTATTCTTTTCCTCCTATTCTTTGAGGCCCTCTCTCCTTCCCCTTCTCCATTTGCCTGTCTCCTCTCTTCTCTTTTCTTCCATTCTTCTTCCCAAATCATTTCTTCCTTCAAAGGGAGGAGGAGTAGACATTCTATCTGCACACATCTCTTTTCATTTTATTGTCATTTTCTTTGCACTTGCCCTTGGCAGTGTTGGTTTGAAGAAATCGTTTAAATCCTTTTATGTTTTTTCTGCCTCCCACATGATTTCTTGGGAAAACCAGTTCTTGGAAAATATGGAAATTACTCTCTCTGCATTTATGAGTTTGTAGAAATATACCATTTACTTCGTTTCACTGCAGTTCTTAGTATCTAGGGCCAAGAGAATTTCTGACTTTTGGTACTCACTGTCCACATAGTTTCTGTACTTCCTAGAACTGGTCTCAAATTCTCAAATTCTGAGAAGCCAAAAATGTGACCATGGATAGAGGAAGCCAAGTTCATGATGAAGACAAGGGGGAAAAAGCCACTCTTTCTAAACGAAATGGATCAAGAACTTAGAATTGATAGGAGAAGCAGGTTTCACCTAAACCTTGGCTCTATAAAGACCTTTCATGTGAAGTATTTTCACCAGAATTTCTTTTGTGACTCCCAAGGAGCTCAAGGAAGGAAAGCAAAGTGAAAAACTTCTCCTGAGCTGTAGGGAGAATAGCAACAATATATAGTTTGTCATTTCTTCAAAGCAATATACACTCACCATATTTTGTGGAATATGTTAGATTTTTAAACTTCCATTTTGTAGCTTGGCTGTTTGTGTGGTCATATTCCAATTCATATTGGGCTTTGGGATCAGGCACATTAAAACCTACATTCTTCCCATGAAATGATGCTTTTGGCATTCAGTGTGCAAGACTGCAACATAACTTGCACATAACTCTATTGGTAACAGCCTCTCTTTCTACATGCCTTGTTCTCAAATCAAAATGTGTCCTTCCTTTTAACTTCTATAGCTGGGAACTACTTACAACTCCTCTTGACCATGTACAATAAATCTTTTGTAATCTGAGTCCCAAGGTAAAGCAGGTCACCGTCTCTAAAACTCTATGTACACATATCTCTTTTAATTGTTTATTTTTTTCCACCAGGTTCTTGGCTTTGTATAAGTTCATTCTTCTGTGCACACACTAACATTAATGGGTATGGTGACAATCATATCCTGGAGGGTAAGACAAGGTAAATTTTGAAGTTTATGTGTTCTTCTGGAAGAAAAAAAGGCAGGAAATATTCCTCAAATTTTTTTTCTAAAAAAGTTTCTGTGTTCTCACTAATTCCTTTACAGACTTCTGGAAAACAGGACCTATAAAAATAATGGCCTTTCCCAATTTTTTTCATATGCACACATACAATGATACAATGAGTTCAGGAATGATAGAACAAATTCAAAATGTCTCATATTTATTTATTTAAAACTCCCCCTTGGGTTTGAAGGGTGACAACTGATGTCAGAATTTAGCTTAAGTGCAAACATTTTTGGGGTGTTCTAAGGTAAAATAATCACACACAAATGTCCCCTGGGTTTTTGCTTAAACCTGAAATATGGTTTTAAAAGTCACTTTTGCTTATGCTGTTACTGTATTAGCTCTGGCCAAATATTTTTTCTTTTATTAAACAATAAAATAAAAGAATTTAAGTGAAAGTCCTAGATGCAGTCTCATGGAGCAACAGTATTATATAAGCAAATGATGTAAGGTAAAATAATTCTTATCGCAATGGTTAAATGGAAAATGGTATTTAAATAATGGCAAATTAAAAACAGATATTTTCATCTTTATTGATTTTAAATAACTGATAAACTTGTGTGATGTTCAGACAGGTGAAGCATGAGAATTGGTTCCTTCTTAGGTAACTAACTGTTGATTGTGAATAAAATTTTGCTTCTCATGTATATATGTAGACACTCACACATATATATGGGTATATCCATACATGTATGTGTGTACACTCACACTTAAAACATATATGTTCATAATATATATGAACATTTCATGTGCATATTCACATATGTGTTATATGTGCATATGACATTGTCTATGTCAAAACTTACTGAATTGTGCACTTATTTTAAATATATTCATTGAATTGTATGTCAATTATATCTCAGAAAAGCTGTTTTTTATTTAATTGCTTCTCACTATTATTAACACAGGCTAGTAACAAGGGAATTAAACTAATTTAAAAACCATAAAAAAATGCCCACAAGTCCATTTTGTCAAGATAATTTCTGGAAAAAATCTGTTTTCCTTTCCTTTTCTAGCTTCCCATATCTGAGATCTGATACAAACTATCTGCCACAGACAAATCCACCAACAAGCATTAAAAAATAGCTCAGTGTTTCAGCAGGAAAATTAGTTGTAATCAACTCAGGCTGGCATGAAAGCTGAATCATCTTTTAAGCAGGTACCATGGAGGAAATAATAAGAATTCGCGGGTCGTATTTGGTTCACTACATTTACTATGTTGTTCCCCCAGACATCATCAAGCTGGGTCGATCGGATTATAGTCAGGAGAGCATCTGGGAAAGTGTGCTGGGGAGAGGGCATGCACAGAGAGAACTAAAGCAGCTTCAGGAAGAGAATAAAGGTTACAGAAGGGCGGAAGGGAGGTGACTGCAGGCGTAATCACGCACTAATAGTTTTATATGGAAATAGAGTGGAGTGTGAAGACCAGTCTTGCTTCCGGTTTGAAAAAAAGCTAGTGTATTAGTGGAGCTCTGGGGCTACATGGAATAAAGAATTAACTGTAAAGAGCAATTATTTCATATTTCATGAAATTTCAGTCAACATAAACAAGAGTGAAGAAGAGTGAAGAAATCTTCAGAGTGGTTGGTGTATAAGTTTATCGATTTTGTGATGCTGATTTATAACTGTATCTATTTTCCTGACTGGAAAGGATGGGTTTTAATCTTAGAAAAAATTAATCATGGAGAAAACGTTGATTTTCAGAAGCCAAGGCTGAATTCAATGCCTCAATTTTATTTCACTTCACCTTTGATTACCAAAGCACAAATGCTTAAAATTTAGTGTGAATGTTTTAAGTCTGATGAAAAAAATTTAGGTTGTTAGGCAAAGAATCTTCGGGTAAGCAAAGTGTTCAAAACTGAAAAAGACACAGTGGATTAGCCGTTTTGGGGTTGGAAACCCAAACGAATCCACCAACTGACCAACCAGTCAACCAACACATGTCTCACAAATAAATGCTGCTTTATTGGGAAAAATCCAGATTTGGGGCATGGTTGCAGTGGGTGGTGTGCCTTCCCCAGGCACACAACTGCGTCTATTATAGTATTAGTTATTAACCAAATGTCATTGTGACAAAACAGAAAACAGCATATTAGATTGTGTTTGACATGCTCTATGAATCATAACCAATTTTCTGATACTTGGGAGAGTGACAAGATGTGGCTATATAAATAATGGCCAAAGTGATTTATGAATGGCTACTAAATTAGAGGTTGCATTTGTGAAAATATCTGTGAAACCTTTAAGAGATGGTCCTAAAATTGGAGGTATCATTTTGTCTCTCTCTTTCTCTCAAACATAAATAAACATCAAAAAAAAGTAAAAAAAAAAGGGGTGCCTGGGTGGCTCAGTCAGTTGAGCATCCAGGTTTGGCTCAGCTCATGATCTCGTGGTCCATGGGTTCGAGTCCCATGTCGGGCTCTGTACTGACAGCTCAGAGCCTGGAGCCTGCTTTGGATTCTGTGACTCTTTCTCTCTCTGTCCCTCCCTCACTCTCATTCTGTCTTTCTCTCTCAAACATAAATAAACATAAAAGAACATTAAAAAATTGGAGGTAAAAGAATGTAGACATTCAAACTTTTACAATGTCCTTGTTGTGGCTAATAAAGAAGGTGGCCAGAAGTAAAAAAAAAAAAACTTATTTTATATAGGCAAGGACTGACTTTCTCCCACAAATGAGGCAAGGATTTTGACAAGGTAATTGGAACTTTACCAAGGGGGAAAAGTTGGCAGATATGCAGGGGCTGAAGGTGGCCAAGGGGAGAAGGGACCTTTGGGTCTGGCAATACTACTTGCAGTAATGACAGTCCATCTTTCATAAGCTTAGAAAATGTTTCTGCCACCACACATGGCTCTTGGAGCTCTTTTCCTAGGGGTGGTGATAGACTTCCATTGATCCAACGTTTTTTCCCTTAAATTGATGCATTTATGAGAAAATAATCTAGGTTTAGGGATATGGTTATGATCAAAAAAATGAATGAGGTGAATTAGCTTATGAATTATGTCCTTTGACCCACTTTGTACCTAACTGCACACACACGCACACACATGAAGACATCAAAAGTTTAAGGGAGAGTGCCTTTGAGAATTTCCTCTTTTCTTTTACATAAGGGAAAAGCAAATCAAGTGCGCAACTAGCAAGGGAAATAGGAACAGGGGCTGCGACAGACGGTGGTGGTGGCCAGAGCTATGCACTCGTAAATCTGTGTGAGGTGGATTGCTAGGGTGTCCACAGACTTCAAAGATATACCCTAGAGCCTTTTGAAGATCAGAGTGGTATGTAAGCTTGTAAAGAACTCTAAGTAAGTAATTCCAGGAGTTTGTACACAGGATTCTCAAGTGGTGATTTCAATTCATCCTTGCCCTGCTTTATCTTTCTCAAATCTGTCACAATATGAAAGACCAAAAACTCAGGCTAAAGTATCCGTATGTCATAGCTCCCTAATTTCCTAACGCTGCCTTAACACTGGCCAACGCCATTCTTGGCTTGCTTAAATTTTAGGTTTTATCAGATTTTTAAAAGGGCAGTTGAGTTGGGGCAGGAGGGAGGGCAGAGCTCTAGGTCATACTTGTTTGGTTCAGTTCCAACTGTAGGAAGAATAAGACCTTTAATTTATGCCTACATTTGGCATGATGGGTTTCCACCAACTTTTGTGTATGGACGTTGTTAAGAAACAAACCGTGGGTCACCAACCAGCATTATGAAGTGATAGAAATTAAGCATTGAGAGCATGAAATTTGTTTTGAAATTGTTAAATAGGAATCAGGGGCGCCTGGGTGGCTCAGGTAAGTGGTCGACTTCAGCTCAAGTCATAATCTTGTGGTTCGTGGATTCAAGCCCCATGTTGGGCTCTGTGCTGACAGCTCAGAGCCTGGAGCCTGTTTCAGATTCTGTGTCTCCCTCTCTCTCTGTCCCTCGATCACTTGTGCGCTCTCTCTCTCCCTCTCTCTCTCAGCAATAAACATTAAAAAGTTAAAAATATATTGGAATCAGACTTCCTGACCTGGAGGAAACGTGGCCCAGGCTTAGTGGGATAGTAGATATAAATTCTCAAGTTTTTTACTACAATATGGTCCAGCCATGTGACATTGTCCTGGTCTTAACGCCATTAGTGCTAAAGATCATTCCAAGAGGCTCTTTGATACAAGAATCTATGAAATCATCAACTGGGGTCTTGCAAACTATGCAAAAGCAGAGTTTCAGCCAAAGAAGAAGATCCGGGGTGGTACTCTTCCTATGTATGCATCTCATGTATACTGGTATGAGGCTGTGAAATCAATAACAAGCAGGAAAGAGAGGAAGGAGCTGAGAAGTCCAGCTCGAGTTGAAAATTCTCCATGGAATCTCATGAAATCCCAGAAGACTTCTACATCTCTACTAAGACATACTAAAAGAGGATTTTAGTGATGGAGGAGAACAACTAGCAGTCTAGGGACGGAACAACTAGCTATGATTAGTGATTGAGCACAGCGATACTGACCGTGCGCCGTGGTCAAGCTCATTTACATACAGCTTTATGAGTGAATGCTCTTCAGCCACAGGGCTGGATGCACTCATCCCCTCAGGTGACCTGAGTGATGCAAACAATTAGACCTCATTAAAACCTTCCACGGACAGAGCAAGGCCCACTCAGAGAGGAAAGACATTCAATGTACACAGCTTTATTGAACAGCACCCTCAAAACAGAAATCAGAGGCTAACCTCTGTTGTGATAGAAAGAACTGCAATCTTTAAATAACGTATCTGTGGTTCACAGAGAACATTCCAAAAGGACTGAAAATGGGAGAAAAGGAAAATGATCGTAGTTTGGGTTAATGGTACCACGCACCCTGGAGGAACCAGAACAGCTCAAAGTATAATAGGGATATTTTAGAGGAGAGGAAGCCATGTTATCCATCTAGACGCATCCACCATAAGCACCGTCCGAGCTGAAATGATATAAAACGACCTTCAGTAAGGATGGGGTCTAGTTCTGCTTGACATTTGCAGAATGCAGGGTTTCCTAACAAAAGCACATCTTAACATCGTGGCAGATCTTCCCTGGATAGATGTACAGACTCGTGTGTCTTATAAACTTTCCAGTTTGTGATTTTGTCTTGGAAAAGATGGTTGAATGTGCTTGTGGTTTTGAAAAGGAGCGCTAAAAGGAACACGCCGGGCCAAAACTGTGTTATTTCACTGGGGGTGTTCTGCAGTTCAAGTGCATCTTCGTTTCCACTTGTTACAGACCTGCTTAATTTGGAGGGGGCAATACCACCAACTACAATATTCTATTCATTATGCTAATTACAATTATGGGGAACATCATCTCCCGGTCCTGCTGATGGGCAAATACAGGAACTCAGGGAAAAAAATCAGCAGTGTTCTGAGTCTCATTGTCTGCACACCCTCACGTGAATGTACCAGGATATTATAGTGAAATTGGTACCTCAGAAATGTCGCCAGGGGAAAAGGCTAATTATGTTCATTTTATGAAACATGAGGTTTTTTCTTTTTTTTTTTTTTTCCTGCTGAAAGGCATTTGAAATCTTATGTTCATTACTCACTCCACTTCTCCTTACCTTTGTTTCTGTTTTCCTGTGAGCTTCTCCATGTATTTATAAAATAAGTTCCTGGTACTTTACTGGTGAGATTTGATCAAATGATTTGGAATATCTCTTGACCCTGTGCATTTATCAAGCTAGTCTGAGAAGTATTTGCTTCACCTGTTCTTTGCTCACATGGGAGTAAATCTTTGTATAAAAACAGGAGTCACTTTTTAAAAAGTTCTTACTATCCCTGAAATCACTTATGTGGAAAGTATACTTCCAAGTTTGGTCTTCAGCCTCTAGTCTCAGGAACTCCAGAGATCACCAAATTTTGAGATGAGATTATACAATGTTTCAGAATATATATAATAAATTTCCCATTGCATCTTGAAATTCCAATTCCCTGGCTTAAATGGGCCATTCCAAGTGATTTAAAGGTGATTTTTTTCAATGAGATGGAATACATGTGTGTTGGTCATAAAATTTAAACATACCCCACATTCTTACTGTGGGTGAATCGTAAACGCAAGTTTGCTGATGTGACATTAATCCCCAAAGTCACCCCAGCCATTTTCAAAAGCATCCACATGAGTGAAAACTCGTGACACATATTTAAAAACTAGTTTCTAACAATAATCTTCCACACTTGGCTTACATTAGAATAATTTTCCTTAACCCAGAATTAGGGGTCATCACCAAAGAGAGGGCTTATTTCATAATAAGATCAGAACTTACCTCCTGGTAATGAAAGGACTTCCTGAGGAGGGGACAGAGTGGGAGAAGAGGGTGTCATTCATGCTGGTTACAGGTCTGGGTGGCCTAAAATGAAGTATAGTGCAGATGGAATGTTAAAACAAGCAAAAGTCACAAGTTAAAAACTATCCATCATCTCTCCAGGAAAAGAGCTGCAACGATCAGAGATCTATCATATCCAGGATCAACACAAAATTTTGCATTTTGCAGTGAAATTATTTAGGTGTTCTGGGAAGTTACATTTCCTTGAAAATGTGGAATTTCCATTAAACATTAGGAGGAAGACCTCTGGATGTCATAGGAATACTTATCTGTGAGCTTTGAGGCTTGCTGTTTCACTGAGTCACATGCTTGAATGGAGCAAGGACTCAAGACAGCTTTAGGCCCACTGTCTTCTAAAAGAAGAAGCTCTGAAAAATTAATGATAAGCAGAATCTACATCCTCTTGGAAAGCAGAGGATTCCTGGGGCTTCAGAAGCTTTTCCTGGGCTCCACATGACAACGGCCCTTTCTCAATATCCCTGGTCTGGAGTGACCCAGTTGCAAAAGCATACCATGCTTTATTTGTTCTTTGTTCTATGAGAAGATGCCATCAAGCACCACAGGATTTAGTGAGTTTCTGTTATCTGGATGTTCTATATAATAGGGCACATAGTGCAAGTCATCCTATAAACTTCAATTCTTTTCATATGATGAGAGAAAGAAAATAGGGTTCAGTATTTCTCAGAATTGTACATGGCCTCAAACCCCAACTGCACAGGGTCTGCCATTCCAATAGTATTTTTCATTATTGCCTGTCATTCTGTCCCTATCACTAATGTCTTGGTTCAGGTAAATGATAGAGCTAAGATGCCTATCTCATCTCCAAGTGGTTTTTAGTCTTATGTTAGGTTCATTGGAATATGTTCCATGAGATGGGATTGAGAGTTCAGATTATGGGCATCATTTTGAGTCAGAGGACATTTTGATCTCAGTGTAGTTCTATCTTTGAGTTACATGGTGCAGAATTTTTGAACATTAGATATTAATCACAGTAACCTACAGAATCTAGTTGTGTTGGCTTGATCAAGAGACACATCTGTAATGGTTTAGTTTCTACCTTAGGGAACCAAAGTTGGTTTTGGATTCCACAATGGAGAGATCCTGGGGAAAAGAGAGACTTGTTTCTCACTGTGGGTTTAAGGGAATGGAAGTGATGCTATACGGTTTTAAAGTTGTCAACATTACTTGCAAAAATTCACTGAAACTTTTGGTTCCTCGTACTTGGTGCTAAACAGTGTTGTAAGATTTTTAAAGATATTATTTGTTGGATGAGGTCAAAATAGCAGCTTAGCTATTTCATCTACTCTAAACATATTTGCTAAGTTTTGAAAACTATCTTAGTGTTTTGCATTGGGTTGTGTCTTGGACACATGAGGCTAGTTTGAAACTAATTCTACCTTGAGCATACACTTTCATTTTATAAGAAGGATATTTATTTTATACAAATGTCCTATGTGATTTTTGAAAAGTTAGGTAAGTCAGATTTTAAAACAGTAAGAAGAATGAATTTCTGCATTTTAACTCTGCAAGAAGTTGAAATTATCCACTTGACCAATA
Organism: Suricata suricatta; assembly: GCF_006229205.1. Taxonomy (NCBI): domain Eukaryota; kingdom Metazoa; phylum Chordata; class Mammalia; order Carnivora; family Herpestidae; genus Suricata; species Suricata suricatta. The sequence goes on from NC_043713.1 coordinate 36,861,794, forward strand.
TTTCTGGTTTTTCTGTTTTAAATTTCTCCTTTGTGCTCTAGCTCCAGGAAATGAGAAAACAAATAGAGTTGGAATGCTAGCCTAGTAAATTTGCTCTATAGAACCTGGCCACTGCAAAGCTGAAACTGCAGTTTCTAGTAAATGGCTTCATGTTTCAGGTTCATCGTGCAAATGTTGAACTTGGGACACAACTATAACTAACCTTGGCACCAAATGGTGCCTGTCAAAGGGATTGAGGTTCTTATTTCCTCCATAATTAAATGAGAAGTTACTTTAATAAATAGGTCACATTGGGAACTTTAAACATATTTATTCTTATGAAAAAGAAATAGCTCCACAAGATAAAGTCACAGAGATCAACTACAAAATTTTCCCTGTGGACAAGATCTTCACCAAGGACATTTTTATAAAATTGGTATTCATCTTATGAATGGAAAGTGTTCAGCTTAAGGCAGAATTACTTTTAAACTGGCCTCATGTTACTCACTTGCTTTGTATCTCATAACCATAATTCCAAGTGGAATTATAAGTCTTTACAAGCACACAGGGGACCCTTAAACTACTTACCAAGTATCACTTTTGGCAGCAAGAAATTGAATAGAATAGAGACTGTTAATCATGGTAAAATTGATGAGAAATACAATAGCTAAGAACAAATGCCAAAATACCAAAATGTCACTACTTAAGTAGCCTTATGGATCTATGATAATTTAGAATAGTTAAACAACAGCATATTTTAAAATTAGAAGTCTTGGTTAGCCCCATCCAAAAAACAAAAAGAAAAAGCCATGGATATCTATTTAGGACAAAGACATTTGAAGAGTAAATTAGAGAAAAATGTCTAAAGTTAAAAACAGAAAAAAAATTCTGGTCTAATATAGATGGGACATTCTGCATGTAGAATTTTTTTATGGCATTTCAATAATTAAATGTTTTTCACAATTTGCATTTTAAAATTAAGACATTCACCCTGGAAGATATATTATCATTGAGTATAGATCACTAATTTGATTCAAGGACTATTTGGAGAATCTGGTTAAATATATGGAACTTTTCTCAGAAAAAGGCACATTAGTGGAGAATCTTAAGAATTTTAAGAATTTGAGGCAGTGAACCCTCAAAACACACTTGGGAACAAACCAGACAGAACCTTGTAGTATTTACACAAAGGCAACTCTTCAAGAAACTCAAATTGTTTAGAGATTTCCCTCAGTTAGTTCACTGAATAACACATCAGATCATATTACCACTATAAAGTTAAAGATGTGTTTACTCATTAGTCAATTAAATGACACACACACACACACACACACACACACACACACACACACACCAGGCCAGAGCATGACTGGGTGCAGGCTCTGTGCCAGGTAATACTGCAGTGTGACTCTGCCTCACTTCCTAATTTTATCTCCAAATGGGAGGGAGCATTCTAATTCTGTTCTACTGCAAAACTCTTAGAGTCAGGCTGTTCACATCCATTCTCTCTCTATTTTCCTTTCACCCATCAGCTCTGATTGAACGTTGTTCTTTGGGGTGAAACTCTTAGCCAGGCTGGTGGGAAGTGACTCCATGGCAGAGCTCAGAGAGCATGGACGTGCTTTCACTTACTTTTGTTCATTTATTGAAAACTTCGTATTGTCTCTGGCTATCGGAAGAACAGTTGAGGTCTTAATAAGAATAGCTTAATAAGGTAAATAAATCTGGGATACTCTCCAGATTTATTTACCTCTGGCTTATTTAAGGCTTATTTTTAGGATCAAAATTTCCAAAAATTTGTTCACCACATTCTACAGAATTGGCTTATGTTAGTTTTTTGGATGCTTAGCTCATGCTGGCAACAAAAGCCTCCAGCTGTACGTATTGCTGAAGGCAGTGACCCCTCAAAACACCCTTGGGAGCAAACCAGACAGAGCCTTGCAGTATTTACATGAGGCCATAGACATGTCACAGCACAAATCATTTGACGGTATCTGCTTAGATCCATCAGAGGAAAGAGTTACTGCTTGGATCCATCATGGCGCCTTTAATGGGTCATGTTCTGAACTGCCTGAAGCATGACCTTTGTACTGGTGGATTCCTAATCTTGATAGGTCTGATCAGCCCCCCTCTGGATGTCCACATGAAAACATAGGCCCTGCAGTGCAGGAGGTCTTGCTGAACTGTGTAAAACAAAAAGGAGTTTGTATAAAGGGGAGCCACCTTTTCTAGAGTCTTTTCTGACATCCCCGTGACTACATAATTCCTAACTGGGCACAGACACAGATGATGCACTTGTTTCTTCTTTTGAGCCCAAGATAACACCAAGAAAGAAATACTTTCTTCTACCTAAGCTTCCCCTGTTATCTGAACATGCAGGCCTGAGAGAGGCTCCAGGGCAAGAGGCTTCTAGGAGGTGGGAAGAATTGGTGGTAGCACCATTTCCTGGCCCACCCACCCTCTGCCCACCAAACTCACAAATACTTTGGAGAAACAATTTTTAAAGTCTATTTTTGGATGTTCTGATGAATTTTACCACCAACCCTCCCTCTTCAACCTTCCCATGCATGGGTCATGATTCTTCTAACATTGTGTAGTTTAGGATAAGACAACAATTTCTAGATTTGCTGACATCTTTAAGATGACTGGCTCTGCAGATGAATGTGACAAAGAGCTTTTATTTGGGGACTCAAAGCACATATGATATTAAGGTTTGGTGTGTCTTAAAATTTTCCTTAAATTAATCCCATTGATAATTAATGTCCAATTGTAAAAAGTCTCACATCTATATTTTATAATGATGCTTTCTGAATATTTTTGACCTATACATGACTTACATTAGTGTTGCATACTTTGCTTGCACATCAAGACAGAGGTACTGTATACCCCTACAATAAAAATTATAATCACATTTTCACTTTCTTTTTTTTTATTAAAATTTAAAACATGGCCCCTGACAATGGCTATGAATTTGCCTTTGTATGGATGTGGACATGTGTCAATGAAGAAAAATGTCCTTTCATCTTTCAAAGATACTCACACGATATGGGCCAAGTTGAGTGGCTTCTCAGGCTGGTCAGGGAACATGGGGTGCAAGGGTTCACGGCTGGAAGCGCAGCTCAGAGACTTGCTTAATGCATTAGTTAGCTTCTTAGCAGGTGATTTCTGGAAGAAGAAAGGTAGAAGTGACAATAACTAATATTTATACAGTATTTTATGAGATGATTTGCTCTCATAATAGATGTTCATTCACTCACTCATTCATTCTTTGGTTTATTCATGAAACTTCCTTGAGTATCTACTCCGAGTCAGGGAGTTTGCTCAATGCTGGGACTACAGTGCTGGGGACAAGCCACCAGAGCGCCTGCCTCCTGCGGCTTAGTGTTAGCAAATGCTGTGATAAATGGAAGCAGTCATTGTGCATGGGACCTCTGAGCTGGGACTCAAGGGACCGGCAGGAGTCCTTCTGATCAAAACTCAGGGGATTGAGAAGGTAATTCCAGATGGAGGAAGAAAAGACCCCACTCTGGAGAGGAAAGCAGAAGGCAGGTCATTGACATCCTTTTATGCCACATCAAGGACTGTGGTCTTTATCACAGACGCAGAGGGAGATGATGAAGAGTTTATATCATAGACGTGACAGGATCAGATGAGATCTAGAAGGATTTGGGGGGAGATAGGAGTGGAAGTAAGAAGATGAGCAGAAGGTTTCACAGGTGTCCAGGTGCAAGATGTTTCAAGTGTGGCTGGATATGTCCAGCTAAAAGTAAAAGTGGAGCTTCAGTCCGAGGCTTTAGGGTTTAAAATTCATGTTCTTTCCAGAGCATCACGATACCTCTTTTTAGTTTAGACTAGTAGGATTTTTCTCTTAAAATCTCATAGCCAAATCTATCAAAAATAATCTACCGCATTTAATAAATCTTCATGGCAATTTTTCCTTTCCATAAGAAGCCACTTACAACTTTCTCTTTCTTTAACACAGAGAGCCCACAAATGGCAATACCCTGAAGTGACTTTGTCTTCATTATTTAAAAGCTAAGTGATAGGGGCATTGTTTAAGAAGTCCTTCTTTGGCTTTTGCAGGAGATGTAATTCTCAGAACACTTAAAACAGCCACAGGCAGAGCTCTTCACCCCCATAAACACTGGAGCCTCTCTATCCTCTTGAGGAGACAGATCCTACTTTGCAAAGATATTGCCTTGTCATGTAATTTTAAGAGTCCACAACCCCTAAGAAAGAGGCTCCTAAATGGACTCTACCATTTACCTAGAACAACAATGAAAAAATGCTTAGTCCTCAACCACTAGCCTTCCAGGATCTGAGATAGAGCAAGTTAGAAAATTGGTAGGATGTTGACCATAGGAAGACAGAGTGTTTTCTCCTATCTTCTGTACTAAATTGTATTTCATGATCTGTGTTAGTACATCCGTCTCCTGCATGTGACATAACCGACATGGGAGGGGCATCTGAACTGGCATAAAGCCTTCAGCAGACGATACCTTAGTGAGGATCTGGTACTTGAATTCAGAATCTGATAGATGCTAAAAAAATGAAGATATTTACACTGAGTGTTTGCTCCCAATAATAATTCCTAGAGAGAACATTCTGATTTAAAATGTATTATCTGAAGATCTCCTTTATACAAAAAGAACAATAAGTTCCTCTTTAATAAAGACTATAGTTTAAATAAAATACAGAAAATACAGAAAAAAACTCATAAAAAGTTTGCATTTTCTTTTAGTGTAGAACTGCTCTAAGAGGGATTGACAGGTCTGATGCTACCTGCAACAAAAACCAATCCATATACAGAGCAAGACTTTCACAGAAGTACAAAGAACAACATTGGGGAACTGATCTTTGAGCACAGCTGAGATATGGGTCAGCCAACTAAACTGCTGAGTCAAATTCCTCTCACGCGTTACATGGAAAGACACTCACATGTTACTTTTGGCAAGTTGGTCACTCATGCTATTTACAAAAAGATGATTTGCTCATATAGACACAATCTCCTCTTCTCCAGAAAAGTAAAAAAAAAAAAAAAAAAGATGAGTGGCTCACACACCTGTCAACTTTACACGCTAGTCATGCACTTAACAGAAGAACTTCAGAAGCTAAGAAAAAAGAAACTAACAATAATTTTTAAGCAATTTCCACAAACACTATAAAGCAAAACTTGGAAAGAGCATTAACTTACTGTGAAACTGAAATTATGTTCCAGAAGGTGCTTGGTCAGTTGTTATCTAAACCAGTACTGAATTGTCTGTATTCTAAGAAGTAACATAGTTTGAGTCTTCCTATATTTTAAGTCTTAGGAAGCTACACTGTATTCAAATACAACAATTAAGAGACCCCAGTGAGGCGGGGGTGGGATGGAAAGGGAAGAAAGGAATGTGAGAGAAGATAGGTTTGCTCCTTAATTCTCTTCCCATCCTTGATGTTCCCGTGTATTCTGAGTGACACGCAGCCAAGTGTAAGTGCTGACTGGACCTTGCCTTACCCATGATGTGTACTCTTTCATTTGATGCTGGTTGCTATGGGAACCACCGGCATGTCCCCTCCAGAAGCAGTCCTGACAGAGCTGGTAATTGTGACACTGTTGGCATCGGTAGCGGAATCCCATCATACTCTCGCTGTGGCAGTAAGAACATTCAACCGGATGGAAGACTAAGCGGGGAAGTAAATGAAGAAAAAATGAGAAAATCAAAGTATGAGCCAGAATAAGGAAAAGTACAGCCTAATGAGAATTGCATTTTTCTGCTGTGTGCCATGATTTCATATGATAGTCAATTTGGGCTGAGAGAAGCATTATGCTTATTCCTGGACTCTCACTATCCTTTTCAAGCATGTGTGTGGAAGGTGCAGGAAATGAAATGGGATGGAGGATAGGTCTTCTTTTAATAACAGATTTCTGTTATGTCCTTCACTCTTTCTACTCCCATCTCATACTCTACAAGAATATAAATTACCCAAACCAACCCGCCTTTCTCCCAAACTGCTCTGTGTTTCTAGGAGACAAGCACAGCTCACTGGAAGACTCAAAAGCACAATGGATGAACACAACTGACTGTCCAATGGGTAGAGAGCAAATGTTAGAGACATGGAGAACGAGAGGGAGAAAAAAAGAGGGAAATGAGGGAGAGTAGAAAAACTGGATGAGAGAACAGAATTAAAAAAAATGGAGTGGCGAATAGGCTTATTTCATGAGTGATATTGCCTCCATTTAACAATTTTTTTTTCTTTCCTGAGAGGCAGATGGACAGGCAGATGACCAAAGAGATGTGTAAATTATCTGAATATGGTTCTAATTCAGGTAGTTCGAGAGACACTTAACTCTCATTGGCAGATAATTTGAATTATAAAGCAGGCAAGGTAAAATACTTGAGATCTGAAACTAACAAATAGTCAGATCCAAGTAACTGTCTACATGTTATTAAGCAATTGCCTTTGGTTACGTTATTATGTGACCACAATCATTGAAAGCTTCCATTTGAAGCATATGACTAAAGATGAGCAAAGTACCATAATCTAATTGTTTTCCATCTCTTCCACCTTTTCTTGCCCAAGTGCCTAGGAGCAGCCAATGCCATGAAGGTCAATATTGGAAATTCATACCTAAAAATTATGTCATAATAATAAAAAATGTTATATTCATTATCAAAATTCTTCTTCTGCTCTAGCACGTCTACAGCCACACATGACTTGTAATTGAGAGGAACACGATGAGATTTAATGAGTTGATGGGATTGACTCTCCAAATTTTGCAGGGAACCTCTAAAGCCTTACTGATCAGGGAAAAATGTTTTTTCAAAACTCAGAATGATTAAATGACCTTGGCTTACTAACTGTAGACTTGCTAGCCTAATTTTAATAATTAAAAAAATGACCGTAGCTCAGTAGTAACTACTCACCATTTTCTACATTTGCCAGTCGATGCAGAAGGGGCAGCCAGACCAGACACTGTGGGGGAGGATCGGACATGAGTGTGTCCAAGAAACCATTTAGGGTGACTTTTTTCTGCATCAAAAAAAAAAAAAAACCCACAAAAATTTAGAACAGAGAATAAGGTGAATTTACTTGCTATCTAAATACCTTTTGCCATTAAAGAAAGAGAACATTCCATTATCCTCTGCTATATGAAGAAACAGAATATAGTCTAACACCTAAAGAGCTGGTTCTAAATTTAAACCATTGGTTGCTTTTCATACTTAAACATACATAGGACTAGATTATCTCCACTGAGGCTGAGTCAGTGTTGTCATAGGGAGAACAACAATCCTGAGAGGGTCGCTTTTGTGTATGAGGGGCAGTATGAAAACAATAGGGAAAGAAAAAGAGTAGACTTGCTCTATACAACTTTACCCTGTCGTGTATCTTAGCACAAACCACAATTCCTATAGTAGTCGCTCAGTCCTCTAAGTTTGTAGGACAACTTCCCTTCTAAACTTCCTCCACTTCTGTAAGTACTAAATACTTCATGGTTAATATGAATGGTTCTTGCCAAACAAGATTAGGAGGAAATCCCGTTAGGAGAGAGCGGCCCTTTGCTGTTAGGAGAGAACAGCCTATAGTTTCAAAAATTCTCTTTTTCTCTTCTTGATATATCTTTCCTCTTAACTCAGTCTGCATCTGTCTGCATTATCCTGGTCCTTTCTGGTGTGGAAAAGGAATGGATTTTAGGTTTCCTTCAAAATGACAAAAATAAGAAGTTATATGAATACATGATAATTTAACAGGATGAATGACAAAAAATAACAGGTTTATATGCAAAAATCAGTATTTTATTTGAAATTCTGAATTATAATATCAGGTGGATGGGGTAGTTTTTTGTTTGCTTACTAGTTTTTTTAAACTTTATTTTAATTCCGGTATAGTTAACATACTGTGTAATATTAGTTTTAGGTGTACAATACAGTGATTCAACAATTCTATGTTACTCAGTGCTTATCAAGAGGAGTGGTACTCTTAAACCCCATCACCCATTTTACTCATTCCCCAACCCTCCACCCCATCTCCCCTCTGGTCACCATCTGTTTGTTCTCCAAAAAAGATCCCAACAAACCAAAGCAATCTTGAAAAAGAAAAACAAAGCTGGAGGTATCACAATTCTAGATTTCAAGATATACTACAAAGCTATAGTAATCAAAACAGTATTAGTGGCACAAAAATTGATACTTCAATCAATAGAACAGAACAGATCGCCCAGGGATAGATTTATATCCTTAGATAAGAAATGAGTTGTGAAGAACTATCACACTTTTTCAAGGCACCTATTCTGCACTAGTCCTTGTAATTTCACACACAAAATATTTTGGTACTCTCTAATTAATTTTTTTTATCACCAGATATTTACAATGGTAGTTTTCCCTCAAAATATTAGATAGTTTAAGTACTATAGGGTAGCAACATTATTGTGAAAATATATTTGTGTAGCGGTGCCTGGGTGGCTCCTCGGTTAAATGTCTGACTGGCTCAGGTCATGATTTCATGGTCTGTGAGTTCCAGCCTCGCATCAGGCTCTGTGCTGACAGTTCTGAACCTGGAATCTGCTTCAGTTTTGGTGTCTCCCTCACTCTATGGCCCTCCCAGCCTCTCTCTTTCAAAAATGAATAAACATCAAAAATAGATACTTATGTAAAGTATAAGTCATGAGACAATATTTTTTAAAAAGTTACCACAATTTGTAGTATCTAAAATAATCCAGTCTCTCAAAATAATTACTTGGAATGGCTTGTCCTTTTTCCAATGAAGCAATGCAAACAGTTTTAAATTTTCATCATTCAAACTGCTGTTATAGCCAGCTTATGAAGCACAAAAATAAACTGGTCTTATTATTTATTTATATTTGTGTTGCCTCTTCTTATACTTCAAATGATCTTATCCATTTTGATCATCATACTGTCTAAAAATCCTTCCGGGAAGTCTCCAAAAATGTTATTATGATTTCAACATATAAAAATCTCTCATCATTGAGGATATATGAAAAATATGTAATAGGGCAGTCTATAAGATATTTCAAAAGGAATTTTGAGCTTTGGTAACATCATATATAAATCATATTGAATATGTAGGTCGTATTAAAATACAAGACAGTCATCAAGGGGCCTGTGAGTGGCTGAGTCAGTTGAGTGTCCAACTCTTGATTTTGGCTCAGGTCAATCTCAATGGTTTGTGAGTTTGAGCCCCACATTGGGCTCTGTGCTGACAGTGTGGAGCCTGCTTGGGATTCTCTCTCTCTCCCTCTCCGCCCCCCTCTCCTCCTCATTCTGCCCCTCCCCCAAATGTGCATGCTCAAGTGTTCTGTCTCTCTCAAAATCAATCAATAAATTTTTAAAAAGTCATCAAGAGAAACAAAAACAAAAATGAACTATTGGAACTATACAAAAATAAAAACCTTTGCAAAGTGAAGGAAACTGTCAACAAAACAAAAAACACAACCTACTGAAAGAGTGAAGATATTTGCAAATAATACATCTGATAAAGCGTTAACATTCAGACTATATAGAGAATTACATCACTGAACACCAAAAAACCAAATAATCTAATTAAAAATGGGCAGAGGACCTGAATAGATATTTTTTCCAAAGAAGATATACATGTAGCCAATAGACACATGAAAAGATGCTCAACATCACTAATCATGAGAGAAATGCAAATCAAAACCACAATGAAATTTCACATCACACCTATCAAATGGTTAGAATCAAAAAGACAAGAAATATCAAGTGTTGGCAAGGATGTGGAGAAAAAGGAAACTTGGGCACTGTTTGGTGGGAATTACACTGGTGCAGCCACTGTGGAAAACAGTAGGGATTAAAAGTTCTATTGAAAATAGAACTCCTGGAGCACCTGGGCGTCTCAGTTGGTTAAGCGTCCGGCTTCAGCTCAGGTCATGATCTCAGTTTGTGGGTTTGAGCCCCGTGTTGGACTCTGTGCTGACAGCTCACTCAGAGCCTGGAGACTGCTTCAGATTCTGTGTCTCCCTCTCTCTCTGACCCTCCCCTGCTCTCTCTGTCTTTCAAAAATAAATAAACATAAAAAAATTAAAAAAAAAAGAACTCCTATATGATTCAGTAATTCCACCAGTGGGATTTACCCAAAGAAAATCAAAACAATTCAAACAGATATATGCACCATTGTGTTTACTGCAGCATTATTTACAATAGCCAAGATACGGAAGCAACCCAAGTGTCCATCCATAGAGGAATGAATAAAGAAGTTGAAAAAAATTAGGTTAATAAATTTGTGTTTTGGATTGATTGACACTATTTTAACAGCTAATTTCAGTTAAAAGGGAAGACTCACTCTTTTTTTTACATTTATTTATTTTGAGAGAGAAAGTGAGGGAGGGCTCATGAGAGGGAGAGGGAGAGGGAGAGAGGGAGAGAAAGAAAGAGGAGGGAGAGAGAGAGAGAGAGAGAGAGAGACAGAATCCCAAGGAGGCTCCTTGCTGTCAGTGCAGAGCCTGACATGGGGTCAGTGCAGAGTCTGATGTGGGGCTCGATCTTACAAATTATGAGATCATGACCTGAGCGGAAATCAAGAGGCAGTCACTTAACTGACTGAACCATCCAGGTGCCCCAAGACTCAGTAACGCTTAAATCAGTAAAGTTCAGTATGACAATCATTTGTCATGTGCCTTTTATGAGAGAGGGAAGCAACCTGTTTAAGATATGAAGATGGTTAAGGTAGGAGGCTTTATGTCTTTTGTGAAAGGCTTCTTGGGGAAAGCGATGTTTGGGCAAGAAAAAGGAGTTGGTGTCAAGAAATGGAGAGGACACTGGGAACAGAGAAGCACAGATTCAGGAAACGGAATGTTTGGAGCAAGAAGGGAGAAAGAGGACTGTGTATGGAGGGCAGACAGGTGAGCTGGAGAAGGACAGAAGTGCTCGCAGAGTCTGGAAGAGAGGGGGCTTCATTCTGCAGGGGATTAGGCTGCGCAGCAGGAGAGTGGCACAGTTAGATGGGCATTGTGAGGGACAGATGATAAGAGACGAAGCTTCTTTCATGTTCTCTCTGTGCATTGTTATTCTGTTGTACTACTGTATGCATTTTGAGGTCTTCTTAAAATGCCTCTTTATAGTGGGGTTCTGAAATAGTTTGGAATGCAATGGGGCATGCACCAAATAAACAAATCCAGAGGACAGAAGACCAGGGTGGAGGTTAATACAGTAGGCCAGGCAACAGGTCCTGATGAGGAAAGACACTGGAGACATGTTTAGAAGCTGAAATGAGCAGGACTTGTGGATGGAAGAGAGCTGCTGGGTGAAGAAGTTGTGTAGAAGGAGCTTAGGTGATAGAACCATTCTGATGTTACCAACTCAAAAGGAAATCTTTAAAAAAAAATTTTTAAGTGTTTTTATTTATTTTTGAGAGAGAGAGAGAGAGACAGAGAGAGAGAGAGAGAGAGAGAGAGAGAGAGAATGAGCAAGGGAGGGTCAGAGAGAGAAGGAGTCACAGGATCTGAAGACAGGCTCCAGGCTCCGAGCTAGCGGTCAGCACAGAGCCTGATGCAGGGTGCGAACCCACGAACCGTGAGATCATGACCTGAGCCAAAGTCAGATGCTTAACCGGCTGAGCCACCCAGGTGCCCTTCAAAAGGAAATCTAAAGGGGAGCATGCTTCCTCTGGGGGCAGAGAGGAGGACCCTAAGCTGGCCTGGGGGTGGGGGAGCAGGAGAGGTCAGAGAGGCTGTCTGGATGAAACAGCATAGGAGCAGAGTTGGCACTCAGGGTATCAAACCGTCCCATCTCTCATGGGTTGTACGGGTACAGTTGTCATTCTACATAAATCCATGACCTGCAGGGACGGCTGAGGCGTTTTTGACCCTCTAGGTCACAAGTAAACAGACTGATGCAGTTTACTAGCTGGGCAGTCAAATGCGGCTTCTCAGTAGCTGCTATGCACTGATTTCTGATTTAATAGATCCTTTTAGAGGACATTCTTGGTTAGTTTGGATTTTTAAAAAATTTTAAACAAACCTTCAATTTGTGGATTTGTAAACTACCATCACATCACACCAGAGAATGGTGCTGGACATTTAGACTTCCTATGTGACTGGACAGATATAAACACAGAAATCCCCAAAGAACTAAATAGCTTCTCTAGGCTAATTTGCACCACCCCCACTTAAAACATGTCACTCAGACCCCTAATGGATCATGTTGTGGGGGATGGACGCAGCTGTGTCTGTCATATTTTGGACCTTCCCGATGGTGTGTGACATGTGCTATGCGATTCTTTTGTTTCCTCTGCTAGACGTTGGAGAAACTTGGCGCTGGCCCAGACGTGTGTTTCAAGTGAGACTGAGTGACAATTTGGCCCCTTTGATAGTGCAGTGATAATAACAGTAATGATGCCTAGGGTATAAGATTGTTGTAAGGATTAAATTGGACAATTCAAGTAAAGAACTTAACATGGTGCCTGGCTCATGGTCAGGAGCCACCAGTTATTATTTTCCAGGTATGCTGAGTTTAGTTACTGGTTCAATTTTGTTTTTTTTACATTTATTTATTTTTGAGAGACAGGGAGAGGCAGAGCACGAACAGGGGAGGGACAGAGAGAAAGGGAGACATAGAATCCGAAGCAGGCTCCAGGCTCTGAGCTGGCAGTCAGCACAGAGCCCGACTTGAGGCTGCTGGAACCCTCCAACCATGAGATCATGACCTAAGCTGAAGTCGGCCGCTTAACCCACTGAACCACTCAGGCGTCCCTAGTTACTGGTTCTGAGGTCAGTTGTCAGAGACCAGAGGTGCGCTAAGTTTATCACGAAGAAGAATTTGTCTAAGTAGTGACTTGAAGTAACATACAGAAGAACAACTACTGTTTGAGAGATATTTCCTTAAACATGTCTCCTGGCCGCCCTTCAACACCTACCTGTTGAGAGAAGCAGGATCTAGCTGACTGTTCCGTGTAACCAAATGAAGGACCTTCGAAAACCGCCGTGGGTAGTTTGAGAACTTCCCGCAGGAACTGATCGTATCGCCCATAAACCATCACCCCACTGGAGTCAGAAATCATTGAGAAGATATCTGATGGAAGGAAAAAGAGAGACATTTGTTCATCATGTACACACACCCCACTGCTCCAGGGCACCATATTTGCTGCAAATACCTGAAAATATAGCAGAATGAGTAATTTTCTATGAAAGAATAACATAAAGGCTAATTGTTATGTTGAAATATTCATGGCATCATGTTTCCTTTGGTGTCTTTTTGTAGCTGACTCTGGAACACAGCATTATGTTGGATAAAATTAGCATATTTTGATAAGATAGAGAATATCACATTTTTATTTTGAGGTCAATTATCAACTCATACAGCACTCAATGGAAAGAATTCTTGTAGATGTGAGGAATGTGCTGACTTCATTGAAACACACAATGAACATGTACTACAACATTGGGGGTGTGTATGTATCTAGCTAGCTAGCTATTTACCCATCTATATTATCACAAAAACCTTTGAGTTTTGGTTTAAGGTATTGAAAAATGAAGGTTGCAATGGGGATAAGGATGTAATGAAAACACTTGATTAACTTCCCACAGAGGCAGAAAACTTTCTATAAATCACAGTGTTCTGGGTGGAAGGCACTTGATTTACAGGGAAGGGTCACTTGACTCATGCATTCTAGGGGAAGCCTGGCCCTGGGGAAGATCAATGAGGTAAAGTCAGAGTCCTGGACAGAGTCTGTGTCTTCATTGAACCTCTGTTCTTCCGTTTCTGCCGCTATGGGCACTTAGGGAATATTAATGGTATAATTTCTCAAGGTATTTTATAATTCCTCTTTGGAAGTCACTATGGGAATGAAAGCGTCTGCCTGCGAGACTGTAACCAGGAGGGTACAGCTGTTGGGATAAACTGTTGTAAGTTCAATGTGCTGCCCTTGTTCAGTTTGGGCTTCATGTCTAAAGGTCAGAAGGGAGTCTGGGGACATGGTTTCCACACTGCGGTCAGTTGTTAAGTACATTACAGGCTTCAGCTGGATTATGTTTTGAGGCTGTGAATTGACTTATTTCCTTCAAATACTCTAGTTCTAAAGGATTTCTACTGTTTTAAGTAGCTTATCAATTACAAGGCTAAAGAAAATTTACCCAAGCAACAAAACTAATGTTTTCATCTGCCTTCACATCTGTTAACTTGGTGAATTTTATCTCTTATGTTTCACTATAACTGGTAAAAAAAAAAAAAAGAAGAAAAGAAAAGAAAAAAAATTGCCAACAGCAAAGCACTCTTAGGTAATCCCATATACAGAAACTCAAGAATTCCAAAAAAAAAAAAAAAAAAAAGGAAAAAGGAAACCCAGGGAAAGTAAGTGGACTTTCTTATCGGAGGGACCATCTTATGTGCTTTTAGGCAGGTTGGATAACTATAATTGGGTCACCCTGACGATCTTCTGGGCTTCATCTTTGTAGACCAGGACACATTTTTGAAAAGTAGCCTAGGCCTTTCAAATTTCCCACTGAAAAATTTTAGATAACATTTCTAACTAGAGCCAAGGGAGAAAGAGTACCAACACTGACCTTTCACAAACTTGAAGCTCATATTAAACTCGTTTGGGTTGATGAAATTTTGCTAAGCAATAGCTGAACGAGGGCTAGGTCCCTAGGATCAAAGGGAAGTGGCTGTTAATGGCCACTCTGGTTTTTAAAAATAAATAAGGAAACTCTGAGGAAGCTATCAAAATGAGGTATTTGTACCTGAGTTCTGGGCTCTCTGTTTTATATATATATGCATTGTTATACATACATACATATACATATGTATTTAGCTATGTATACTATGTAATATGCTGATAGTATGTAATATATGTGTATGTAATAAAATAGGAGGCTACTTCAAAGACTAAATTAATTAATCAATGAAAAGCATACAGATGTAAAGGACACAGAATATTGCTTGGCTAGTAGTATACAGTACATAAATGTTAGCGATTTTTACTATTAATTTCATATCACATTTTTTCCCGCCATTACTCATATGCTTAGGCTTTGCCTCCCCAGTGGGATTGTTCTGTAATGTTCCCAATCATACTCTAAATCACCACTGTGTTTCCTATACCACCATACAATAATAGATACTTCAGAAGAATTTACATTCATTGATTCATTCAACAAAAATTAACTTAGCACATACTAAATGTGTAAAATTGTGTTAAGCAATGAAGGTACAGAAAAATCAGAACATAGTTCTTTTTATATTTATTTTTTTAATTAATGAAACAAAATTTTATTTGAAAATAATATCAAACTTAACAAAACAAATTGCAGGAATAAAAGTACTACAAAGGACACCCACATATCTTTTATCCAGATTATCTATTAATACTTTATTCCATTTATTTTATCATTCTATTATCTATCTATCTATCTACCATCTGTCTACATCTATTGTTTGTGTGTACATATGTATGTGCAAACATAATTGTTTTCTGAATTGAGACTGATTTGCACATACCATGGCCCTTACCTCTGAACACTGCAGTGGGTCCTCCCTACGAATAAGGGCATGTACTTTTATGAACTATAGCAAAGGTTAGCAAACTTTTTTGGTAAAGGGCCAAACAGTAATATTGTAGGTTTTATGGATCACACATGGTCTCTGTCCCATTCTTCTTTGTACTTTATACAATCCTTTTAAAATGGGAAAACTCCTTTTAGCTCATGTGCCATAGCATGTTTACCCTGGATTACAGTGTTGTTATCCACTTCCATATATTTAACATTGATAACACTAATCTTATCAAATATTATCTAACTAATGGCCATATTCCAATTTTGTGAATTGGTCAATAATAGGACATAGTTCTTGACCTTAGGGAGGCCCCAGTCCACTGAGGACACAGAGACATGCTTACATAATGCATCATATGATATCGTAAATGGTGACATGGTGGTGTACTCACACCTACAGAACAGTAGGGTGTGCAGGATGCAGCAAGGGCTCAAAGAGAGGGTTTCCAGAGTGAGGAGTGGGGCAGGGAAGATTTCCTTGTACACGGGTGACTTCTAGGTCTTAGGTGAACGAGGTGACTTCTAGGCCAAGTATAAAGGACAATCAGGGGCTAGTGAGGCTTTAGAAAATAGCACAAGGATGTGCACAGGCATGCGCAAGCAGGATGCACTCAACCCTCTTCAGGGAGTTCATTGTTCCAGGGGCCTTAGGTGATATTAGGGCATGGGGTGGGGGGAGATGAGGTAGAGATATGAAGAGCTTCCAGCCTCTTCTAAGGAGTTTAGGTTGTGTCCAGTAGCTGTTGGGGGAGATACTAAACATTTAAGGCAGGCCAGTGAGTTAGAAATATTACCATGGAGGTAGGTGTGGAGGAAAAACAACTACAGTTATAGAAACTCAACAAACCCATGGTGTTTGCTATAATGCTAGTCTTTTAAACAAAACCAAACAAGCCTTCCTCAGACGCTTTAGAACAGGCACCTGACATTCTAGGCTAATGGCATTCGATTCAGAATTCACTATGGTTCTTAGGGCCATCTGGGAGCCCCGAGAAAGAAGTACAAACAAGTGTCCCCACTCATTACAACAACAGCTTATAACTGGACCAAGAACAATTTGACAGAAATAGGGTGTCTTATTGGGTCGCTTTATGTTTAGGTTGCTATGTGCTATGTATGACTGCAGGGGGCGCCCTCAGACTCTAGGCAGCTCAGAGGCACGCGGCGGACACCCTGCACATCGGTTCCGGTGGCCTTGCGCATTGGGAATGGTGGTGTGACACGGAGTTGTTGTCCCCTCGAATGCGTTTTAAAGCACTTTGAAAAATTCATTTGAAAATTTTGTGTTCTACTTTTGGCTTTCTCAAATTTCTAATTTGTTTTCAGCAATTACTCTTGCCCGCACTCTCCAACTGGAAGAGACTAGTTGGAACAAACAAAATTTCCTTCATCCCTACGCACAAAAACAGAAAAATTGCCAGACAAGCACAGCTGGCATATTGGTTGCTGTGAATTCGCATCTAAAGAAGGGAAAACAAAACCCTTGAATCCTGAGAAATTCCATATCCTTTCATTTTACTTTTTCTTCTTACAAAAGCAATGCAGGAAATCATGACTTTGCCTGTTTTATCATTGAGTGCAGCCGGCAAAAGAAGACCAGAGAAAACAGAATCCCGCTCAGCACGAGTCAACCTCTGTGGTCTACAGGCCGATTTGCCTATATTTGCATCTTTAGTTAATGATTGTTACCGAAATGAGAAATATTGGTGACTAAAGATATTCATTTTTGACTAATTAACATTTTGGAGAGATTCTTCCAACCAAACTGCTTTCAGTTAAATTGTTTTTGTCAAAGTGCTCTCAATTGCCTAACCAGGAAACCACTAAAACCTTCCCAGGGTTAAGTATACACAGAATGACTCCTGAGCCCCAGAACTGGGGGCACCGGAGGCTGTGATTCAGGGCCACCGCTCTGGGACAGGGCAACCTGCTATATGTCTCATGATCACACTATCTGTTTTTGTGGTTCTACAGAATTTGTGACACGGAAACTTATTTCTGCAGACTGGAGGACATAATTTACTTCCAATGAGACTCATGCATGTGTTAACTTCTTTCACTGCACTAAAGAGGATTTACTTTGGCCCCCAGGTATATATGAAAATTTCAGAACCACCAGTGTAGAGAAAAAAAAGTTATGTTCAAATCCTAGTACCATCTTAGCTATTTGACTTCATTCTACCTCTCTGAATCTCAGTTTCTTTACCCAAAACAAACAAAATGCTTGTGTTTTCTTGGTTAAAAAACTACCACACTTAGTGATGAAATGTACATAAAAGGCCCACAATCACTCGATGCACCCTAGCTATCATGGTTTTTCTTTTTTGGGGGGGGGATCCAGTTAGTTCTCAGTCTATAGCGTGTCTATGTGATTTTTATGCCTTTACCCTGGCAATGTCTATTTTGAAACCTTTGGAATTCCCAATTATTTGAACAGCACTGGCTGAGAATAATGAGCCAGGAGTTTTGGCTTTAGATTACCTAAGAAAGGAAGGCTTCCCAACATGGCATTCATGTCCCTGTGATGAGCAGTACACCTGTGAGGTAGTACCGTACAATGAACTTGAAGGAGTATGTATCTTACTTTAATATTACAAAAAGTCTAAGGAGTGATACAACAGGTTATAACTAATAATAACCCATAAATAGAAGGAAAACATTAATATTAACATTTATCTAATATGAAAATACTTTTTTGACAAAATGCAAAGATCCATGAAGATTATATTTCAAATAGCTCTCAAAGAATGAGGAAAGTCAAAGTGGGCAGCACGACACAGCAGAAATGGGGGGAGAAAAATGTGGTGTGCAGGAGGGCTGGCAAAGGGAGACACAAAGAATAACTTACATCTTAATTTGTCCATGATCTTCCCTCCACACAACGTGGCTAAAGCCATTTTGACAGCAAATACTGAAATTTTACCATGGCCTTCCCTGTATAATGATAACAGAAAAAAAAAGGATGTCATTTGGAGAACTTCCAGTAATGCGATTTGACATTTTCTGTTCTGTAGAAATCATAGGACACTGTAGCTGCATACATTATGTGAACTTATCCATTTTAGAAAAGACCATGAATATAATTGAACACAAGTTTCTGAAAAGCTGTCTATTCAGTGTTTCATTTTTTCAAGAGATAGCAGAATCTTCCAGTTATTCTTTGTATATGTCACTTGTTCAAAGTGTGAGCTGGCAGCGAGAGGGATATGTACTATTAAGCCATGACTTACCATTACAGGACATGATTTTCACTCTGGGTTTCATAAAATAATTTTATGCATGATGATTCCACAGTCTGTGTAATTTAATTAAACAAGGTTTCAGGAAAATTTGTTTTTTTTTGGTAAGAGAATTCCTGAATTTTGTTGGAGGAACTCTGGGGATTTTTTCCATACACTTTTTTTTCACCCATCATTTCCTACCCACAAGCTGACTGTGTTTGTGTGATACATTTACTTTCAAAGAGAGTTGATATTTTAAAGGGGCAAAAGTAAGAGCTGTGTCTGAGCTCCTTCTACCAAACTGACATTAGAGCTGCCAAATCTTCATCGATTCAGGAAGTATAACTAACTTGTCCTTCACAAAATGTGATATAAAGGGCACACTGTAAGAAGTATCATATTCCAGCTAAATGATTTTGCAGCTGGGATAAACTGTTCTTGTATTGTTGGAATCAGATACATTAGTAACTCATTTCTTTGATAGTTGCTACTCTTAAGAATGATTAAAAGAGTTATTTTAAATAATGTGGTTGAAAGGTAAGTAAAATCAGTACTGACAAGGGTTTAATATAGAATAAATCATTTGTATGACTAAGATCCATATATGTGACATTTTAGAAGAATACAGTGTAATAAACAATCGTGTCTTTGTTCCTTACAAGACTCCAGAGACAGATGACGCTATTCATTCTTGTTGGTGTCATTCTTAGTGCAGAACCTCAAATACAGCCAGCCAGAATGCGACAGTGACTGAGCCCTAGGCTGGTGGCTCTCCCATTTATATTTCTAAGCCTAAGCACCAGGTCTATGGAATTATTTTTTGGATACCTCATGTCAAACCAAGTGTGTTCAATGTGAGCTCATTATCTTTACAAAGCCCTCCCATAATACTCAGACCAACCCACTACTACCTGCCACTGGTTGTTAGTCCCTTTTCTGGTTGTCACACTCACCATGTACCTAGTTACTCAAAAATCAATCCTGGGGAAGAAGTCAACCTTGACTTTGTTCTCTTCCTTAATTCATCACCACCTGAAATGTTTGAGGGACTCAAATGTACGTCTGAACTGTACATTAAGCCTGCTTTCCATTCCAACTGCCACTGCGTTATCAGCTCTCGTTTGAACATTTAAATGATCTCCCTGTTTGCACACTCACATCACAAAATTGACCATATTGGTTTTCTTAATGTTTACTTTTGAGAGGGAAAAGACAGACAGAGTGTGAGTGTTGCGGGATGGTGCAGAGAGAGAGAGAGAGAGAATCACAGAATCTGAAGCAGGTTCCAGGCTCTGAGCTGTCAGCACAGAGCCCAATGTGAGGCTCGAACCCACAAACTGAGAGATTGTGACCTGAGTCGAAGTCAGATGCTCAACCAACTGAGCCACCCAGGTGCCCTGATGATATTATTTCATTATTTAAAACTCTAATTGCTTCTGTTTGCTACAAGATATGGTTACAACTTTTATCTGTGTTCCCCGGTCTGACCTGCTACCATTTCTGTTGAACCTTACTCCACAGTCCCATGTTTAATGCCCTTGCCCTTCCTGCCACCTTTCCCCCAGGACTCTGATACCTATTCATTAAGACTCAGCTCAATATCATCACTTAATTTGCTCTGAAAACAGCTTTTCCCCGGATGTGCCCACAAATGCGCTATCCTCCACTTTGACTTACTGTTTAGCACCTATCACGCTGAGTGATCTTGACTTGTTTATTTACATATCTGCATGTAATTTGACTCCACACTGTGAGATTCCTGGGGGTAGAGACCATATATATCTTCTAAATTAGTTGAATTCCTATGGCCTTGTACTTTGCCTCCCCCAGAATTAGTGAACAATGTATTTCTTATATTAATTAATGACTACTAATCTTTATAATAGGTGCCCCTAGAATTTCAAATGGCCACTCATTTAGTTGTCTGCTAATTATAGAGCAGGTAGCTATAATAAAAATGTGATGATTTTGCAAAAAACCCCAACCTCGTTCAGAATTATTCCATGTGCATTGTATTCCCAATTGCATGGATAACTTGAAGTATCAAAATTTTACTTTAGGAAATCATTAGTTCCCTTTCCGAAGCTGAAACATGGTTCAAATGATGAGATGAGGGATCTACAATGTGCGGAGGAACAGGTGCAATGCAATGATAAAGGTTTCTTCAAAATGCAGAAAAACTGAGGAGCGTTATCCATGAGATTTCAAGAGCAATACAAGTTTTCTTCAATGAATCAGAGAGAAGAATTTAATTCAAGAAAGAGGATAGACCACAGATGAATATGGAACAGAGAGATCTCCACGGGATGAAATGATGATAGCTCACGGATGAATTCTTAAGTCTTAGCTTTTAATGAAGAAGCTCCTAGGGAGATTGCCAGTTCTGTATTGTTCTTGGAAATGCAAGATTAATGCTATTACATCCAGGAGTGGTTGTATCAGAGCTATCCTGCCAAATTGACACAATAAATCTAGATAAATCACCAAGTGGAGGGCAGCTCAATGAGAGATTTGCAGGAACTCAAGGGTGAAATTAGGCCACTGGAATGTATTGTTATGCAAGCCACTGGGCCATATTGCAAAGGTGACCCTGGTCACAAAAAAGGATTCAGGGGGTATGCAAGAATGTAGATCTCCGAAAGCACACCAATACAGGGTGAGTTTAGACTTTGCTCAGTCCCAGCAGTGAATAAACCTTGAAGTTGTTTAAGGAGTGACTGGAGATGAATGATGTCACAATGGAAACGGAGGACACCAAGGACTTAAATACAGAAGGATCTTTTTAAAGAACATTTTCAGTAGATATAACAGGACGAAGAAAAGGGTTGGGGAGAAAGATTTTTTTAAAGACCTTTGACAAGATTCCACACCAAGGGCCATTACTTAAAGTCATCTCAGGATCAGGATCCCTAGTGTGTGTGTGTGTGTGTGTGTGTGTGTGTGTGTGTGTGTGTGTGTGTGTGTGTGAAAAAAGAAGTGACATTAACAAAGTAAGCAAGGAGTAGGGAGACATTGGTGCACTCCAAGGGGAGAAGTCTAAGAGTTGTGCTCATCGGGAATCATCCCTAACGGGGCCGGGGCCGTATGATTCACAAACAGTTCCGGAAATCCCTTAAGTATCTAGGAAGTGGAAAGTCAAGCTCAGGAGGATGGGTAACAGGAAACTCCCAAGAGTCTGGTGCAAACCAGAAGGAAAATGGCATATTGTTCCAAAGTGAGTCTGCACACACAATGCCTCTAGGAATAAAGCAGTAAAGCTGCACATATGGAATGTTGGCTGTCGGCCACAATTCCGGAAGCAGACCTGCCAAAGTGTCCTGAGGATGGAAAACGTAGATTGTCCCTGACGCTGTGGGCCAAACAGCCTTGGAACGTCCGCACTAGGAAGAGTGCGAGAAGAGGGCTAGGCTCTTGCCTTGTTTGTATGGAGAACGATAGCAGCACATCTCCAACTTCATGTGTGGTCCTTTCTTTTTTTTTTTTTAATATTTATTTTTGAGAGAGACAGAGAGAGAGAGCTTGAGCAAGGGAGGGGCAGAGAGAGAGGGAGACACAGAATTCAAAGCAGGCTCCAGGCTCTAAGCTGTCCGCACCAAGTCCCACGGGGGGCTTGAACTCAAAGACTGTGAGATCATGATGAGAGCTGAAGTCATATTCTTAACCGACTGAGACACCCAGGTGCCCCCCGTGTGCAGTTCTGATTGCCACCTAAGGAAAGGGAGAGAGCCAGATATGTGTGAGAACACTGTATATAGTATACAGTGTATCTATCAGAACCATCCACTTTATGGGTGGGCTGTGCCTTAGAATTAAGGACAAGCCTGACAATGAGCTGTTCTTTGTAGATAAAAGTTGCTAGTTTAGTTGATTCTTTGGTAGGGTAGAAGGCACAGCCAAAATTTTAAAGTGTACTCTTAGCCTATCATTTTTTATTAAAAAATTTTTGCTTTTAAAGTAAAAATTTTTTTTCATATTTTCCCTTTAAATGTAGAGCAGGAACCCAATGTATAATACATGCTTTCCTCTTTTTTCCCCACTATTTGTTTTTTGGCAGAATGGAATATAGTCTATTTTTTTAGGCCAATTAGCCTGAAGCTCTTGCCAATACAAATTTCACTTTCTTATTTAGCTTGAGGTCAAAAACCACCCAATTAAATTGCTATGCTGGTATGTAATTAATACCTTGAAGGGTATTTAAGACAATCAGAAAATTAGCAAAAGTACAAACTTAATTTACTTTATAAATCCATGTTGCCTTAAATCTTCTGTTTCCCTTATACTTTGTTTTTTCACTCTGAAAACTTCCAAATTTTTCTGAGAGGTAACCAATTAAAATGGAAACAAGAGGGGTGCCTGGGTGACTCAGTTATCTGAGCTTCTGATTCTTGTTTTTCAGTTCAGGTCATGGTCTCATGGTTTACGAGATTGAGCCCCATGTTGGGCTCTGCACTGGCAGCAGACAGCCTGCTTGGGATTCTCTCTCTCTCACTCTCCTTCTCTTCCTCTCACTCTCAAAATAAATAAATAAACATTTAAAAATATTAAAAAATGGAAATAAGAAAGCACTCTTTGGTTAAAATATATACAGAGATGTGTAGAGTGTCTGTCTTAAAAACATACATTAAGGTTTGACTCATCATAGTAAAAAGCGGGTAAATGCATTACACTGGGCCTTTTTCATGATCTCAAAAAGAGACAAACTGATTTCTTTTAACTAAGAAGGTATTAATTTTAGGGAAAAGTTGTCTGGGAGGAAAAATCTGCTTTTGACAAGAAGGAAAAACAACAAATAGATATTGATAGGTTTGGGATGCTAGGCTGAATTCAGAACAGAATGTTAATTTTAAGTTGCCAAGTGAGTTTCCTGTTTGAAATTAGAGAATCTCATGATAAATGTTAAGTCCCTGAAAGTGAGGTTTTGATTCTGACTCTTTTTGGAACAAGCTGGAGGAATTATTTTTCTATTTGAGAGCACTCAAACCAGAAGCTCTTCTTTTACTCACATATTCCACAAAAACATTTGGTAAGCATTTTGATAAACACAGAACTCAAATTGCTCTTTCTCATACATTTTGGTGGCTTAATTAACTGAGAAAATTGTTTTCTCCTCTGTCTTCCACAACACGCCTCTATCATAACTCATTTCCTTATCGGGGAATCATTTTTTTCATATGGATCACTCATTTCATAAATCAACTGATATTTATTGACAAGGCCTCACAGGTTGGGGATATAAAGATGAATAAGGTATGGCTCCTACCCCCAGTTTGTTCACAGTTTATTAGAGGAAAGCAATCAAAACTCATTATTATTATTTTGGGGTTTTTTTGGTTTTTAGTTTTTGTTTATTTTGAGAGAGAGAGTGGGAGAGGGACAGATAGAGAGGAAGAGAGAGAGAGAGAATCCCAAGCAGTCTCTGCCCTGGCAACACAAAGCCAATGCAGGGCTCTAACTCATAAACTGTGAGATTGTGACCTGAGCTGAAGTCAGACGCCCAACCGACAGAGCTCCCAGGTACCCCCAAACAGGTTAATTTTATTTATATATTTATTTATTTAGTTTATATTTTATTGTCAAGTTGGTTTCCATATAACACCCAGTGCTCTTCCCCACAAGTGCCCTCCTCCATGACCATCATTCCCCTTCCCATTTCCCCCTCCCCTTTCAGCCTTCAGTTTGTTTTCAATATTCAAGAGTCTCTCATGGTTTGCCTCCCTCCTCTCCCTGGACTCTTTTCCCCCCTCTTCCCCTCCCCATGGTCCTCTGTTAGGTTTCTCCTGTTAGATCTATGAGTGACAACATATGGTATCTGTCCTTCTCTGCCTGACTTATTTCGCTTAGCATGACACCCTCAAGGTCCACCCACGTCGCTACGAATGGCCAGATTTCATTCTTTCTCATTGCCATGTAGTATTCCATTGTATAGATAAACTACATCTTCTTGATCCATTCATCAGTTGATGGACATTAGGCTCTTTCCATGATTTGGCTATTGCTGAAAGTGCCACTATGAACATTGGGGTACATGTGCCCCTATGCATCAGCACTTCTGTATCCCTTGGGTAAATTCCCAGCAGGGCTATTGCTGGGTCATATGGAAGTTCTATTGATAGTTTTTTGAGAAACCTCCACACTGTTTTCCAAAGCGGCTGCACCAGTTTACATTCCCACCAACAGTATAGGAGGGTGCCCGCCTCTCCACACCCTCGCCAGCATCTATAGTCTCTTGATTTGTTCATTTTAGCCACTCTGACCAGTGTGAGGTGGTATCTGTGTAAAGCCAGTTAATTTTAATACAGCACGTTTTTAAGAGAAAAGAGACCTCACCCTACTCATCTTTCTTCCTCAGCCTATCACAGTACCCAGTGCAAAGCAAGCTCTTAATATATGTTAGTTAAGTTAATGGAGGCACATGTGAAGAGAATTTTTTTTGATTTGCCACTTAAGTTTTATGTTGAGAAATACAAAAATGTTTGAGGAAAATTATGAAGTTTGGCCTTGGGGTCCATAATATTAGATTGTGCAGTTATGTGACACCTTGAGTTTGGAAGCAAGCACGTACATAATTGCTCTTGTTTGGAGGATGGTGAAGTTAACATGTTCACAGATAGAAATCCCTTAGTTGGCTGTGGCATCTCCTTGGGCTCCCCATCATGTTCGCAAAACATTTGGGGAAAGATTTCCTCATAACACCTGCCATGTGAGTTTTCCAGGAGTTTCTCCAGAATGGAAGGGGGCAATACTGTTGACATATCTTCTTTACCCCTATGAAATTCCTTTTGCCACTCACACAAAATAAAAGTCTGACATAAAGGTGAGTGACATTAAGATTCTTCATTTTATCTACAATTGTGAAAATTCTTTAGAGAGATTCTATTTTTGTGATAAGCAGGGATCTTGAAACACAGTATTTTCTACTAGAGCAAAATATTAGTGATTAGAGGAGAATGCTTCTGTGGAAGTCTTGAATTTAAAACGTGGTAAGAAGAAAAATCACCAAGCAACACTATGTTAAATATCTAGTTCTAGCCATATAGGCAATAACAAGAAAAGAGGAGAACATTTTGTTTTATAGACCTTGTCTCTTCTTCCTTTGCTCTCACACATCCACACAGCCTCAAATATGAACCATCCATTTCATTGGTGCACAGAGAAAGGGCTGTGTACTTTGTAGTACCTCTTGCATTAAATATCAAAATCATTTTTTAAACTCAAGAGGCAGAAAGATTTGGGCAGAGTTCCAAATATTTTATATCCACCAGTCTGAAGTAGTGCTGTGGTAGCTTTCATAGCATTGGGGGGACTGGGGGGGACTCAGGAGTGGGAATGATGTTCAAATGGCTCAGCTAGGTGCAATCAGTCAAACAGAAGGGAAGATACCAGGATTTTGTATTCTCTGTGAAAGACTATTATACGATAGATTTGGAATTCTGGATGGCTGTCATAAAAGTGACTCTAAATCTACAATGTAATATGTGTTAAGTCCAAATATTTCCTTGACATAAACTCTGTCAGATATGTTCTGAGTATCACAAACTGGAAAGGTTAGGAATGTGAGCACCACAAATACCCTGTAAAAATCCTGTAAATATCCTGTTCAGTTTGGGGTGGGGGAGTACTTAATTCTCATTAAAAAATGAAATAGAAAGCATGAATATAGCTGAGCATACACTGATGCCTGAAACCAATGATTCTTTCCCCCCACTGACCTCATCTAGCATGAAGCTGTATGACCTGCACATTATGTAACCTCCCTATGTCTCAGACTCATCACTTACTCAACCTGGAAAATTATAAACCCATACTGCCCAACCAGTGAGACTGTTGGCAAACAATAAATGGTCTTAGCTATTACTACAATTAGTAATATGATTACTAATTACATTAGTATATCATTACTATTGGTATATATAATTACTAATTATATTAGTATATTATCACTATCATTGGAAAACTGGCATTAAGAATATAGCTTAACACTTGGAAAGAGGAACATTTTTAATATTTATCATTGTCCTACTCTGAGATTTGTATGGCTGAATATATGTGAAAATAATATTTGCTGAAAGCAAGGCCACTGCCACCTAATCTACCTTAGGAAGAACTTCCCCAAGAAGGAAGATTGTAGTGAATTGAAATGAGATTAAGTCAACAGACTGAGGTTGTTCGTGTTTCCCAGGAAAGGAAGAACGGAGTAAGAGACTACAGTGAAGTCTTTTGTGAAAATAGGCTACTCCCACATTAGTAACCATGGCCATCTGTTTTCTGCTCTTGTGGAGCAGAAGCAAAAATAGAGGGAAAGAATCTAGGTGACAGAGCAGACTTGGACTCACTAGTCTTGGTAATATATTAGAGGTTAAGGAGGACTTAATTTCAGAAAAAGAATGAAAAGAAATTAGTGTGATGAGCTAAGAAAACTGAATCTTTGATCATTCATTCACTCATTCATTCATTCATTCACAGATTCATTATGAGCTGGATGCTATGCATACAAAGAATAAGAGATGGGCCCACTGTGTAGTAGCTTGAGAGGCAGTCGCGTAAATAGGAAGACATGCACCATAAGAGAATAACAGAATCATCTGTAAGGAACAGTAGGACGTGGGGAAGAGGGGGTCAACTCAGCCATGAGAAGTGAAGGGCTTCACAGTGGATCATTTTGTGACCCCACCTCTTTGAAAAGCCAAAAAGACTTTTAAGAATTATTTCCAAGGTCACAGTTATACATCAATGAAGCTGTTGAAAAAAATATTGTCATCTTATAACTTTCTGCCATCTTGTTTTTCTTTTGTTACTCTAAGTTTCCTAAAAAATAATAGTAATGGTGGGAGGAAAAGCTGCCTCCAGGTTGTTAGCAAACCAGGAAAAGGGGCAGGCTAATTCCTGGGGTGTGTGGAAGAAAGGAGATGAGATCTAGAGACTGGTTCAGACTGTTTTCTAATTCTTCACTCTCTGCCCCGACCCCTGATTCTGACACCTTTCCCACCCTTCCCAGCTACACCCATCATTTTCCTAGGGACTCAGAAGACAGCAACTGGGATGGAAAGGTCTGTTTAGAAGTTGGTTGGTAATTGACCACTGGTTGACTCTTGATAGGATATAGCTATTTTTAGAAGCAAAGTCAGAAAGAACAAACATCTAGACTCAAGGGACTGAGTATTCC